>NC_045800.1:40458766-40768241 GCF_009873245.2 Balaenoptera musculus | reverse complement strand
CAGGGGGCACCTATGGCTCACTGTGGGGACGAGGACACTGGCAGCAGAAATTCTGGGAAGTACTCCTTGGTGTGATCCCTCCCGGAATCTGCCATTAGCTCCACCAAAGGGCCTGTAAGCTCCAGTGCTGGGTTGCCTCAGGCCAGACAACCAACAGGGAGGGAACCCAGCCCCACCCATCAGCAGACAAGCGGATTAAAGTTTTACTGAGCTCTGCCCAGCAGAGCAACACCCAGCTCTACCCACCACCAGTCCCTCCCATCAGGAAGCTTGCATAAGCCTCTTAGATAGCCTCATCCACCAGAGGGCAGACAGGAGAAGCAAGAAGAACTAAAATCCTGCAGCCTGTGGAACAAAAACCACATTCATAGAAAGATAGACAAAATGAAAAGGCAGAGGACTATGTACCAGATGAAGGAACAAGATAAAACTCCAGATAAACAACTAAATGAAGTGGAGATAGGCAACCTTCCAGAAAAAGAATTCAGAATAATGATAGTGAAGATGATCCAGGACCTCGGAAAAAGAATGGAGGCAAAGATCGAAAAGATGCAAGAAATGTTTAACAAAGACCTAGAAGAATTTACGAACAGACACCTAGAAGAATTAAAGAACAAACAAAGAGAGATGAACAATACAATAACTGAAATAAAAATTACACTAGAAGGAATCAATAGCAGAATAACTGAGACAGAAGAACGGATAAGTGACCTGGAAGACAGATGGAATTCACGGCCGCAGAACAGAATAAAGAAAAAAGAATGAAAAGAAATGAAGACAGCCTAAGAGACCTCTGGGACAACATTAAACGCAACAACATTCGCATTATAGGGGTCCCAGAAGGAGAAGAGAAAGAGAAAGGACCTGAGAAAACATTTGAAGAGATGATAATCTAAAACTTCCCTAACATGGGAAAGGAAATAGCCACCCAAGTCCAGGAAGTGCAGAGTCCCAGGCAGGATAAACCCAAGGAGAAACACGCCAAGACACATAGTAATCAAACTGACAAAAATGAAAGACAAAGAAAAATTATTAAAAGCAACAAGGGAGGGCTTCCCTGGTGGCACAGTGATTAAGAATCCGCCTGCCAATGCAGGGGACATGGGTTAGAGCCCTGGTCCAGGAAGATCCCACATGCCACGGAGCAACTAAGCCTGTGCACCACAACTACTGAGCCTGCACTCTAGAACCTGCGAGCCACAACTACTGAAGCCTGTGTGCCACAACTACTGAAGCCTGCGCACTTAGAGCCGGTGCTCCGCAAGAAGAGAAGCCACAGCAATGAGAAGCCCTCGCACCACAATGAAGAGTAGCCCCAGCTCATGGCAACTAGAGAGAGCCCATGCCCAGCAATGGAAGACCCAATGCAGCAAATAAATAAATAAGTAAATAAAATAAATTTATAAAATCAACAAGGGAAAAGTGGCAAATACAAGGGAACTCCCATCAGGTTAACAGCTGATTTCTCCGCAGAAATTCTACAAGCCAGAAGGGAGCAGCACAACATATTTAAAATGATGAAAAGGAAGAACCTACAACCAAGATTACTCTACTTGTCAAAGATCTCATTCTGATTTGGAGAAATCAAAAGCTTTACAGACAAACAAAAGCTAAGAGAATTCAGCACCACCAAACCAGCTCTACACAACAAAGGCTAAAGGAATTTCTCTAAGTGGGAAACAAAAGAAAAGAAAAGGACCTACAAAAACAAACATAAAACAATTAAGATAATGGTAATAGGAACATATATATCAATAATTACCAATGTGAATGAATTAAATGCTCCAACCAAAAGACACAGGCTCGCTGAATGGATACAAAAACAAGACCCATCTATATGCTATCTAAAAGAGACCCACTTCAGACCTAGGGACACATTCAGACTGAAAGTGAGGGGATGGAAAAAGATATTCCATGCAAATGGAAAGCAAAACAAAGCTGGAGTAGCAAGACTCGTATCATATAAAATAGACTAAAATAAAGAATGCTACAAGAGACAAGGAAGGACACTACATAATGATCAGGGGATCAATCCAGGAAGAAGATATAACAATTATAAATATATATGCACCCAACATAGGAGCACCTCAATATATAAGGCAACTGCTAACAGCCATAAAAGAGGAAATCGACAGTAACACAATAATAGTGCGGGACTTTTAACAGCTCACTTACACCAATGGACAGATCATCCAAACAGAAAATTAATAAGGAAACACAAGCTTTAAATGACACAATAGACCAGATAGATTTAACTAATATTTATAGGACATTCCATCCATCCAAAAACAGCAGATTACACTTTCTTCTCAAGTGCACATGGAACATTCTCCAGGATAGATCACATCCTGGGTCACAAATCAAGCCTCAGTAAATTTAAGAAAACTGAAATCATATCAAGCATCTTTTCTGATCACAATGCTGTGAGATTAGAAATCATTCACAGGGAAAAAAACGTAAGAAACACAAACACATGGAGGCTAAAAAATACGTTACTAAATAACCAAGAGATCACTGAAGAAATCAAAGGGGAAATCAAAAAATACCTAGAGACAAATGACAATGAAAACACGATGATCCAAAACCTATGGGATGCAGCAAAAGCAGTTCTAAGAGGGAATTTTATAGCAATATAAGCCTATCTCAAGAAACAAGGAAAATCTCAAGTAAACAATCTAACCTTACACCTAAAAGAACTAGAGAAAGTAGAACAAACAAAACGCAAAGTTAGCAGAAGAAAAGATATCATAAAGATCAGAGCTGAAATAAATGAAGTAGAACAATGAAAACAATAGCAAAGCTATTATAAAAACTAAAACTAAAAGCTGGTTCTTTGAGAAGATAAACAAAATTGATAAACCATTAGCCAGACTCATCAAGAAAAAGAAGGAGAGGACTCAAATCAATAAAAGTAGAAATGAAAAAGGAGAAGTTACAACAGACACCACAGAAATACAAAGCATCCTAAGAGACTACTACAAACAACTCTATGCCAATAAAATGAACAACCTGAAGAAATGGACAAATTCTTAGAAAGGTACAGCCTTCGAAGACTGAACCAGGAAGAAACACAAAATACTAACAGACCAATCACAAGTAATGAAACTGAAACTGGGATTAAAAATCTTCCAACAAACAAAAGTCCAGGAACAGATAGCTTCACAGGTGAATTCTATCAAACATTTAGAGAAGACCTAACACCCATCCTTCTCAAACTCTTCCAAAAAATTGAGGAGGAACACTCCCAAACTCATTCTATGAGGTCACCATCACCCTGATACCAAAACCAGACAAAGATACTACAAAAAAGAAAATTATAGACCAATATCACTGGATGAATATAGATGCAAAAATCCTCAACAAAATGCTAGCAAATTGAATCCAACAACACATTAAAAGGATCATACGCCATGATCAATTGGGATTTATCCCAGGGATGCAAGGAGTCTTCAATATACACAAATCAATCAATGTGATACAACATATTAACAAATTGAAGGATAAAAACCATATAATCATCTCAATAGATGCAGAAAAAGCTTTTGACAAAGTTCAACACCCATTTACGATAAAAAACCCTCCAGAAAGTGGCACAGAGGGAACCTACATCAACATAATAAAGGCCATACACAACAAACCCACATCAAACATCATTCTCAATGGTGAAAAACTAAAGCATTTCCTCTAAGATCAGAACAAGACAATTGTCCACTCTCACCATTATCATTCAACATAGATTTGGAAGTTCTAGCCACGGCAATCAGAGAAGAAAAAGAAATAAAAGGAATCCAAATTGGAAAAGAAGAAGTAAAGCTGTCACTGTTTGCAGATGACATGATACTATGCATAGATAATCCTAAAGATGCCACCAGAAATCTACTAGAGCTAATCAATGAATTTGGTACAGTTGCTGGATACAACAATAATGCACAGAAATGTCTTGCATTCCTCTACACTAACAACGATAGATCAGAAAGAAAAATTAAGGAAACAATCCCATTCACCATTGCAACAAAAAGAAGAAAACACCTAAGAATAAACCTACCTAAGGAGGTAAAAGACCTCTATGCAGAAAACTATAAGACATTGATGAAAGAAATCAAAGATGACACCAACAGATGGAGAGATATACCATGTTCTTGGATTGGAAGAATCAATATTGTGAAAATGACTATACCACCCAAAGCAATCTACAGATTCAATGCAATCCCTGTCAAATTACCAATGACATTTTTTACAGAACTAGAACAAAAAACCTTAATATTTGTGTGGAGACACAAAAGACCCTGAATAGCCAAAGCAGTCTTGAGAGAAAAAAATGGAGCTGGAGGAATCAGACTTGCTGACTTCAGATTATACTACAAAGCTACAGTAATCAAGACAATATGATACTGGCACAGAAACAGAAATATAGATCTATGGAACAGGATAGAAAGCCCAGAGATAAACCCACGCACATATGGTCAACTAATGTATGACAAAGGAGGCAAGGATATACAATGGAGAAAAGACAGTCTCTTCAATAAGTGGTGCTGGGAAATCTGGACAGCTACATGTAAAAGAATGAAATTAGAACACTCCCTAACACCATACACAAAAATAAACTCAAAATGGATTAGAGACCTAAATGTAAGACTGAACAGTATAAAACTCTTAGAGGAAAACATAGGCACAGCTCTCTTTGACATAAATGACAGCAAGATCTTTTTTGACCCACTTCCTAGAGTAATGGAAATAAAAAGAAAAATAAACAAATGGGACCTAATGAAACTTCAAAGCTTTTGCACAGCAAAGGAAACCATAAACAAGACCAAAAGACAACCCTCAGAATGGGAGAAAATATTTACAAACGAAGCAACTGACAAAGGATTACTCTCCAAGATATACAAGCAGCTCATGCAGCTCAATATCAAAAAACAAACAACCCAATATGAAAATGGGACAGAAGCCCTAAATAGACATTTCTCCAAAGAAGATATACAGATTGCCAACAAACACATGAAAGGATGTTCAACATCACTAATCATTAGAGAAATGCAAATCAAAACTACAATGAGGTATCACCTCACACCAGTCAGAATGGCCATCATCAAAAAATATACAAACAATAAATGCTGGAGAGGGTGTGGAGAAAAGGGAACCCTCTTGAACTCTTGGTGGGAATGTAAATTGATACAGCCACTATGCAGAACAGTATGGAGGTTCCTTAAAAAACTAAAAATCGAATTACCATATGACCCAGCAATCCCACTTCTGGGCATATGCCCACAGAAAACAATAATTCAAAAAGACATTTGCACCCCACTGTTCACTGAAGTGCTATTTACAATAGCCAAGTCATGGAAGCAACCTAAATGCCCATCAACAGATGAATGGATAAAGAGGATGTGGTATGTATATACAGTGGAATATTACTCAGCCATAAAAAGAAACGAAATTGGACCATTTGTAGAGACCTGGATGGACCTAGAGACTGTCATACAGAGTGAAGTAAGTCAGAAAGAGAAATACAAATGTCGTGTATTAATGCATATATGTGGAATCTAGAAAAATGGTACAGATGAACCGGTTTGTAAGGCAGAAAGAGAGACACAGATGTAGAGAACAAACATATGGACACCAAGGGGGGAAAAGGGGGGGAGGGGTGTGGCGGCTGGTGGTGGTGGGATGAATTGGGAGATTGGGATTGACATATATACACTAATATGTATATAATAGATAACTAATAAGACCCTGCTGTATAAAAAATAAAATTCAAAAAAATAAAAAGAGGGGAGCTGCATTCTTTTAACCATGTCATAAATGACATAGAAAGGCTGTGGGGATGTTCCAGATTAAAGGAGGCTAAAGAGACATGACAACTAAATCTAATACCTGATCTAAGATTGGATCCTGAAGGAAAGGGGGAAAAGTGCTATGATGGACATTATTAGCTCACCTGATAAAATTGAAAAGTAAATGGCAGATCAAGCAAAAGGAATTTAACAATGTTAAAATGTACTGACACTGATAACTGCTCAGTGGTTATGTAAGAAAATATCCTTACTTTTAGGGAACATACATTGAAGTATTTTGGGGTCAAGGGTCCTGACATATATAATTTATCCTCAGATCATATGGGGAAAAAAATATATATGGATATCTATCTATCTATATATATAAATAAGATGTGTGTGTGTATATATATATATATAAAGAATATGGGTAAATAAAGCAAATAGAGTGAAATGTTAACAATTGATGATCTGGACGAGAAGTATACAAGTATTCTTTGTACTATTTTAAAATACTTATTTTTCTACCTTTTCTGTAAATTTGAAATTATTTCCAAATAAAAAGTTTTTAAAAAACGCTGTGTCAACTTACATCCCACCAGCAGGTTATAAGAATTCCTGCTGCTCAATCCTAGTCATTACTGGTTGCTGTGAACCTTTATATTTTAGCCTTTCTGGTAGGAATACAGTTGTATTTCCCTGGGGCTTTAATTTGCATGTTTCATTTTCCAAAACTAATAGTATTGAGCTCCTTTTTAAATGCTATTTGGCTGTTTAAATACTCCCTGTTGTGGATTAACAGTTTGAGTCTTTTCCCCATTTTTCGGCTGGGTTGTCTGTCTTTTTCTCATTGACTTGTAAAAGTTCTTTCACATGATTTCACATAAATTTTAAAGGAAAAAAATGGTTTCAAAGAAATTCAAAAATTATAGGGAAAAAGGCTTGAGTTGTATCCCCAGTCTCTGAGGAGTATTTCTTGTAAACATTTTAGAAGCTCCACTTTAGACCAATAGATGGAACTGTTAATTTACACCCCGATGGGTTTTGTTTAAATCTTACTTGAACAAGTAACTCCAGAGTAATCACAGTTTTGCTTTTTCTTCCTGACAGAGGCACAAGGCATAATGATAACTAGAAAGATTTCCAGGCAGAAGTGAGAGCAGAGTTGACATGAGATGCCAGAAACTGAGTAGACTTACTCAGCAAGGTCTTGTATCTGCTACAGCGAGGTTGTCTAGGTGGTATTTATCAACCCTTTTTTTTACCCACAGTAAGAAATACATTTTACATCATGATCCAGCACACACAAATATGACTGAAAAAAATTCCAAACTGATATTTATCTTTACTACATTTTTGTTTATTGTACCCTGGTATTTTCTATATATTCTGTTTTATTCCATTTTCATTGTTGTTGTTGCTGTTCTTAGCACAGACTGTAATCCACTAAACTGATTTCACATGACAGCTCTTAGAGAAAACAAAAAAACAAAAAAAAAAACCCACTGCTTTAGAACATTGCTTCTCAAATTTTAGTACGTGTACAAATTATCTAAAATTCTCATCAAAATGCAGATTCTGTTTTGATAAGTTGGGACAAACCATTATTATTAATAATACTATCATCAATATCATCATCATCAATTCCACTCAGCACAGACACAAATTGAAGGAAACACACATGGGTAATCTGGGGTGTCTGAAACTATCAATTCCATAGTCTTTTTATCTATACATCCTCTTCTCCTCCATTCCTCCCATTCATGGCATTCCCATAGTCTGCTCTTCCTTGCTATGCTTAGATCACCTGGAACCAATCAATCACCCTTAGAGTTTATCTGGTTTGCCAAAGAAGAGAGAAAGAGTACAGATATCCTTAGTCCCTTGGTGCTCTAGAGCAGTGTTTCTCCAAATTTAATGTGCATAAATGTTAAAATGCAGATTCTGATTCATAGTTCTGGGTTAAGGCCTGAGTTTCTGAATCTCTAACAAGTTCCAGATGATACAGATACTACAGGTCAGTGGCCCCCATTTGGAGGGACAAAACTCTAGAAGACAAGAAAGCAGATAGTTGACTTTCAGATTCAAATACTAGTAAGAATGAAATGCCTAACCACAACACTAAGCTCCAAAACTTCTGTAAGTGCAAACAGAGAAAGATCTCTAAGGAGGTAGTACACAGAAACACTGAAATGCTTGATGGGATCCTGATTACAAAGGAAAGCAAATAAGGCCTAACTCAGGGGATGGGCTGAGAAAATGGAGATGCACCGAAGTACTGATGCCCTGAGTCAGATGGGAGGCAGATTCTGTAGGAAGAGGGAGAAGGAAGGGTGAAGGTGAATGCGGTCACAAAAGCAATATAAAAACCCATGATGTTTCAGGAAGACCCCGAGTAACAGTGAGATCCCAGCTAGGAAACTACAGCCATATCCTGGAGGAAGTAAAAAGGGTTTGAAGTCAACAATTCTTGAAATTACAAAGAATGATGTCAAGGCCAAGGGTGGAGGTCGTTGGGACACAGGGAAACTGTTCTGGAGTCTGGAAGACAATCTTGACTAGGATGAGGAAAGGCTGGTCTAGACAGAGAGCAGAGGCTTCTAAAAGAGAGTGAGGGTGGTCACTAGGGTGCTGCTGGCCTATGTGACACTTTTGTATGCCTAAGTAATCAGAGCCGCGCTGGATTTCAGCCTGTCCTGGGCTATACACACAATGCACGACCACAGCAGGATGTAAGTAACATCAGCCCCTCCTCCCAGTAGGGGTTAAAGGAGGTGGGAGAAAGTGTAGTATCTTTTGCATAATGCTTTGAAAGAAATGGGATAGACAGGAAATGCCACTTAAAGTTAGGAAACAGAAAAACAGTGTTGATAGGAAATGACACTTAGGGCAAAGAAAAAGGAAAAGAAATTATGGAATAGGTTAAAAAATAAAATATCACACAAAATAATGTTGAGCTTATAGGTAGTGAAAGTGTCCCACAGGTCACATAGAAAGGGATTATTAAAGGTTAAGGGGCTCAGAAGATCTCTCACTAAGCTGCTTATGGTAATAATAAGAGATGACAGTGAGCCAGGCACTGTGCTAAGGGCTTTATATGTAGGATTGCAATATAATTGATCAACCAGACCACAACATCTAGAGAATGAAAGTGTGCTAAAATCATTAATCACATAAAATCATGAATTTGCTGATCAACTTATTTGTTTTATTACATTAGACAGACCTATGAGAGTTCCATTCAAAAACTATTTTAATGTCATTCAAATAAACTTAAAATATATCCATATATATTAAAGCAAAATTGAAAGAAAAAATATAAATATATATATATACTCTCTATATTGAGTATCTAAATACTAAAAATCACATAATCACAGAATAATAATTATTGTGATTAAAAATCAATATCACACAATAATTATTATTCTTGGTACCTGACCATATACAATACTATACCCACATTTGTATCTGTCTCTAATACATGTCATGGCATTTTTCTAAATAACTTGTTTTTCTAAATGATATTATTGCTTCACAAAATTTCCCGTAATATTCTTCAAAATTACATTTTAAGTTTCTTAAATTTGAAAATGACATTTTCAATGAACTGTGCTTTGTAGGTCATACCATTTTTGAGAAAATATTCTTTCTACAGTTGCAAAATTATCTGGATGGATAAGAGCAATCTTCTAAGTGGAAGATATTCTCAATTCTAAGTTTTTCATGTTGAAATTCGTAAACACTTCCATCTGGATACTGTTACTGTTACTATGTTAATGAATTTCCCCAGAATACACTTTATCAACAAAATTTTTGAAAAAAAATTTATCAAATAACTTGTTTTGATACATTATTCTTTTCAAAATTATAGACCTTATTTCATTATATTCTGATATGAATATGATTTATCAAATTTAAAACAGGAGCTTAATCAGAAGATTCTTCCCACAAGTCAGGACAGTTCAAAAGACAATCACAGAGTTCTAAAATTAAATCTTGCATAAAATTTGAGTTCTCAAATTTTAATTTGTCTAATTTCTTCCATGCTTTTATAAAAATAAGTTTCTATGTCTTCCTGTAAGCTTTTGGCTTTTAATAATTGCAATTTTCTAAAGTTTCAAAATCTTAAGTGTTCTGGTTTTCTGTTTATTGAATACTTTGGTTAGAAGCTTCCAACTGTTTTTAAATAAAACTTCCACAAAAATTTAGGTGATTTATTTACAAATTAGTTGAAGACCACTGTAGAACACTCAGTTAGTTAGTCTAGTCTTGAACATTCAGTTACAAGTTACTCTCCCATGGCCTCAAATATTTTTAAATCCAACTGAAGGCGAACAGTAAGAAGAAGACTGCAATGCTGGAGTTTTCTTTCTTTCTTTTTTAAAATCCAATGTCAACTCTATCATAAAGGTTTTCTGGTTCAGTACTGTGTTGTGTGTGTGTGTGTACCTGTAAAACTTGATAACCAAAGCATCTACTTTTATTGTTAAAATATTCTAGGGTTAATTATGGGCACATCAATTATTTTTATGCCACAACCTCTTGCAAATACATTTCTGCTCCATAAATGTCCTCATTTTCTAAGAACATTGCTTTCAGCATGACACTGCTCTGCAAAGTTTGTGATTGTCTCTAAAACAGTAACTTTATAATCTATTTTGAACTTTTTAACTTAATTTACAATAGCACTCACAAAAGGAAAATTCTGTCAAATCTGATAGAACTTCCAAAAGCTTTATTTAATTCTATGTATTGATCAAATTATTATTGGAATTAACAAAACTGATTATGTACTTGAAGCATCTCTGATAAGCAGAATAATGAGCCTCCGAAGATGTCTATACCCTAATTCCCAAAACTGGCACATGTGTTACCTTACACGGCGAAGGATCTTCACAGATGTGATTAAGAATCTCAAGGTGGAGAGATTATCTTGAACTATCTGGATGGACCCTATCACAAGGGTCATCATAAGACGGAGGCAAGAGGGTCAAAGACAGGAAAAGGATATGTGACAACAGAAGCTGAGGTTAAAGTAAAGCACTTTGAAGAGGTCACAAGCCAAGGAATGCAGATGGCCTCCAGAAGCTAGAAAGAGCAAAAAACAGATTATCCCTAGAGCTTCCAGAAGACCATAGACCTGCTGACACCTTAATTTTAACCAGTTAGACTCTTTTCCAGACTTCTGACCTCTAGAACTGTAAGATACTATATTTGTGTTGTTTCAAGCCACTAAGTTTGGGGTAATTTGTTACAGCAGCAATAGAAAACTAATGCAGCATCTAATAATACTGATATAAAATTGGAATCATCTGAATGTTGGCAGAGTTCTTCTGCTAAAGGAGCCAATATTTTAACAGCTTTCATCTCATTTTTCTTATGTGCATAGGAAAACACAGAATAAAAAATGGAGATGAATTTAAAACAATAGACACTTGATCTAAATGAAAAGTCATGCTTTATATGACATTTGAGACCTATGATCATCCCTATTTTGGCTTCTCGGTTCCCCGACCAGGGATTGAACCCCAGCCCCAGCAGTGAAAGCACCAAATCCTAACCACTAGACCACCAGGGAACTCCCATCCCTATTTGTGTTTATTATCTTGTTGAATTCAAAGAGCATGATACTAAGTTATGTATATCCATCTTTGGACAGGGAAGCTAAGACTAAGGGCCCAACAGCTCTAATAGGCAGAAGCAGGATTTGAATCCAGACCATCCAGCTCTAGGACTAGTGCTCCCACCCAAATGCAACCTGCAGCTCTTAGGAATCCCTCTTCCTGGGCCTTTTCCTGAACTGTATGTCCCAAACAAACGTCCTCCAGCCTGCAGTTTGTTCTCTGCTTTCAAGCCTTTGACTTGCCTCTCCTCAGTTAATGGATTTTGGTTTTTGTCCCACAGTCCTTCAGTCAAAATCAACTTGCTTTCATACATTTCAGTCACTGCAAAAGGGCCTGATGTTTGTGGTGCTATGCTTTCAAATTATACTTATTTAAAATTTTCCTTAAAAATGGAGGCACAATTTTGTCTTTCCTGACATGGACATCACAGATCCAATTTTTTGGTGGCTTAGTTGGGATTGCCACTTAGTCTCTAAATAGTTTGAACAGTAAATTACAGCAACATTAGTACAGCCTACCTCTAAAAATGATCAACTATCAACTACCCAAGAAACAGTAACTCAAAAGTGAACAAACTAACCAGAAATCCATTCTGTCATATACAAATCTGGAGAAGCTCAAATTGTGGGAGGGGAGGATCTGACTAAATCTTTTGATTTAAAACAAATAATAACCACCATGAATGTGTTATCTCATATTTTTATTCAAATAGTGTTGCATACTGTACAAGAAGGAATTAAAGCTCATAAAGTTTTGTACTTTACTACACTCATCTCTAGTGTAGTCTGTCTCTTTCTGTGTGTGTGCACATGTGTGAATGCGTGTGTGCTTGAACATCAACACTGGGAAAGATGTTGAATTTCTTAAATTTACTAATGTTCCAAAGATCCAGTTACTCCGTCTTTCAACCATATACAACTTACTTTGTACTTTGAGACTATGCAAGCTCTCTAGAGAGAACATCCTTCCCATAGAGAAGCTTAGAATATAATTGAAAAAGGGAAAATTACAATGACTATTCTTACAAAACTTTTTTCAAATTAAATATGTTCAGTGAAATGAATGCCTTTGTTGACACTTAATAGCCTGTGCGATAATAGGAAGGCTCTCTGGCAGAGTTTCTCAGATGAGCTCAATACTTCAGGTTGGTGTTGCTAAAAGTCAATAATCCCACTGGAGCAGCAAGACACATAAGCAATTTGTGCCCTAATATATGGGAATAGCCAAATTCGTCGAATCCCTAAGTAGTTTCACAGCCTCCTTCTTTTTGGCAGAGCCATGAACTGGGGAAGCAGGATATTCTGCTTTCCTGCTCCTATTTGGATCCCTGCTAAATGACAAAGTTGAGCATCCCCACGTGCAACACGTGGCTCGTTTCCCATTTTAGTCAGATCACAGACAGCTTCTGCTTTCTAACAGCTGTCTGCGAAAATCCAGGGCAGATCTCTTAAAAGACCATAGAATCAGTTTCAGTTTATACAAAAATTGGCTACGTCGTCATTGTTTCATTTTACCAATAGGTGGCGCTGTGGGCAATGATATGGAACGAATGAAAAACTCATTAACTTAAAAAGATAGAAAAAGCTTTTATGCGGGGCTGGAAACAGTCCATCCTATTTTCAAGTATCCTGTGCTCATAAATTTTTTTTTATAGCTTTATAAATGTTTCTACCTTAATTACTATTTTTTCTTCCTTCATACCTTGCTTCACCAAAGACTGTTAGGTGAATCGTTTAACCCAGTTTCACACCTATTAAATGAGAAGGTTGGATTAGCCCAGGGGTAGAAAATTCAAGTGATTGCTAGAGCCAGGTAGCTTATTTAAATGAGTTCAGAGGGTCTGGTGCAAGACGATAGGGAGGCTAACCGGAGCCCATTCAAAATAATTCAATTTTAAATGCTTTTGTTGGTTTTCTGATTAGTTTTGCCTTTTTTTTTTTTTTTTTAATAAAGTAAACCAAAGCAAAAAAGTCTTTGGGAACAAATTTCTTTTTTTGCTTGATTAGATAATGTCTAGAAGCTCCTCTAGCTATAAGACACTATAATGGATTCTAAACTTGACTAGAGGAATATCTATATAAAAGCACATATGTATTTCTAATCATGTACCTACATTAATATACATCATTCTAATATCTTTGATCTCTGATAAATCTGCTTAAGCCCAATGTGAAACAAAGTACAAAGATACTATTTCCCTTCCATTAAAACCCAGGACGATATGAAATAAACTTTACGGTTCCCTTAACTTGCAACTTTTTCCATCTCTGGTAACAGCATAACCATCCACTTGGGTCTCCACAGTCAGAAATCCTTGAGTTGCGTTAATGCTTCAGTCTGTTTTACCTTCGGCATCTCATCAATCACTAAGCCCAACAAATTTTACCTCCAAACTTTCTCTATATATCATTCCTAATTTGTAATCCCTATGACTATTGCCTTAATTCAAATGTTCATTGTCTGCATCTCACTCAGTACTGAATAAAGTAGCTGGAGCAGTTTATGGGTGGTTTATTGGTAAGGGAAAAATGTAATTGACTCAGGAGGCATCAAGAAGGAAATTGGGACACAAGAATTTGGCCCATTCTTATCTTTCCAGTCTTGTCTCTTCCATATTATCTCAAACATACCATGCATTTCCATCCTCACTTGCACAGAACTACTCCCTATTATTGGAACAAACCATGTGACACACTTTGACAGGTTCCATAGTCTGAATACCTTTGATTGCCTAGCAGATTCCTAGATGTCTTTCAAGATTCAGCTCAACTCTTTTCTCCTCTACAAAATCTTCTCCAATTCTCCCTGATAAAAAATGAGTACTTACTCCGTGATTACATATTTGTATCCATTTCTCACGCAACACCATCACATCATGTTGAGTATATGTTCTACCAGAGAAGAGACTTTAACCACTCATCTTTCATTAATTACTGAATTGCACCGGAAACAGAATGATCTCCCAAATTAGTCTCCCTATGAGCACTACCACCAAGCAACCATGAAACTTTGAGCAAGTTAACATAACCTTTTTACACCCCATTTATTCATCACTAATAACAGATACCATAGAACTGCTATGAGGATCAGATGTGAAAGAGGATGCAAAGCACTCACCACTGTGTTTGGCACATGTGACCCACTTCATTATTTCGATTCAACATCCTCACCTGTGGAACGTTGGGCTTGGACTAGAAGACCCATGTGATCCTTTCTAGCTCAAACATTATCTGACTTCAATGTCCTGATTCGAGTGGACATAAGGACGGTGTTAAAGAAATAAGTGTGCTGCACACATGGCAGAAGCACCAGTCACAAGACGTCACAGCCCCTGATTCTAAATCAGATCATTTTACTGAAATCAAAGTGTTGGGAAATATATTTTAACTTATTAAAATAATAAAATAGGGACTTCCCTAGTGGCACAGTGGTTAAGAATCTGCCTGCCAATGCAGGGAACATGGGTTCAAGCCCTGGTCCGGGAAGATCCCACGTGCCGTGGAGCAACTAAGCCCATGCACCACAACTACTGAGCCTGCGCTCTAGAGCCCACGGGCCACAGCTACTGAGCCCATGTGCCACAACTACGGAGGCCCACACACCTAGAGCCCGTGCTCCACAACAAGAGAAGCCACCGCAATGAGAAGCCTGCGCACTGCAACGAGGAGTGGCCCCCGCTCGCCGCAACTGGAGAAAGTCCTCACACAGCAACTGAAGACCCAACACAGCCAAAAATAAAATAAATAAATTAAATAAATTAAATAATAATAATAAAATATATGTGTCTTGTTAATTTATGTCCTTCCTGACATAGTCTTTCTTCCTTAACTTCCCTTCCAATGCTTACATATATTCACTTCCAGAAAGATTTATTTTGGAGACAACCAATGGACAAACAAAAAGAACTGCTTAAACATTACTCAAAATACTGGAAGATCATCATGGTCACAGAGGACCAAGCTATCTCAGAAAACTCTGGCAAAGTTTAAAACTTCCACTATCCCTGCCCCTGTCCCAACACACACACACACACACACGCACACACACCCCACAATCTCTTAGCATCTTTTAGATATCATGGATTCTCTCTTTTTTCTTCACTTTTATTGTGTCTACAAGCACAAATTCTCTAGAAGTTCTAAAGTCTTTTGGTTTGATTCAGTTTGTCCTAAGAACTCCTGTGATAGAGGCCCAGAAGGCTTGAGTGATGGGAGAAAATAAATCAGGTAGAAGATATATATGCCAGCAAATGCTAGATTTGGTAAAACTATTTCTCCTGTGCTCACAAGTGTAAAATTTTTATTCATGGGATCCTGTGCTCTGGTTAAAGCTCTTTTTTCCCGATAAATGAAATTGGTAAAATGCTACAAGTTTATTCAAATTTGAGTGCTTGCTATATGAAACAATCTAAGAGAAATACCATAAATTATACTTAAAGAATTTACTATTTACATTTTTACTCATTTAAAAACATCATTCAACTGGGCATTTAAGTGCCAGGCACTATCTTTAAATGCCAACATGAATAATACCTGGTCCCAGACTTTAGGTAACTTACAGAATATAGGAAACATACAAGCATACCTAATTATATGGTCTACGTTATTACAAGGGAAGTTACAAACTGATTTCATTGAATGAAGGAAAATGTTTTTACCAGATCCAAATAGCCCTAAACGGAGGAGAACTGAACAAATATTTGGTAAATTATAAAGATATATAGAGACTCTCTGACTCTGAAAAGAAATAAAGGCAATTATTCTTCAAAGTAAAAAATTAGACTCATGTAACTCAATCATAACAGTTTTAAAATATTTTTCTGCCCAATTTACTTTCAAGACTCAAAGCATTTGTCATACAGAGTGAAGTAAGTCAGAAAGAGAAAAACAAATACCGTATGCTAACACATATATATGGAATCTAAGAAAGAAAAAAAAAAAAGGTCATGAAGAACCTAGGGGCAAGACGGGAATAAAGACACAGATCTACTAGAGAATGGACTTGAGGATATGGGGAGGGGGAAGGGTAAGCTGTGACAAAGTGAGAGAGTGGCATGGACATATATACACTACCAAACATAAAATGGATAGCTAGTGGGAAGCAGCCGCATAGCACAGAGAGATCAGCTCGGTGCTTTGCGACCACCTAGAGGGGTGGGATAGGGAGGGTGGGAGGGAGGGAGATGCAAGAGGGAAGAGATATGGGAACATATGTATATGTATAACTGATTCACTTTGTTATAAAGCAGAAACTAACACACCATTGTAAAGCAATTATACTCCAATAAAGATGTTAAAAAAAAAATGACTCAAAGCATGTCTACATTCTCACATTTCAGGACTAGCAATTCACGGACCAGTGGATACGCTATGTAGATAAAGAATTAGCTGCTACACACTAAACATGAAAGGGAAAATTTATAATTTTATTGTGGATATAAAAAATAGAAGAGAGTTTTACTTTTAGAATATGAAACACTTCATTGATTTACATATTGATTGTGTAAGATTTATACCTTCAGAGGAAAGAAGTGCTAACTTAGTCAAGTTCTAAATCTGGATCACTTTAAAGCCAAATTAAAATATCCTCAGCTTTTTTCTTCATATTTAGACTAAACAACACCCAAAAGATTGATGAGGAACTCCTGGAAAACTAGCCTAAGTTTGTTTAAGTTTAAATATCAGTTGGGCACCCCTATGTTCACTGCAGCATTATTTACAATAGCCAAGATATGGAAGAAACCTAAGTGCTCATCAATAGATGAATGGATAAAGAAGATGTGACATACACACACACACACACACAATGAAATATTACTCAGCTGTAAAAAAGAATAAAATCTTGACATTTGCAACAACATGGATGACCTAGAGAGTATTATGCTAAGTGAAATAAGTCAGACAGAGAAAGACAAATACTGTAAGATTTCACTTATATGTGGAATTTAAAAAAAAACAAATGAACAAATATAACAAAACAGAAATTCATATATAGATACAGAGAACAAAGAAGTGGCTGCCAGAGGAAAGGGGAGTAGAAAAATAGGTGATGGAGATTTAGAGCTACAAACTTTCAGCTACAAAATAAATGAGTCAGAGGTATGAAACGTTAAGTGTGGGGAATGTAGTCAATAATTAGGTCATATCTTGGTATGGTGACAGATGACAACTATACTTGCCATGGTCATCATTTTGAAGTGTATAGAGGTATTGAATCACTATGTCATGTACCAGGAACTAAAACAGTGTTAAAGGTCAATTATACTTAAAATATAAGCAAACAAACTCTTGGAAAAAGAAGATTTGTGGTTATCAGAGGCATGAGGTAGGGGAGGGGGAAATGGATGAAGGCAGTCATAAGGTACAAACTTTCAGTTATAAGACAAGTAAGTACTAAGGATGTAATGTACAACATAATAAATATAATTAACACTGCTGTATGTTATATATGAAAGTTGATAAGAGAGCAAAGAGTTCTCATCACAAGGAAAACAAAATTTTTCTCTTTAATGTTGTATCTATATGAGATGGCGGATGTTCACTAAACTTACTGTGGTAATGATTTCATGATGTAAGTAAGTCAAGTCATTATGCTGCACACCTTGAACTTACATGGTGCTGTATGTCAATTACATCTCAATAAAACTGGAAGACAAAAAATCAGTGGGGCAGACTCACATTTTGGTTCCTATTTCAAAAATATTGATTAGTGTTATTCAAAAATAACAATGCGGGCATTACTATTATGACACATATGCGTTCCTGAGAAACGTGTGCTCAACAAAATTACACATTAAGAATCATAGACCTTATGGGAAAAGTAGATCACTCAAAACATATAGGATGATATAACCAAACTACCAACAAAAATAATGATCCTAATAAAAATACTAGCACAACTAAATCTTAACTAGCTTTTACACACTGTCAGTCCATCCTTTACAGTCCTGGATCATGGGAAACATACTTCCCTCCTTCAAGATGTAGTTCCTTAAAGAAATCTGCTTCTAGTTAGAGACCAATTTTATCAAAATTAAAAATATGATCCAAAAGTAGCCTTCTTCACCAACCTTTTCTCCCCCCCTTAAACACAGAATAAATGTCTTTTTATCTTCTTTATCTGTACCTGCAGCTTCCCTAGAAGTTTGGCATAGTGAAAAGAGAAGAATGGCAGCTCTAAAAGCCACAAAACCAGCTCTTCTTGCATGAAAGAGAGGCACGTTCTAAGACCATCTCCTAATTTTTAAAAGCTTGCTTCCTATCGCTTCAAAACACTAACGTGGGGAAAATTATGTATAAACTCTCACAAATTCCGTGTTATACCGATCACTCCCCATTTTACCAACCAGGTATGAACCAGTTATCATTAGGAGAATATGGGTAATACCGAGTGGACTGTACCAGACTAATGATTTCCAGACGTAAGAGGTTTTTAACTCTAAAATAGATTAGACAACTTTAAAAAGCTATCAATCATAGTAGCAAAGTCAAATGACATCTTGCATATAAGATCTTCATTTGAGTGCTATTTAATATGCTGAAGCTTACAAAATATTTAACAGATGCATGTGGTACGAAATGTATTTTTAGAATTATTGATCTTTCAAATAGCTTTAAAAAAATAGGTACACTATGTTTTTTTTTAAGTATGATACATGTGAAAAAATGCTTGATTTATTTTGGGATTTCAATGGGCTACAGTAATCCATGAAATGATAGACCTTTTCCTATCAAAAGGAAAGCATGATCCTGGGTGCCTGCAACAATCAGACCTTGACCTGAAAGGGCTACTGCATATTGGTGGATGGGACAGATCCACTGATTCTGCCCCCCTGGAAAGGGGGTCCCCAACAGACACAACTTCCCACTAGCTGATATCTAGAGACCAGTTCATGACTGGGTCCCATGTAGAATACCCCATAGAAACCTGGATTCCACTTTTTAAAGACTCCCCAGCAGATTCTGTTCTATAGGCCATAGAAGAAATCCTAAAAACTAACCACAAGTTTGTATTATTTAAAAAATAAAACAAAATAAAGCCCTTAAAAGTGAGAGGTACACAATGACACTTTAGACATTTGAAATGATATGTTATCTAGGCTTGTTTTAAAACAGTCCAGCAAAAAGAACTAATAAAAGGCAGAAAGGAGAGATGACAAAGGACTAGCAAAATGTTGATAATTATTGAAGTTGAGTGACAGGTACAAGGGAAGGGGTTGCATTTATTCTATTTTCGTGTATTTGAAAATTTCTGTCTCCAGGTGTAAAATAAAAAGGAATCATAAGCGATACCAAGTCTATTCCATTCTGCACAGTGAATATTAGTTACAAAAAATAAAAATAAAATTCTCTGGTCATTTATTGAGTTAACTAAATTCCTAAGGTTTACAAATTTTTTGCCAAGATACATACATTTGACTCCTCCCAAAATCAAGTTCTGAGCAAACATGGGTCTGTGTTTGGAGAATTTCATTACACTAACGTATTATATGTTATCTAAGTGTTGTCTCAAATGCAAACAAATACAAAGCATTTTAAGGGGGGTTAACAAATCTAACAGCCACTGTGTGTAATATGTAGTTATCATAAGAAATTCTGAAACTCTTTATTATAAACATTCACCTTTCAAGACATTGGATTTCTAACAATTCTACTATATTCAGTAAAGATTTAGCCCAGCAATGTTGCTTTAAAAAACGAATATCATTAATTTAATTCTTAGTTACTAGGCAAAGTCAGAAAAGCAAAGACTGTATTCTTCTCTACTTCTGGTTCAGATCATATGTAGACAAAACACCTAGTCATTCTATACCAACAATCCAATAAATTGAGCCCATCATTTTCAATGGGTTATTATAAAAATTATCATTTTAAAATCATTTTTAAAAACTTGGGGACTGTCCTGGTTTTTATGTTTTTTCAAGCAAACCTGGCATTCTCTCACATGTACTTATGATTCCCCTGGAATCAAATGCATAGAATCCTCGATAAAATATGATCTGGTTGTAAGAATACGTAACTCATTAGTATATCATTAACGATAGTAGAGAAAACAAATTCCTTCGTCCCAATCCCAAGCAATGGATTTATAAGAGCAGATGCCTAGTTTTGCTCAGCGGGAATCCATATCAGAAGCAAAACCAGGGGCAATTTCTTTATTACAAAGATACAGAGTCACTGACTGTAAATAAAAGCATGGTGTTTCCATGGAAAATGTTCATTTAACATTCATTTATCAAAGGTTTTTGAGCATTTTCTCTGTGCCAGGAGCTGTGCTAGGCACTGGATGTACACCAGTGCACAAGGGCCGCTGCCTGTACCTCCCAATTTAACTTGTCATGAATAATTCCTTTTCATTGTTCAATAGTCGTCATCCAGTTGGCAGTCTGCAGTAAAAGGGGGATTGGGAGAGGACGGGGATTAGGACAAAATGGAGCAAAATAATTTGTTGAAAAGGAACCTTTGATGACACCAATCCACTACTACAAATTGGAAATCACTGAAAAACTGAGTGCAGGAGGGAAAGAACTGACTTTGTTTCTCATATTTTAAAACCTACGCATGTCACTTCTACCCCTACACTTAAATTTCTTCCTGGGAAACAGTTCGAAGGTATGTGGGGATTTTTTAGGGGTGAGAAAAATCATTTTTTTCTCCTTTTAAATTTCCTACAGTTTGTGAAAACACAACATGCAAACTTGTAATCTTCCATTGGTAGCATCCCTGCCTTTCCTGCAGCAATCATTTCTGATCTTGCCACCAGGATTTTGACTCCAGTGGGGAAACGAGCAGCAGGAGAAAATTAACTCTTAATTGAAAACAAATTTTGGCCTGAACACAGAGAGAAGCTAAAGACATTTACAGAATGCATGCATTTGAGTAAAGGGCATATTGAAGGGCAAAAAAAAAAAAGGATCAAAGTAGAAAATATTACTCTGCGTCAGGCTTGAGTCACTTAGGTTCCCTTGGCTACAGTAAACATGTATTAATCAGACTGTGCCAGGCTCTGTATGACACACTGGAATAGAGTAGGTAGTATCTATACTGCTTTTCATAATTTTCAGAGTTTTAGAAATGACTGAGATACATGTGTATTTTTATTTCCATTTTACAGATGAAGCAAGTGAGCTCCAGTGAGGCTAAGTGGTTCTATGTTTAACTGCAACTCATATTCATGTCTTCTGACTCTAAATATAGTTCTCTTTCTTACCAAGATGTCTCATTTAATCTGTACCTCTAACAAAAACTACTGCTAATGATACTTATACTAATGGCAATAATAGGTAATAGTTATTAAGCAATTACTATGTGCTAGGCACTATGTTAATACTATGACTAATCCAAATTTATTACTTAATTAAATCATCACAACAACCTGATGAGTTACCTATCATTCCTGTCATTGTACATATGAATTAACTGAGGCTTACAAAGCCAAGCGTATTATGTTGTGTAAGAGAGCCCAAGGTTTCCCAGCCAGTAAGTCCTAGAGCTCAGACTTGAATCCTACCTGTCTGTTTCTATAGCCGGTGTTCATGGCCAGAACCAGTGATCCCCAAACTTGCCTGATGAGAGTACATGCCTGGGTACTTACAAAAAACACAAATTTCCAGGTCTTTGCTCCTGGATTCTGATTTAGCAGGTCAGGCCTAAGGCCAAAAATATGAATTTTTAATAAGCACTGGACAAATGTTAGGCAAGTAAAGATAACACACACTCTATATTGGTGTTTAATTTCAACTTCTCTAATTTATCCCCTGGCTGAGAGGTTGGCAAGGTTTTTCTGTAAAGGGCCAGATAGCAAACACTCTGATTAATACATGTTTATTGTTGCCAAGCTGCATGGCTTTGTGGGCCATGCAGCTTCTGTTGCAAATACTCGTCTCTGCTACTGTAGTTTGAAAGTAGCCAAAGGCAATGTGTTAAAAATGGAGGTGACTGTCTTCCAATAAAACTTTATTTATGGACACTAAAATTTGAATTCCATATAATATCCACGTGTCATAAAATACTATTCTTCTTTTGATTTTTTCATCCAATTAAAAATATAAAAAAATATTCATAGGTTACAGGCCATGCAAAAGCAGGTTGTCTGGACTTGGCTAGTGGGCTTTTGGTTTTTTTTTTGGCCTGTACCTGCTCCAGTCCTCTTTCTTTTAGAAGTCAGTTCCAGCTAGAACAGTAGCTGATAGAAAAATTCTTTTCCCAACTTACTCCTACTTATATTTCCAGTAATGTCCCGTTGTTGTTTTTTTTTTTTTTTTGGTTGTTTTTTTTTTCTTCCTGTCTCCTGCCTTTCTACCCTGATGTCTGGATACTGTCTCATTTTAAATTCTAAGTATACAAAAGAGTATTCTTTGAACAATTCTGTAAATAGTGCCATGAGGTCTTTGGAGAAATAAACTAATAAACCAAAACATATTTACTATAAATAAATGTATTATAAGGAATAAGGATCTCTTGCAAACTATTTAGGCCATATCCACAGGATGATAAGTGGGTTTTATCATTTCAGTGGATCATTACCAGCAAGCATTAAGCTTAAGAACCATAAAGAAGATCGTTTGGCAGGCAACCATCTAAGTTCATGACATTCAGATTGGCTGTGCATCTCTGGACGTCAGGAAACCTTTGCCTCATAGCTTTAATCGATGTATAATCACATCTTTTTGGCTTTCTACTTCACTGAGTCCTTTTCTAATAAGATGCTTCTACAACGTTTTCTCTTCCAAAGAACATTTCTTGTGATTCTCTGTAATTGAAAATAAATAATTTTAAACTGAGTCAATAAATACCTTATTCACCATGTACTTGGTACTGTATTTTATCACTTGGTTTTTCTAGCTTATTGCAATTACTTTCTAAGAGACACACTTTTTATTTGCTAAGAAGAAATATTTTGCAGGGTTTAATTACACATTCAAGAGAAAAGTCAGATGCACATTTGGAACACATGGGTGTGTTCCAAGACCATGCTATGATTTTCTGAGTAAAAGAGAGTATGATATTTGGAAAAAAATAGGACTCTTAGAGACTTTCATGTATGGTGGGGATCTAGGAATTATCTAGTCCAACTTTTTCTTCATTTTGTGCCCTTCCTCAATGGAATCACACACTAATTGCTTAAATACCTTCAGTGACAGAGAGCTCAGTACTTACTGTAGCAACTATCACCATTTTTAACCAACCCTGTTAGTTCTTCCTTTCTCATTTTAAGCTGGAATTCTCTCGTTGTAACTTTCACTCAATTGTTCCTTGGGCACAATAATTCCAATTATAAGTTAATGAGGATACATAATAATATATTCAGAAATGCTTCTCATGTATGTGTATATATACATATGACTATATATTCTATGGTAAACATAAAGTCTTTCAGACAAATAAACAAATCAGGAAAAAAATGTTAAAGATGATGCCCAGCTCTGCCTCATGTGAATGCTTTGGTTTCAGAACTGCCTAAATTAAAAGTCATAGATTGAAAGAGGTGAGGAGAGATCTGGTTTGAATCAAACGGAGCTCAGGAAAAAGTCGTTTGATGAAGAAGTCAGCTTCATTCCTATCTGGTTTATAACTCCAGTATCTGACATCTCATCCCAGGTATGTGGGATTTTTCTAAACATTAAATTCAGAGCAGGGGTTAGAGGTTAAACTTGAAATTCCATGCAAAAGTTGGAAACAGGAAAGGCAAGAAGATTGAGTAAATTCACACTTATTCAACTGGATACAATAAAAATATCCCTCCCCAACAAAAGAAAAAAAACCTAGGAATTTGGTTGAGTAGACGAAACGGCTGAGAGGAGGACATCTTATGATACTCCAAGACTGTCCCGCTTCGGATCCTGACTCTTTCTCAATCCAGAAATACTGGACTCCAGCTAGTAGGACAATCATCTAGGGAATGTGTATGCAGATACAGAACCTTTGATAGTGGTCAAAAGCTACTGATTCAGTCATATAATACAATGTATACCCTGGAGCTATTTTCTGTACCACGGTTTTCTTATACGCAAAATGGCAACAATAGCACCTACTATATAGGGTTGCTGTGAAAGTTACATAAGTTAATAAATGCGAAGTGTATTGAACAGTAGTTGGCACAAAGTGAGTAATGTAAACAAATATTATTTACTTATTACCAATATAATATAGCTCTATCTTAATATTTACCAAACTGCAATATGAATGTAGATTTTAGCATTTGTTGCAAACTGTAAACTCTTCAAGGCCTGGAGTTTTGTCTTAATTTCTGGTTTAGTTATTGTGTCCTTAGTAACCTGCATAAAGCCTGGAACATAGCATGGGTCTTCAATAAATGTTTATGGAAAAATGGACTAAATAAGTTGCTTTTTCGTATTCCGTTTGGCTGGTAACTTGCTCCTTAGATAATTTAATTTTTTATAAATACTTTAATACACGCAAGTTATGATAGGAAGTTTGGGATTTCATAATAAATCTAGTTAACTCTGAAATCGAATAGGTTTGCTTTAATCACTGAGAATATAATACACTGAATCGTGTAGATAGCCTGTTAAAATCTCTCCTTGACTACCTAAATTAAAAGCCTCACATTAAAACTTGCAAATAGGACAATAGCAGCAGTGAATAAGTCTAAACACTGACATGCTGTTATGGTACTGCAAAAGCAACCTCTTTCAATTAATGAATCTCCAGGACTATTTATTCAGTAATTTGCATAAGAATTTTAAATTTCATTTTTATCTTGGACAGTTAAGCAGAGAGCATTTTATAAACGTATCCAAACCGGATCCTACCCAAGGATTGCCAACTGAAGCTCAGCAAGACAACAAAAATGTATGCAAAAGAATGTAAACACAGTAGTCTTGGGGAATGAGACTCCCCCATCCTGGTGGTTACATCTGGTTCTTTCCATGGACCTCACTGCTAAGTTTAAACATGAGATCTGGCTTGAGGTATGACTGAATTTGTGTAACAGTGGCCATGTTAACAACAAGGCTCTACTCACCGTGTGGACTTCCTTGAAACAGGTTAAATTAAAGCTTCAAGTTTATATGAGCAAAGGTCAAGTTGCTTGCCACTTGCATGGCAGAGAACTCAGAGGGCTCTGTGGGTGCCATGGGGTTCCCAGAGAAGCCCAACTGGCATTCACAGGGTTAGTAGTGTTGCACGCTGGACAGGCAGCCTTCGCAAAAGCTTACTTGGATGTAAGCTAAGGAACTGCATGGCGGAAAGCTCAGTTTAAGGGGAGAAGCACAAACAGCACATTCTAGTATTAAAACCTTAGTTATCAACAGAAACTAGAAGTATTGGTGGTTGTCACTTGGACCTGTGCCAGGGAGATGAATTAGATCTTAAAGCTCAGCAGTGAGTGCTACAAATTAAGGCCCAAGTAACTACTCCAAGAAAGTTTGGGAGACCCTGGACATAAATGGCATTGCTTCAAAGACCAAACAACAGACTGTGACATGGCTGAGGATGGGGGAAGGGAGGGGAGTCTTCTCTTTTCTGCATATATCACAGTATGGTTCTAATGCAGTGAGGTGTAAATGGAGCACCATGGAGTCTGGGGACCCCAGGAGATACTGACCTAGCAGTTAGGTCATGCTCTTACGGATGGCGACCAGCTGCCTCTCACTAGCACTTTGTGGGCAGATGACATCCACTGGGAATTCTGAGAAGACAACCCCTGAGGTGCTGAGGAGGTGCAGCAGCAAAATATGGGCATTTAAGTAAAATATGACTTCATTTATGTCTGCAGGTAAATAGAACCTGGGGACTCTGGGGCTAAACAAGGGATATTGGGAGCATTATTTGATCAAACCTAGAACCGTGGAAACACGAAGTTCTCAACTATCAGGCTGCACGCTACCCTGACAATCTGTTTCTCTGACTCCCTAACACACCTTAGTTTCTGAATTGGCAACTCTCCTATCACTGTATATATGCTCTGCTTATTTCTTGCTTTTCTCATTATCTCCTCATCTATAATACTCCTCTACTCTGTTCGATCAACCTAAACCAAACCTATTATTCAAAGCCCCACTCGGCTGGGTTGACTCCTTCCATGAATCCCTCTCTCACAACCCTAGTCCTCAAAAATGTAAACCACTCCCTCCTGCATCTTGCCTCCTATGAGATAACATACATATTATTTTGTACTACTTGCTAAGTTTTTCTTGTGTGTTTCAATGGACTCCCCAATTAAATTGTGGGCTTTATAAAGGCAGGATTTAAGTCTTAAATGTATGTATTGAAGCAAGTCTCAGTTACAGTGCTGAAAATAGAGTGTTGAACATATGGAAGACCAAGACACTAAATAAAACCATACAGTTGTTGTGTAAGTTTTCTGTCCTAGTGCAAGTCTTACATAGACTAACAAAATTGGGGAAAATATTCAGAAACACCCCTCCACACACACACACACACACACACACACACACACACACAGTAACTCATACTGTTTTGGTTATCTTACACTTTATAATCATTACTGAATCAATTCTTAGGAAGTTAACTATAATTTACTTCAAGGGGATTGTCCTAGAGTTTAGTTCCAATGAATGAGTGGCCAAGAGACATATAAGTCTCTTTCCAGATTACAAAGCAGAGAGTAGTTTTGCTAATTTGCTTCTTAAGTGTCCTTACAGAGGTGGTGGCCTTCAAAACAATTGGCTCATAGAAACCCTTTCTTTGACAACTCAGAAAAGTAATACCCAGAGTCCATTTCTGAGGCTACCAAGACCAAATTTAAACAAATTCTGCTAAAATTATCTCTCAATTTATATATATACACATATATACAAAATATATATAGACATATACACATAATACACATATATGCATTTATAAACACATTCATATATACATATACAGGTATAAATATACATATATGCATTTATAAACATATATAAGCATACATATATACAGACCTACATATATATGTATACATATATACATACTTCACATATATGTATATGAAACAAGTTTCATGAAACAATAGCTGTATCACATACAATCCAAAACCCTTATCAATTACAACCTATTCTTGAAATTTTCTATCCTGTTGCCTTTTTAATGCTGATAATAACTCAATACATCAATCTCAATAATTTCATTAATATCACGATCTACAATTTAAAAAATACTACTGAGGAAGGGGGGCAAAGAGTATAATTTTTAAAAACTAGAAATTTTTGAATTGGTAAGGAAAAGCCACTTCAATGTCTTCAAAGTCAAATCTATGAAAAAACGGTCCTCCATATGGCAATGACCTATTCTCAGTGTATCAAACTCCTGAAATGTATGTTGTAAATCATGGTGAGCTAGTACTTGAAGTAACAACTTAAAGAATATATATTATAAATTGAGAAAGGTTTTTATAAACCTATATTCTTTCATCAAAATATATATATGTCATTTATACAAAGGCAACAATGAATATAAGAGATTAAAGAATAAACCTTAAAAAATACATACAAGTTCTTTAGGAAAATTGTAAAACTTATTAATGACATAAAAATCTGGATAACTTGAGAGTAGTATCGTATTTGTGGATAGGAATACTCAAAATCATAAAGACTTTAAATCTAACCACATTAATCTACAAACTCAGTAAGTTTTTAATAAAAATCACAACTGGATTTGTGAATGTTTAGGGTGGGGTACTTAACAAGCTATTTTAAAAATTCATATGGAAAGCAAAAGGCTAAGAAGAGATAAGACAATTTTGAAAAACAATAAAGAGAGGGGAGCATCCCATTTATCATAAAGTGGTAATAATGAAGAGCATAACACTGACCTACCTAGTCCCATATTGACCCATATGGATGGATGGAACAGAATAGAGTGCCCAGGAACCATGTTGTACAGACACATAACACATGACACATATCCTTGCATGTTAGTGGGGAGAAGTGGACAAAGTGGTACTACTAACATTGAATATCCATATGGAAAGGGGGAATATTCGCTGGGAAAGTCCACCGGCACAGTTTTGTTTTTGTTTTTTTCCAACAAATAAATGTCAAGGAAAGAAGAGGTAAAAAATTAGGAGTAGCAACCAGATAGTAGCAAAAGACATATCAATCAAATGCAATATGCCAACTCTGGTTGGATCCTAATTCAAACAAAACAACTATAAAAAGAAATCTCTAAGATATTTGGGAAAATTTGGTACATTAACTGATATTTAATAATATTAAGGAATTACTGTTCATTGTTCTAAGTGTGATAGTTGTAATAATGGCTATAATTTCTAAAATTCTTTATCTTTTTTTATAAGTTTGTTTTCTTTTTTAATTAAAAAAAATTATTTTTTTTTGTTTTTGGCTGCGCTGGGTCGTCACTGTGGTGTGCAGGCTCTTTGTGGCACGCGGGCTTCTCTATTTGTGGTGCACGGGCTCAGTAGTTGCAGCACGCAGGCTTAGTTGTCCCACAGTATGTGGGATCTTAGTTCCCTGACCAGGGATCAAACCCACATCCCCTGCATTGGAAGGTGGATTCTCAACCACTGGACCACCAGGGAAGTCCCCTAAAATTCTTTATCTTTTAGAGATATATACTGAAGCATTTACTGAAAGAGAAAAAAAAAAGATACAATGTTCAAATTTACTTCAATCCAGTGGTGGGGGAAGGGAGAGAGAGAAGTGGGGTGATGGATGAAATAGTATTGGCCAAGTATTTATAATGGTTAAAACTAGAAAATGGGTAAATGAATATTTATTAGACTATTCTCTCTACTTTTATTTATGTTTGAAGCTTTACATAATAAAAGAAAATAAAGACTGTCAAACATACTAAAAATTGCTTATAAACATAAGCTTGTGTGATAAAAATCTAAAGAAATGCACGTGAATGCTAAATTCAGGTTAGGGTTTGCTATAGTGGCTGAGCCAGGATATAGTACATGGAAGGATACATTGAAAGCTTCAAATTTATGTGTGAAGTTTTATTACTTAAGTCACATGACTGGTACTTAAGTGTTCATCATACTATTCTTTATTATCTTTTGCATTTTGAAAATATTTTACATTTAAAAGAAAAAAATATATACACAGAAGAAAATTCCTAAACCACACGTGAAAGCTGTTTACCAAATTTCATTGATTCTAAGATGTTTCTTTTTACATTTACTGTCTCTAAAATTAGGATGTGTCTTACAATTGAGGGTGCCTAAAACTCAATGAAATAGAGTGCTTTTTTGGTACATAACAAACTGAATATATAGAATAACTAAGATAATCAGTTAATACTCTTCCCTATCTAGATAGGATTGGTTTCCCCAAACTTGGACTCTGAGAAGTAAAATCTTCCTGCCTTTCAATTTCACCACATGGATAGCCATGATAATAATACCTACTGTGACCTGATGGGGATTTTTCCTTCAAAGGATGTTTTAATCATTCTAGGACAGTAGATGGATAAGGGCTTTCGTTCTTTGGTGGGAAGAAGAAGGGAGAGGAAAGAAGAATCTTGAAAGGGAAGTAATAGGAATGCCGAAGTTGCAGAGAAACGGTGCTTTGGAGCCCCAGTAAACAGCTCCCCATGGATGGAATGGCAGAGTGGAACCGGCACGTCAGAATGACTCTAAAAAGCCTTACCGTCTAGAACTCAAGTCAGCTTTGGCGAACATACCCCTGGCTGACACTTAAATGAGGTTGGGCTCATTCTTCCCTGAACTATGAAAAACCAGTACAGCCCTAGTATTATCAAAACTAGTACCAGTGGCAATGACGGTAAACAGAGGTCTAGTCTCAACCCCATTTGCTCGTATCACATCAACAGGGATTCTCTCTTACTCACAGTGATGGAGTTGTTCAGGAGCAGCAAGGACTAAACTTTGGAGGTAAGTACATGCCCTGAGGACAATCTATGATTATCACCAGAGGACCAATCCACCAAATAATTGAAGGGCTTTCTTGAATTAAACAAGTTGGAGCTCAAGCTATTTAAAAGAAAAGAAGATAATAGTTTATTTTTTTACTCCAAATGAGAAAACGTAGGGATTATTGGTTATATCCATCTTGCCAGGAATACAGGGAAATCATGGGGAACAGAGTTGAATTAATAGCCACAGTGAATGACTAATTACCTATCTCTTTCAAAGGGGAAAGTATAGAACATTAGAAATTCTCCATCAATGTTAATTTTAATTCAAAGGAAGTACAGAGCAAATCAGTCAGTATATAAAAGAGTCCCATTCATTGCAGGTTTCAGCTTTCCTGGGAATTCAACAAATAGTCTCAATTTTTCTCAGTATCTAAGTCATGTTTAGGAATATCTAATAAAAACAAACAATCAAGGAAGCAAACAAACTAAATAAATTGGCTCACTCATCAGTATGAATTCTCATAGCAAACCAAATTTTAGTAGGTTTGAGAGAAAATGTAAGATTTTTCTTCTTTAGTTGTGTAGTACTTTTGCATTTGTCTACCATATTTTTATTACTCCCATTGGTAAATTAAGATGCTATTTCATGCTGCACAACATATTTAAGGATTATCCTCCAAAAAATAGTTATCAGAGGCCCACAGAGATAAGCTGAAGCATATTATGGTCATGATAGCAAAGTCTCTCCAAAACCAAGTATATAGAACATCCTTAATTTTTTCTTTTCAGTTTTAGTGAGATATAATTGATATACATTATTGTGTAAGTTTAAGGTGTACAGCATAATGATTTGACTTACATATATTGCTAAATGATTACCACAATAAGTTTAATTTCCATCATTTTGTATAGATAAAAGAAAAAAAAAGTTTTTTCCTTTTAATGAGAACTCAGAATTTACCAGCTTAAAAACTTCCAAATACATCATACAGCAGTGTTAACTACAGTCATCATGTTGTACATTACATCCCTAGTACTTATTTACCTTATAACTGAAAGTTTGTGCCTTTGAACCACCTTCACCCAATTCCCACTCCCCCCAACCCTCACCTGTCTGACTTATTTCACCTAGCATAATGCCCTCAAGGTCCATCCATACTGTTGCAAATGGCAGGATTTCCTCTTTTAATACTTGAATAATAGTTGTACATGTGTGTGTCTGTGTCTGTCTGTATATATATCAGAACATCTTTATCCATTGATCTGTAGATGGAAAGATCCAGGTTGTTTCCATGTCCTACCTATTGTTGTTTCCATGTCATAGCTACTGCTATGAACATGGGGGTGGGGTGCAGATATCATTTTGACACAGTGTTTTTGCTTCCTTCGGAATATTCCCAGAAGTAGAATTGCTAGATCCATCCTTAATTTCTGACTTAAGCATTTATAAACCCATCAAGGAAGAAGAGATGTAAGAATGGGATCGGAGTTTGCTCTTAATTTTATATATTTGTTAAGCCTAGGCTCTACTTCCTTATATCATTTGGAGCTTGTACGTTTATTCAGGCTTATAATGGATTGTGGAATTTTTTAAATGACGGTTCCAAAATTAACAAAACCAAACAAAAACCAGTACCAGTCACAACAGGACAGAACGATTCTCAATTTGGCCGTATGTTATGTGTTTCCTATATCAAAAGGAAATTAACAAAAATCCTTGAGAAACTTCTTCTATAGTTATTATGGTAAAATTACATGAACAAGTTGAGATTCTAAAAAGAACGTATCACAAAATAATGTTCAATTTTGGTAATTAACGTTTGATGACAATGGGACAATGACAAGATAAGGATAATAGCTGGAGTTGTTCAAAACAGAAAGGGTGATCTGATGCATGGGATGAACTAATGAAAACTGAACTAAGCACTAGCACATAACCAGAAGAATTATTAGACATTTTAAACAGCTCTACAGGCTCATGTACAACAAAATTCATCCCCTCCGATGAGTCCATCCACATGCCCTATTTCTCTGCCTTCCACTTCAAAAATAGTGACAATAAAATATTAATAATATATTTCATTTAATTCTTCCCAAACCTCACAAAAAACCCTCTGGAGTACACACAATTATATTATTCCCATTTTACCTGATGAAGAAACTGAGCCTTACAAGGTTAAACAATTGGCCTAAAGTCACACATCTGGAAGGGAAGTAGCAGAATTGAGATTTTAATGCGAGTATCCTGACATCAAAGAAGTGCTCATACTACTGCACTGCAAGGTGAATAGGGGGTGCCCTCTAAGGCACAGAATCCTGGGAGGGCATCACATGCTAGTATGGCTTCTCAGTGGAAGAAAAGGTAAGAAGGAAGAAAAAGAGGCAAAAATGTCACTATGTCTTGGAATAACGGTTGAGAAGAAAGGAATGTTTAAGAATGTAGTTTCCAATCACTTTAAAAACGAGGGATGATACCAATAACCTCCTAAAGAAGAATGCATCTTTCCAGCTTGCTCTAAACCACATTTCTGTTCAGACTCAAGAAGAGCCTATTAGGAATCCTCGGACCTTAGCAAAAACAATCAGTGGAAACTAGGCACTTGAATATTCCTGGGTAGTGGCTATACCGGAAGTCTCTATTTTTAGCTAATATAAAAAGGAAACCACAGCATTATTTTTAAGAAATTAAATAAACTACAGTGAAATTAAAGAGTAAATAAACAGGGAGTTCACAGAGTCTCTGAATGCAAATGGTGTGTGTGTAGAACTCTTGGATTAAATTTCTAAAGTCAGGCTGGAACAAAAGGAATTCAGGCTAACCGAGGACTTAGTTCTTACACTTCTGCCAAGATTTACAAACCACGGCCTGTTTCAATAGGCTCTCTCTGAGAGCACATAATAGCTAAAACCCCCTGAAAACATTAAATCAGGTTAACCATTCAAAACTGGCCAACACTGGAGGAGAGTCAGATGCATATTAATTTATTCTTTATTTCATGGTTTTATTTAATGCCTTTCCTTTTAAGAGCTCATGATGTACGAACATGACCACGATAGTATAATGTGAAATATACAACTCTCTCTGCTTGGATTGGGAAAATGACTTTATACTTGTAAAATGAAGTCCTACCAAGTGGCCTGGAAAATCTAGAAATAACATTATAAACATTAAATCCATCACTTCACTGGTACTGAGAGTACCCCATCTTTCTTTCTGTAATTTTTTTAAAAGTAAAGTGATTTCCAACTCAACTGACTGAACAGCAACATAATTATTTCTTTCTGAATTTCTGTGAATCATGGAAATCTTCCCACAAATCTCTTATACTTCCACTTCTGACCCTATCAGCTCCCCAGAGAAAACTCAAAAACAAAATGAGACCTCTCAACTAAAAAAAGTTTAAAAGGATTCAGGCAAAATGAGTTGTTTCTATTATGAATGACATAAGCTTCTATACTAGGAATGAGCACTTCACATATATTTAGAAGATCTTTTAAGAATTATAAATTCTTTTTATCATTTTCTTTGATTCTGCTTAAATGTCTATTTATACAAGCAAAAAAGGTCTGTTTTCAAACTGGCATTATAACAATTACATTTTGGTTAAAAAAAACTATAATTCTAGCTTTACTCATTTTTCTCCCATAGTAAATGGAAGAATATATTGGATTAAAAATGTAAGATGTAAAAAGATGGGAGATTTCCCATAAGTACTACTGACTTTTAGAATTTTGCACTTTGCCCACACAGATCATTCCACTATCTCTAGCTGCAAATCAAGTTATCTAAGTGGAAAATTTGACCTTGCCACTTGCTTTCAAAAAACAAAATTATCAGACATAGCTTGATTTGTCAGCATCTCTTTGCACATCTAACGTCATTCATTTGTAGTATAGCTATATATTAAAGACGTGATTGGCACTGAGAATTTAGAAATAAATGTTCCTTGATTCAAGGAGGTCATTATCATCAGTGAAAAAAAAGTAAACAACATTAGGGATTCATAATATGATATAATAAGTGCTATGACAGAGATATGAACCAGTTGTTAAGAAAACACAGGGAAAGAAACATCTAACTCCTACCCTAGGTAACATTGAACGGGAGGGATCAAATTTGTAAGATTCTAACAAAGTCAAATAAACAGGATTTAAGATTAGGGATGAAAAAAAGGGAAGAACCAAGGAAGATCCAGTTTCAGCCTGGGCCAAATACTGCCTTTCACTAAAACAGAAACAGAAGGAGAAGGACAATTAAGGAAGATGATGAGTTTGGTCTTGAATAGGTTAAGTTAGAGATTATTGGAATGTTGAGCAGGCAATTAAATATGTGGGTCTGTGTTCAGGAAAAATAAATAGACGTGCCATAGATTTTAGACACATTCACATATGCATATTAATGGTAACAAACTTACTTTGGAAAGTTTAGTGAGTAGCACGGTGAATACCTATGCTGAAGGAAGGACAGGAGGATGAAGAGCTTATAAGGTAAAAAGAAATAACAGTCAGTAAGACTGGAAAAAGCCTAGGAAAGTGTGAGGTTACAAAAGACAAGGCAGGGCTTCCCTGGTGGCGCAGTGGTTGAGAATCTGCCTGCCAATGCAGGGGACATGGGTTCGAGCCCTGGTCTGGGAAGATCCCACATGCCGCGGAGTGGCTGGGCCCGTGAGCCACAATTACTGAGCCTGCGTGTCTGCAGCCTGTGCTCCGCAACAGGAGAGCCTGCGATAGTGAGAGGCCTGTGCACCGCGATGAAGAGTGGCCCCCACTTGCCACAACTAGAGAAAGCCCTCGCACAGAAACGAAGACCCAACACAGCCATAAATAAATAAATAAATAAATTTAACAAAAAAAAAAAAAAAAAAAGACAAGGCAAAGATTTTAAGGAGTGATCGGTAGTATCAAATTCAGACAAGAGGACATGTGATGAGGAATAAGAAGTGACAACTAGGACTTCCTTGGTGGCACAGTGGTTAAGAATCCGCCTGCCAATGCAGGGGATGCGTGTTCGAGCCCTGGTCCAGGAAGATACCACGTGCCATGGAGCAACTAAGCCCGTGCACCACAACTACTGAGCCTGCGCTCTAGAGCCCGCGAGCCACAACTACTGAGCCCATGTGCCACAACTACTGAAGCCCGCATGCTTAGAGCCCGTGCTCCACAACAAGAGAAGCCACCGCAATGAGAAGCCTGTGCACCACAACGAGGAGTAGCCCCTGCTCACCTCAACTAGAGAAAGCCCGTGCACAGCAATGAAGACCCAACACAGCCAAAAATAAATAAATAAATTTATTAAAAAAAAAAAGAAGTGACAACTAGGTTTAGAAATGAAGAAGTCTTGCACAACTAAGTGATATGTGAGCTTATAAAAGCAGGAACAAATGCCAGGTTGTAGAAAACGAGAAGGGAAATTAAGTCTGTGGTTCATCTGTCCTCCAAGACTAAATCATGGTTATCTTTGAATCTATCCTATCTCAAGCCCTCCAGTTACTGAACTACAACTCTAAGAGTTCGGTAAATGCTTACTGAATTGAATAATGCTCCTCTCTTCCCCATAACTTCCCCTGTCTTTGTTTAAACCATAAGAAGCACTTCCCCTACAGAATACTCCTGTTTGTGAGTTAACACAACCACAGGTTATACCGAGTTTCTCCTCTACCTTTAAATGAGGTGTACAAGTACCTAAATAACTATGTATAAACCAAATTAAATGATATCTGAGTTCAAAGAATTAAAATATACAGCAATTCTCTAAGATTTAGAACCTGGGAGTAGAGAGGTTCTTCCCTATCAACTTTCAAGATGAACAAGATAATCCAAAGTAAAGATTTCCAGGGACCTAACACACTCTACCATAGTCAATCTACACAATGAGCAGGAAGATGTAGCTTTGGGGTAGCCAGTAAAGAGGCTTGGTACTGGGAGCAGCATCACCCAATTTCTATGACCAGTGCCATCCTCCTTAGACTGGAGGCTGATAAAAAGATTCTTCTAAACCCCTAAGTTGCAGTTCTGCTCCAAACACTATCATTTGGTTCTTCCTCTTTCCTGTCTGATTATGCTGTCACTTGATACCTGATTAAAATCCACGTAATAAAGAACGGTTGAACTCTTTATTCAACTTCTCTATGAGAAAATACATTGCTCAGACATAACTAACTGTGAGCTTTACCTTTGGAAATAGTCTAATAATGTTGAAGGAATCAGGAATACTCCTTATAGCTTGTCCTCCTCATCACCAATTGGTAAAGCTAATTTATCAATATTCCAGAGGTTATAGAAAGAAGACAGGAGAAACAGGGATAAACCTTTGTCTCTGTTATAGTGATCATGGAAACAGAGGTTAAAATGGAGCCCCTGTTAGCCTTGGTCCTCGCGAGACCACAACGAGCAGAAACCCCATACTGACCTACACTGAACATGTAACGTGAGTGAGACATAAACTTAAGCTGCTGATATTTGGAGGTGGTTTGTCACTGTAGCATAACTTAGTCTATCTTAACTAATACAAGGTGATTGGAATTAGTTTTCTTACCTAATATAAGGTGATTGGTAATTTTCAATAGATTTCAAAAACAAGAAGTTAAAATGTCAAGAAAGGAATTTCCCCAAAATAATTTTCAAAACATGAAACCTGAAGAAAGTTTAGTTATTTCTTAATGCACACTGTGCTTTGGCTGACACAACCCAAAATATAATCTGAAATAGCCCAGGGTGTGTGTATGTGTGTACATGTGTACACATGCGTGAATGTGTGTGTTTTCTCTTTTCCAATGATTACTCTGCCTTTCCTATCTGATTTGTTGTTCTGATCTTGGGACCTGAGTGACTGCTTTTTGAAAATCATATCAGCAAAGCTTTTCTTCCTACTTCAATTTCTGTGCGATTCTATCACTGTAGCTCAACGAAGGGCATTTCTCGCTAGTCCCCTGGCTTAACGTGTGTGTGTGTGTGTTAAGTATATACATAAGTATTCTACTCACTCAGAGTAAAAAGTTTGTAACTCTTTATAACAGAAATCCAAATAATGCTCTTGAACTATTTTTAAAGATGACACTACAACTAGATATTAGCTATGCTGGCGTCACGTCATGGTTGACACTCCTGTTGCGAAACTGTGATTCTGGCAAACCTCATCTTTACTGCTGTACTGAGAGCGATGTGAAATATTGTGGCTATCATTGTTAAAGCAGATGAACATTACTAAGCAGCTAAAGGTTTATGCCAGATATATTCTAATTATCTTATTTAATCCTTACAACAACTCTTGACACTATTTCATTATATGGCATTATATCAATATCTCATTGAAGAAAGCATAAGGCACACACAGGTTGTTCAACTTGCTCAGGATCACGCTGAATATAAATGGTGGAAGCAGGATTTGAACGCAGGCAGGCTGGTTCTGGTAAGTTTTAGTTTCAACTTGGATAGTTGCAAGTTGTGATTTTTGTGTGCCTTCAGTTTTCAGAATAATATGTGTCCTACCTACCGCACAGCTTCTCTGGATGGCTCAATGACAGCATCATGATAAAAAACATTTTTTTTTAATTAGTGGGTACACAAGCTCAAATCCATACTGAAGATTTATTTCCTTTAACTTGAACAGTACTGATTTAAAAAAAAAAATCTTTGATAAAAATATGGATTTTTTCAGCTTTTAAAAAGAACAGGTGCAACGGTAGCCCTTCATTCCTGCACAGAAAGAACTGGTGAGAGCAGAAGAGCAGCTGCTCATCTGAGACCCGGCACAGTTCCTACCCTGCTGGCTTCAACCATCATAGGTATATGCGTTTGCTTCCCCTTTTAGCAAAGCGTAAAACACCGGAAGAATATAAGGTACGATTGTTATCAGGAGGCACCACGCTAGTCCATGCACGTCGCCTTACATCTGTGCTTTGAAAATATGACCATCATCACACTGGAACTACTACCCAAACCCTTTGGATAATACCTGTTGGTCTAGACTAGTGAAGAAAGAAAGGAAAGGAAGCAAAGTAAGGAAAGGAAGGAAAGGAAAGAAAGGAAGAAGGAAGGAAGGAAAGGAAGGAAAGAAAGTAAGAAGGAAGGAAGGAAGGAAGGAAGGAAGGAAGGAAGGAAGGAAGGAAGGAAGGAAGGAAGGAAGGAAGGAAGGAAGGAAGGAGAGAAGGAAGGAAGGATGGAGGGAGGGAGGGAGGAAACAAACAAACAGGCAGGTTGCCCAGATGCAACTTCTGACAAGACTATCAGCTGTTCCAGGAAAACACTTCAGGAACTGATTATGAAAAGAATAAGTTGGGTTTTTTTTGTTTTGATTTGTTTTGTTTTCCACTTTGCTTCTGAAGCAACTCTCACCTTACCTCTTTTTGCAGTACAAAGCAAGCATAATTGCCAAGTTCATCAGCAGTTCACTGGCAGCAGTCAACAGAGGTACTTGAAGGCTTTTCATTGAAAAAGAAATTTTAAAGTGATAGAAAGGTTCCCACGATTCAACCTTTCATAAGAAGCTGTTATCACTACCTTTAGAAGTTCCCTGGCCATACACCCTGTTACAGTCTCCACTGGACTGGGCCTTCTTAAAGGGGCACAACTAAGCCCCTAATTGTTCCCCAGTAAAGCCTCTCATCTGCCTGTACACTAGAGGTCAAGGCAATGTAGCATCAACATTAAAATTCTGGTCTTGGGTGTACAACAGACCTAGATCCAAATCCTCCATGCATCACCTTCTTAGGTGGGTGTTCTTAGCCAAATTTCTTTATCTGTAAAATGGCCTTAGTACTACTTCAAACTGTTATCTAAGAATTCAGTAAGTGAACTAAAATAAAGGCCTTGATGTTTGACACAAAGTGAATATTCAATAAATTGCTGTTTTGTTATTATCAAAGGATAATGATTCAGGGTCAATAGTAAGCTAATTTTCTCAAATATTGTTCTTTTATTGTTTTTCCAGATAGTATAGAATATTCTGGGTATTTTTAGAATTACAGAAACAATTTTACTGAAATAAATTAAAGAACATTATCCTCAATTAAAAAAAAACAACACTAAACCAATTCAGGGGAGAGCAAATGATATTCAATATTCAAATGAGAAAATTTCTGAGGTTAGGAATGTAACAGAATATTTGTAAGAATAAGTGAATTATAATAGTACATTAACAAAAATTATCCTTTCTAATGAGGAGCACTCAGGCTAAATTTCTACATTACTCAGCAGAGAAAACTGTTTTCTACAGAGAAAAACTGAAAATAACACTAGGATTTTCAAACATACCAACTATGTATGGTAGTAATATTTTTCTCCTTTTTTAATTCAAAGTTTGAAGACAGAATTCCATCACTGCTTCCATACCAAAAATGATGAATTCCATGGGACTTCCCTTGTGGTCCAGTGGTTAAGAATCTGCCTTCTAATGCAGGGGATGCGGGTTCAATCCCTGGTCAGGGAACTAAGATCCCACACGCTGCAGGGCAACTAAGCCTGCATGCCGCAACTACTGAGCCCGTGCACCACAACTAGAAAGAAGCCCGCGCACCGCAATGCAAGATCCTGCATGCCACAACGAAGATCCCACGTGCTACAACTAAGACCCAAGGCAGCCAAAAAAAAAAAAAAGATGAATTCCAACTTCACTGTAGAGGATTTGGGTAATATACAAAATAAATTTAGGAAATGTGCAGAAATGTCATCCAAAATATGACCTGATGTAAAAATCTGTACTCAAAAAAGCATGTGTCTCTTAGAAGATAGTTGCTGAGGCAGTGAGGTAGAGCACACATCTGAGGCTCACGTGGCACCACTCCCACTCCCCAGAGCGCACCCACTCAGCACAGTGAGCATAAACTCTGGGCCTCTGAGATCCTGGCACCTCGGACTGCATCACTTCCTTCCCTTCCAGTGCTCCCCCTGCTGTCTTACAGTAATCAAAATTTCCCACACTCCCTTCCAGCTCAAGCCAACTTTATTACAAGAAGCTTCATGCCTAGACCAGCATCTCCCACTGTCTGTTTCATGGTGCTCTGTGGAATGTTGATAGGTAAAAAATGAAAATTACATGCCTCAAAAATGCCCTGGGTCAAGTTTGGGAAATGGTGAAACAAAATTCAGAAGATCTTATTAGGTTTCAATATGTCAGCATCCTTCAAGAGGAGGCTATGGAATGGCTATTTCTCAAAAATTTTACTTGGGAAATAGTTTTAGAAACAAATTTGTTCTGTTTTGCTACTTATATTAGAATTCAGATCTTAGACAAGTAATGCTGGGAAATAGATTATACATTTGGGATGGAAAAAAATCCTTTCCTTTCAATATCTTTCCACTTAAAAACAAATTAATGTAATGTTACGCCTGAAGGCATTGCCTTGAGGTTATTGATAAAGCCCACTGATAAAAGTTGAGCAATTGGCAGGTGAGTCACTTTTGATTAATCAAAATTTATAATTCGTTTCAGTCCTCTAACTTCAGCCTTTTTGATTTACACACTATAATTACAAGTATGTTATTATTTTTTTTCTCTGGTTTGGGGTATATTTATCACTGGATTTGGCATGCACAGTTTAATTACTCTACTTGAATATCAAATAAAAGCAAGTAAAAGATAAATGACCCGGGGCAATACTCTCTTTCTGCAATTTCAAAATAATGGATCAAGTAAGTTAGCAGTGAAGTATACATTTTAGACTACTGCACACAATTGTGTGGGCTGCTTCTAAGCAACAGATTTACTATTTTAAACATATTAAAGCCATTTCACTGACTGTCTCTTTCTGTGGATCATTAGTAATTATGCCCGAGCTATCTTTGATTGTTGTCAAACAGTGATGCTAGCTGTTTTGTAAATTCAGCGGGGGAGTCACGTTTGAGAGGTCAAGGTCTATAACATGTAACCTAAACTACTCTGGAACAAATCCAATGACCCCTTAAATCAGTTAAAAAGCATGGGGTCATTCTCTAGAATTCTTTTAGCTGGTGATCCCAAATCATCAACACATTAAACAGCTACCCTGTCCTCCTTCTCTTAATAGCTACTTTGTTCTTACAAATAGCTTCTTTCCTAGAGCAGGGAATGGCAATTAGGATTTCAGAGTTTGGTACAGCCAGCCAGCATTAGCATCTTAGCTTTGTGTGTTGAGGATTAATAACAGTAGCCATAATGATGACAGAAAATGATAATAGTTCTAATTGCTAATATTCATTTTAGGTTGGTGAGCAGCTGTTAAAACATCTCTTTAGAAGTGAAAGTTCAGTCGCATATCTTTTTCACCAAATAGGGAAAACTTTAATGCTAATTAGGAAGGAAGATTACAAATTCGAATGTCAGTCAAAGCGCACTGTAATTGTTCTTTATTAACTTTTTTTTCTCTCTCCACCTTAAGCTTCCTGGCCCTTAAGCTTTTTAACAGCTGACAGTGAAAGTAATGACAGGAGCCCCAGAAGCCTCCTGGTTTCCACTTAAAACAACCCTTTCCAATTCAATAAGGGAAATTTCTCATCTGTTTGCATTTGAACAATGTGATCTGTTTCCTCAAAGGTGTCACTAACTGGTATGCCTAGAAAGTCACTGACTACTAGTAATTATTTTAAGGCACATGATATACTGCCAAGAAAGTCTTCCAGAGAACTGAAGTCTAGTCCATCACTTCCAAAATCAGCTACAAACACCTTCAGCAAATGACTTCTTGTTAAGCAAGTCCATCATTTCCTCTATGAAATGAAGAAGTTAGAATTGGTCGGTGTTTCCTAAATTCTCCGGACCACATGAATCACCAAGGATATTACAGAGGGAATGGAATGTGATTGGTCTTCAGCCCAAACTCAGTATCAGAACCTCCAGGTCAGAGAATACAAAATCAGTCAGGGTTAAATGGCAGGAAATTGTTTCCAGGACACTGGAGGGTAGGAAGCAGGGAGAGTGATCCTTCAAGACCACTTGGGCACTGACTCCATCCACTTCCATCAGATAAGGATGGGACCCTGCTGATGCTGGTCACAAACCAGGACAGCCTGATACCCGTCAACATTCTCTTAAATCAGGGGTCCAGCCAGTGAATAGTCTCTGTAAACTTTCTCTGTAAAGGTCCAGCTAGTGAATACCTGAGTCTTGTTTCCGTTGTAGCTACTCAACTCTTACTGCAGGGTCAAAGCAGTCATAGACAGTAAGTAAAGAAACGAATGTTGCTGGCTTCCAGTAAAACTTACATTTGAATTTCATATAATTTTCATATGGCATTATTATTCTTCTGATTTTTTTTTCAACCATTTAAAAATACAAAAAACATTCTTAGCTCACATACAAAAATAGGTGGCGGGCTATTTGCTGAACACTGCCTTACATGGAAATGCCAAAATTTTAAGGTAATGTATTTTCAAATGACAACAGAAGCCACATAATGAAAGGACAGGAACAGAATCAAGTGTCACTTTCTCTTTTAGTCCCAGCAGGATCCCACCTGTCTCAAATGTCACCAGCAGCAGGGTATCCATAGGAGGAAGGGGCATGGGAAAGGTCCGCAGAGATAGACTGTGTCTGCTCTTGCTGGTCTAGCTACCTAACTTCCATTATGTTCTGTTTCCTTAACTAAATAAATTGCGAATCTATGAATGCATGCATGCATGTTTGTGTGCCTGTGTGTTGTGTATGTGTGTACGCACATGTGTGTGGTCTCTGCTACCAATCTGTAACTCGACCTGCAAAGTTGCAGTGCTGTTTAAAATACAGGTTTCCAGGCTCCTCCCTAGATATGTTTCAGTAGTTCTCAGGTGGTGCCCAGAAATCTGTATTTTAAGCTACTGCCCCAAGTGAGTCATATGATCTAATCTTTTTAGGAAACTAATATTGGAATCAAGGTCCAGCACAAATTGAAAGTTCACAGTATACTTTCTTGCCCAATCTTCTCTCGGGCTGCAAGGATGACCTTTTCTATCTTATACATATAAAATTGGTTTTATAAGTGATATCATCATACATACCAACCTTAATACTAAAAGGCAGGATTGTGGACCATGAGGTCCTGAAGCAAGAAAAGCTTCTAGAACTACTCAGAAGTGATGCTAGGGAAGAAAAAAACCAGAACAACAACAACAAAAAACATTCTAAGCAAGACTTGTTCAGGGAAAATAGGCCATAAGCAATCAGTCTATGGTGAACCGATATGACCACAAGCAGGCAAGACAGAAAGGATCGCACTTTGCTGATACTTTTCGAACACTGGCAGTTCTGAACCACTGGGAAACTCAGTAGCACACAGAGCAAGTAAACCCCCAGAAACCCACAGTAATCAGAGATGAGAAGGCTCTGTCTGAGCAAAGAGGTTGGGCAGGCCACACGTCTATGACAGCCTTGCTCTAAACAGTGGCGACAGCCGCGAACCAAAGGGCAGCTTTTCTTGGAGTCAACTGTTCAACAGTATCTCCTGGCACAAACAGCAATCCCCATCAGAAGCACCACCTTGCAATATAAAAGACAAAGCTGGCTGTATCAATTCTGCTATGGGTCAAATATCTCAACAGGCTATTATCCCCTTCATCACTTTTTCTATTCCCAAACTTATACTCCCTTGAGTTTAATTTTTGCTCTTTTTCTTCATGTTCCTCCCTGGTCCCTCTTCTTACAGGTTCTCTAGTTCAGCTTGGATTTGTTCTTCATGACAGTGTCATCCTGTAATTCTGATTGTTGTAGATCTCTCACCACAGTCAATTTCTTCCTTAAACCTGTAATTTCGTACAGAACTAACTTTTTAATTTGCTCAGAGAGATGTACTCACTTTTTTGATGCCTATAATATCATGCTATTTAATTATTATTAGAAAACAATTTTTGATGAAATCAATAATAAATTACAGTAATAGATAACAATACAGTCTCACTTTATGCCATGCATGTGCTACGTGCTTTATATGGATATCACATTTAATATTAAAACACAATAGTTTCTGGTATGACCTGTAAGGACCTTGGAAGTCATCACTCTCATCCTCACAAGAAGAAGAAAGCTGAACAAACTGATAATCAGTAATTTTTCTTAGAACTGAGGTCACGGGGCCAACTGCAGTCCTGAAAACTGGGGATGGGGATAAAAAGATTCACAGCAAAAGCCCAGAGGCAGAAGCCCCCAGCTGGAGCCAGTATAGGTAGGAACACTTTAAACCATCACTGATGCATTGCTAGAGGCTCACTGCAGACTAGCTTGAGAATTAAAAACTCCTTGAGGGTCCAGTCTTACAGGGGCCTCCACACTTTCCTGAGTTCTACCCTCTACCAGGTTCTAACCCTGAATATAAGTTAAAAATCCCCTGTGCTTCCCTCAAGGAAAGAGGAAAGTCGTCATTTTGAAATATACTCAGAACTCTCTCTCTTCTGTTTAACAAGACCTGCCCTCAGGAAAACTATTTTAGCAGAGCCTAAAGGAAGTTTTAATAAGGCTAACCAACCTCAGTGAAGAAAATAGCTCAATTCCAGCCCCCTCCAGCCTTTGATATGAGGGGAAAGAAATACCTAATTCAGGCTCACTAAAGGACTGAGACTTAGTAACAGGACTATAGAATAACTTCCTCCCCTCCACACCTTACGACCTGTGAGGGGTAATTTTATGTGTCAACTTAACTGGATCACAGTTATTTGGCTAAACATTATTTGTGAGTATGTCTGTGAGGGTGTTTCTGGATGAAATTAGCATTTGAATTGGTGGACTCAGTAAAGCAGTTTGCCCTCCCCAATGTGGATGTGCATCATCCGATCTGCTGAGAGCTTGAACAGAACTAAAAGGCAGAGGAAAGAAGAATTTGGCCCTTCTTGCCTGACTGCTTAAGCCGGGGCATCAATCTTCTCCTACTGTTGGCACGCCTGGTTCTCAGGCCTTCATACCCAGACTGGAACCTACTCCATTGGCTCCCCTGGTTCTCAGGCCTTTATATTCAAACTGAATTACACCACCAGCTTTCCTGGGTGTCCAGTTTGCAGATGGCAGATTGTAAGACGCCTACGCCTCCAAAATTATATGGGCCAATTCCATATAACCTCTCTCTCTCCCCATATATATACATATATACACAAACACACACACATGCACACACACACACAAAATCTCCTATTGGTTCTGCTTCTCTAGAGAACCCTAATACTCCACTACATCAGTAGTGCTCCTGCACAGTAATGGGAGGTTATAGCTGAAAGAAGGCAAGTCTCAGAATCTATTTAAGAAGGAACTTCCAGGGAAACCCAAAGACAAGAGAGGAGGAGAAAACAAAAACACTAGAGGAAATCATAGCCTTTGACACCACAGCTACAGCAAACAGTAAACACAGTCCAACTCTTAGCCAGATAAACACAAAACGTCCCACTAAAGGTCTATCTACTTAGGTTCTTGTTACCCAATACATCATGTCTTACTTTCAACAAAAAAGTTACAAGGCATGCTGAAAGGCACAAACACAATTTGAAAAGACAAAGCAAGCCTCAGAACCAAACTCAGATATGGCAGAAATTCTGGAATTATCAGACAAGAAATTTAAAATAACTATGAATGATATGTTAAGGGTTCTTACAGAAAAAAGTGGATAACATACTAGTACAGATGGGTAATGGAAACACAAAGATAGAAGCTGTAAGGAAGAATCAAAAGGAAATGCTGGAAAATAAAAATACCATAACTGAAATGAAGAATGCTTTTGATGGGGCCCATCAGTAGACTGGAAATGACCAAGACAAAAATCAGTGAGTTTGAAAAACATGTAAATAGAAACTTCCAAAACTGAAATGCAAAGAGAAAAAAATGAATGGAAAAAAAAGAACAGAATATCCAAGAACTGAGGGATAATTACAAAAGGAGTTGATTATTTTCTTATATTACATGTGTAATGGGAATAACAGAAGAAAAAAGAAAATTACAGAAGAAATATTTGAAGTAAAAACACTCGAGAATTTTCCAAAATTCACAACAAACACAAAAATCACAGATGGAGGAAGCTAATTGAACATCTAATAGAATAAATACAAAGTAAGCATATAATATTCAAAGTTCTGGAAATCAAAGACAAAGAGAAAAACCTGAAAGGAGGCAGAAGAATAAAAACACTATGTACAGAGGAACAAGGATAAAAATTACATGGGACTTCTCTTCATAAACCACCTGCTTTAAGCAAGAAGAGAGTAAAATGAAATATTTAAAGTGTGTGGGAAAAATGTAAAAGCCCACCATCCTGGGACTCTGTGTACAGTGAAATTATCTTTCAAAAGTGAAGTAGAAACAATGTCTTTCTCAAACAAAAACTGAGGGAACATGTCACTCAATTTTTTTGCAAATTGAACTTGTCATTCAATTTGTTTTCATGCCTTGCCAGAAATGTTAAAAAATAGTTCTTCAAAGAAAAGGAAAATGACACAGGTTGGAAAATGTCCACATAAAGAAGGGAAGGGTGTTAGACAAGGAATAATAAAGGTAAAATAATTCTTTTTCTTATTCTTAATTGCTCTAAGAGATACAGGTTAAAAATTATAATAGCTACAATGCATTGTTTATTATATCTCATGAATACACGGAATGCATGATAGTGGGATAAGGAGAGGAAATAGTCTGTTACAAGGTACTTGCACTACCTGTGAGGTAGTACAGTGCTACTTGAAAGAAGACTTGAACTAACTGAGAAGTAAATTGCAAACTCCAGGGCAATCACTAAAAATATATATATAAAAAGAAAAAAACTATATAATTGTTATGCTAAGAAAGGAGAAACAACAGAATCATACAAAGTGCTTAATTAAAACAAGAACAGGCATAAAAAGAGAGAAAGGAAGGAATAAGGGAAGGAAGGAAGGAAAGAACAAAGGCAATGAATAGAAAACAGTTAAAGGTATGGTAGATAATAATCCAAGTATGTGAATAATCACTTTAAATGAGAATGATCTAAATACACAATTAAATTACAGAAACTGTCAGAATGGATAAAAAACAAAACACAACCATATACTGTCTTCACGAAATCTACTTCAAATATAAAGACCCAGAGGTTAAAAGTTATGCGATGGAAAATGATATACCATACTAACACAAATCAAAAGAAAGCTGGAGTAGCTATATTATTTTTAGATAAATCAGACTTCAGAGCAAGGAAAATTATCAGGGATAAAGAGGGGTATGCATCATGATAACAGGATCAATACTCCAAGAAGATATAACAATATATAACAATTCTTAATGTATCAATATATGTGCCTAATAACAAAATATCAAAATACATGAGGCAAAAACTGATAGTACTACAAAGAGAAATAGATGAATCTACTATTATAATTGGAGATTCAATACCTCTTTATTGGTAACTGATGGATCCAGCAGGCAGAAATTCAAGAAGTATAGAGTTGAACTGAAGAGTACCATCAATCAACTGGATCTAATTGACATTTACTGAATAATTCATTCAACAACAGAATACACATTTTTCTAAAGGTCACATGGAACATTCACTAAGATAGACCACATTCCTGGCCGCAAAACACACTTTAACAAATTCAAAAGAAGAGAAATCATATAAAATACGTACTTATAGTGGAATTAAACTAGAAGCTAATAGAAAGTTAGCTGAAAATTCCAAAAGTGTGGAGATTGAGATTGAACAATACACTTCTAAATAGCACATGGCTCAAAGAAGAAGTCTCAAGAAAAATTAAAAAGTATTTTGGTCTAAATGAAAATGAAACTACAACCTATCTAAATTTCTAGGATGCAGTGAAAGCAGTGCTTAGAGAGAAATTTATAGAATTTAATGCATACAGTAAATAAGATCTAAAATCAGTAATTTAAGCTTCCACCAGAGGAGACTAGAAAAAGAAGAGCAAATTAAATTCAAAGTAAGCAGAAGAAAATAAATAAGATTTAGAGAAGAAAACAATAAAATTGAAAACAAGCAATCAATAGGAAAAAAAAAAAAATCAATGAAACCAAAAGCTAGTTCTTTGGAAAAGATCAATGAAATCCATAAGCCTCTAGCTAGGCTAACTAACAAAAAAGAAGACACAACTTTCTAATATCCGAAATTAAGTAGGGTACATCACTACAGATCCCATGGACATTAAAAGTATAATAAAAAATATTATAAATAGCTCTGTGCCATTAATTTGATAACCTAGATGAAATGGACCAATTCCTTGAAAGATTCAATGCCAAAACTCACACGAGAAGAAACAGACTATCTGAATAGGCCTATATCTATTAGGGAAATTGAAATCAGTAGTTAATAACTTTCTAAAACAGAAAGCATCAGATGCAGCTGGGTTCACCAAATGTTTGGTAAATTCTACCAAACATTTAGTAAAGAAATGATACCAATTCTATACAAACTGATCCAGGAAATAGAAGCAGAGGGAACACTTCCCAACTCATTCTATGATACTAGCATCACCCTAATATCAAAACTAGACAAAATATTAGCAAATTGAATCCAATAATGTATATAAAAAATATACACCATGATCAAATGGGATTTATCCCAAATATGCAAGATTTATTCAACATTCAAAAAAAATTGCTATAATCCATCATACCAACAGGCTAAAGAAGAAAAATCATATGATTATAATATACAGAAAAGCATTTCACAAATTCCAATACCCATTTATGACCCCCCCAAAAAAAAAGAAAGAAAAAACAAAACAGATTCTCAGTAATCTAGGAGTAGAGAAACCTACAAAGCATGCACCATGAGAAACTAGATCCTTTCTCCTAACATGGTGAATAAGATAAGGATGTTCCCTCTCACCACTCCTATTCAACATCATACTGGAAGTCCTAGCTAATATATTAAGAAAAAAATATATATACAGATGGGGAAAGAAAAAATGAAACTGTTCACAGGCTACATAATTGTCTATGCAGAAAATTCAAAATAATTGACAAAAAGACTCCTGGAACTAATAAGTGATAAGGCTAATACACAAAAGTAAATTAATTTCCTATATACCACATGAACAAGAGGAATTTGAAATTAAAAACACAATATTATTTATATTATCTAAACTACAGATATAGAAAAAGGGGGAATGAAGGGCAGAATAAATAGGTGGAGCACAGGGGAATTTTAGGGCTGTGAAACTGTATATCATATACAATGCTGTAATGGTGGATACATGCCATTCTGTATTTGTCAAAATACAAAAGACCCACCAAAGAGTACAACACACAAAAAAGAACCCTTAAATGTAAACTATGGACTTTAGTTAATAGTCATGTTTCAATGTTGGTTCATCAATTGTAAAAAAAGTACCATACCAATGATAGGGTAAACTGTGGGTGGAGAGAAGGGAGTATATGAGAACTCCTTATGTTTTCTGTTCAATTTCTCCATAAACATAAAACTGAGAAATAAAGTATGTTAATGAGAAAAACAATGGTGTTTCAAAAAAATAAAAAGGGAAATCAATCCTATGAGGTAAGTACTGTTATTATATATTCCAGAAGTGAAAACTGGGACTTAGGAACATTACGTAACATTTCCAAGACCAAATAGCTAGTTAATTGTGGAAACAGGATTAAAACATGTTGCCAAGACTGAAACCCAGGCATTATCACAAATATATAGAGATATATAAATACAACATACACACACACCGTTGACCTTTGAACAGCAGGAGTTTGAACTGTACAGGTCGACTTATACTGGGAATTTTTTTCAGTAAATACTACAGTATACAGATGCAGATGTGGAACCACCCATAAGGAGGGCTGACTATTGGACTTGCGTATCCATGGATTTTGGTATCCAAGGTGGGTCCTGGAATCAATCCCCTGCAGATATCAAGGGACAACTGTATGTGTGTGTGTATACACACACGTGTATATATATATATATACACGTGTGTGTATACACACATGTAGGATAACTATCTCTATTCTTTAGATGAGAAGCTAAGTAAAAAGAGAGAAAAGATATGTACAGTGTAAAGCTGTAGACTGGGGGATTGCCATAAGCAAGTACTGAACTGAAATTGCAGGAAACTGGAAGATGGCTCCTAGAGGTTTTTATTCCCTTGTTATCAAGTAGTAATCTACAATAGTTCAGCTCTGTGCCTAAGGACATTATACTGGAAATTTAGCATCTTTATCAGTGTTCCCCTTCTTTAGAATATCCTTCCAAAGGTTTGGCCTTTGTTTTATCTCCCTAATATGAATAAGGGAGACCAGAGACCTGATAGAAGAAAAATAAGTCTTATTCCTTTTCCATGATCTTGTAGCCCTTGGCTCTCCACACCTTCTGTCTTTGACCTTTATTTTGGGTCCTTGCAAATCTTCTACTTACAACCTCCATATCATCAGATAGTACTTATGAATTCTAGTATTTCAGAACGCATGGCTCTGATCTTTGCCACATTTGCAGTCTAGTTGTGGTGATAGCATCCAAACGTACAACAGAACAGTTTTGTTTCATTCGCTGAGTCACTCATGTAGCACATATTTACTGAAAACCTACTTAGACTATTCATTCAACAAATATTCGGGCTTCCCTGGTGGCGCAGTGGTTAAGAATCCACCTGCCAATGCAGGGGACACGGGTTAGAGCCCTGGCCCGGGAAGATCCCTCATGCCGCGGAGCAGCTAAGCCCGTGCACCACAACTACTGAGCCTGCGCTCTAAAGCCCGCAAGCCACAGCTGCTGAGACCACATGCTGCAACTACTGAAGCCCACGCACCTAGAGCCCATGCTCCAAAAGAAGAGAAGCCACTGCAATGAGAAGCCCGCGCACCGCAACGAAGAGTAGCCCCCACTCACCGCAACTAGAGAAAGCCCGCACGCAGCAACGAAGACCCAACGTAGCCAAAAATAATAAATAAATTTATTTTAAAAAAAAGGATTGTTCAAAATACTATTTAAAACAAAACAAAACAAATATTCATTGGTTATGTAGTTAATGTCGGGCATAATTCTTATGCAAATCCTTGCTCTGCTGGAAACTTGGGTTATAAGCTGAGACATATCCTACCCTTAAGGTATTTAGAGAAAACTGGGAAAAAGACAAGTTCCAGGCAATATAGGAGCAAGTATATGATTCTGAAGCACAAACTATGAGAGAATTAAGGGACCAACAAATAAGATAAGGCAGTCAGTCAAGGCAAGCTTCTAAAAAGAAAGACTTGATTTTAAAGAACATCTTTGGAAGAGAAAAAATGAGTCAGGGATAGCCCAACTGCTCTCATGCTCACAATAACTAACGATTCTTGGAAATGTAAAGTAATTTGCACAAGTCATATGAAGCAAAGAGAATGGCAGAACAGTATTGCATTGCAAGTCTATTTACAAAACAAAACATGCTACCTTTATTAAAATAATAATTTTCTGTTGTAAGTAATAAAATGAATGGTAAGTCTTCCCAGAGAGCTAAGAAAAGCTCACTTATAGAATCTCATAGTAATGAAGGGCACACATAGGACATGAAACACACAGGATTTTTCTAAACAGATGCAATCTCACTAAAGCCTTGGTGGGTCACAGTTTCCTCCTCATTAATACTGACTGGCTTCTGATGAACATTCATGCCTGAAATACTGCCTGCCCTGGTTCAGAGCCTTATCTACCAGGAAACAGCCTTGTAGCCACTGGCCTAAAAAACTGCATGATTCCTTCTCTGCAGGGGTGGTAGGTTGACTTGCAGTGGATTCTCGCAGGGGGCCGGTGGCGGGGGGGGGGGCGGGGGGGGACATGTAGCTAAAGGCCTTGGGGAGACTTGGAACTGAATGCCCACCTTACCCCCTACTCTAAGCTGTTTGATAGCTCTCTCCAGCCCAGACAAGCTTTGTATTTTGTGACTAAAACTGAAAGCCCAACCGGCTTTCTTATCTTTAGCTTCTTACTGTAAGTGTAAGTGGGCTTCTATTCTTCAATGATTTATGTCTCGGATGCCAACTGTGTACAAGCCCCTGAACTAGTTTTTTTTTTTTTTTGGCAGCTACAAAGATGCCTCAGATTTAAAAAAAAAAAAAAAAAAAAAAGTTGAAAATCTTAGGTCATACTTTCTTTTAATCAGAGCAGTTTGTCTAATTCAGACCAGATGTTTATCACTCTGCTCTGTAAAAGGAATTCAAGGTTTATCTTGATCTGCTCCAATACTATCAACTAGCATTTTGTAAACAGGATCTCACACTTAATGCTAACTGATTCATCCTTTCACACAAATTCACTATTTGTTTGCAAACCCCACAAAGGGGAGCAAACCACAAGTACCAAGCAGGCTTATATATTCTTATATGGCAACCACTTCAAGCACTCTCTACGAATGTTTTCTAGAAAGCTGATTTATTACAGATCGGTTTCCTAGTTGCAGAGCACATACGTTTTAATGAATTCCTGGCAGCATAAAGCAAAATATACATATCCTGATGATAAAATGACTAGAAATGGCTTGTTTCAAAGTTTGTTGAAGGCATAAAATGGATTCCTGTCATAACAAATTAAAAATGCTGACTGGGAAAAAATTAATTACTCCCAGGGGAGGGGGGGGGGGGGAAGTCAAGTAAACATTTTCAGAAGGAAGCATCTCCTATCTATATTTAAAAAAAAAATAGAGTGGGGGATGGGATACGTTTTTCATTTATGCTACAAATTTTCAAGATGTAATACAGCATAGGAATAAAAGATGCCAATTCCAGCTTCAGACTGGATGGAGTAAACTACTTCCCCATTAGCTGTATTACCAGAGCCTCAGTTCCCCCAGCTATAAACTGGGAATAGTAAAGGTACAGCTGACCCTTGAACAACATGGGTTTGAACCGTGGGGGTCATGCAGATTTCTTTCACTAAATATGAACTACAGTATTAAGTGATCTGAGGTTGGTTGAACCTGTGGTTCCACATCCACAGATACAAGGACCGACTGAAAAGTTATACGTGGAGTTTCGATTGTGTGGAGGGTCAGTGCTCCAACCCCTGCTGTTGTTCAAGGGTCAACTGTCATAGTAGTTACCTCAGCGGGTTTTAAACAGATGCCCTTAGCCTGGCACAGAGTTAGCCTTAATAAGTTGGAGGTATTACTGTTGCTTTTCTCAACTGCTTACAAGTACCCAGTGAAAAGAAATACCAACATAGTACTAGCCTTTACAGAACTTACAATCTGAAGTGGTAAAACTTCACAAAACTAGAGACCAACTTAAAGCAATGAACAAGCACTTATTTCTTCTATATAATGATAACTAAATAGATCTAGGAGATATAGGAGAAGGAAGTCCCTAAAGGGAGAGAAATGAAAATGACTGAGGCTCAGAACTAGAAAAGTCTCTGTTGAGAATGTGATCATACAGAATCTTAGAGTTAGGAAAAAGCTGAAAAGTCAATGTTGTTCAAGCACCAAATCAATGCTTAAGTACCTACAACATCCTAACTAATCTCTTTTACACTGTAGCTTTTCAAATATGTATGACTTGTGTTCATACTTAACATTTTGTACTATACTTTGCCATCTGTGATATTTGCAATGGCTGTCAACTCAGAGTCACCTCTTCAGATATAACTTTCCTAAGTGCCCTAGCTAAAGTAGTCCACCTGTCTTTGGCAGTCTCTACCATATTACCTTATTTTATTTCCTTCATACTTTTAGCAGAGTTTCCCAAGTGCTGTCATATCTACCCTACAGCAGAAGTTCCCAGTCTCAGCACTATTGACATTTGGGGCTGAACGGTCGTTGTAAAGCTGTTCTATGCATTGTAGAATGTTTAGTAGCATCCTGGCTTTTATCCACTAGAGGCCAGTGGCAGCCCTCTGTTGCCCTCACTCAATATTATAACCACCATAGATGTCTCCAGACATTACAAAATGCCTGCTCAGCCCTTCAGATGGAGAGCCCAGTAGGACTTGGGACAGCCAAAATCCCTGACCAGTCACCTCCAGCCATAAGGAGTTCTATTTGTTAACTTCAGTATGTGTGCAGGATAAACATTTTCCATATGTGTCAACTTGTGAAAGGGTTTGGTAAGCACTGCTGACGGACATCTGAAATTATGTTTGCATATTTAATGATTTTACATTAGTTCTTCAATTTAAGACCCACAGCAATATCACAAGAGGCAGAAACTGCTGTTACCCCGATTCATCAATGATGGGTTAAATTATTCGTCCAGTCTATTTTTAGAGATGGAGCTCCCCATCTTCTGAACACAGAAAATTGTGTCCACTAAGTTAAAAAGGAATCCAATACCCTCCCCCAAAGTCTTCTCCAGGGCAAATTTCTAAGTTACTTCAATTGTTTTCTTCCATTGTTTCCAGCAATATTGCCTATACTCTGCCGTGTCTTCACTATCCTATCCTTCTGGAATTTTTTTCTTTTTAATCATGTGCAAAACTATACATTTCTCCTCTGGTACCACATCTTAGAGGATCTGACCCGTTATTCCAACCTGTTTAGATATTTTGGGTCTTTGTCAGGTGTAGGGCCACTGGTTCAACTCAAGTGAGGAAGCTGAAGAAAAATGAAAAACTGAATATTTTGTAGAATGTGGAATAGGTTATATAAATAAGTAAAATATGTAATTTAAAGAGGTAGAAAGTTCAGGGTGAGAATGAATTGTATAAATGCTTACAGATCAAGTTATAGACCATTTTTCAAAGAAGCTGAACAATTTTACAAGCCCACCAGCAACATCTTAGAGTTGTAATTTCTCCATATCCTCACCAACATTTGTCACTGTTTGTCTTTTTTATTCTAGCCACCCTAGTGGGTATGAAGTGGTACGTAATTATGGTTTTGATTTTCATTTTCCTAAAGACTATTAACATGGAACGTGTACTTACTGGCTTTTTGTGTATCTCCTTTGGGAAAATATCTATTCACTCATTTTTAAAAATTTGTTTGTTTATTTATGCCTGCCTTGGGTCTTCGTTGCTGCTTGTGGGCTTTCTCTAGTTGCAGTGAGCGGGGGCTGCTCTTCATTGCGATACGTGGGCTTCTCATTGTGGTGGCTTGTCTTGTTGCAGAGCACGGGCTCTAGGTGCGCGGGCTTCAGTAGTTGTGGCTCACGGGCTCAGTAGTTGTGGCTCACGGGCTCAGTAGTTGTGGCACACGTGCTTATTTGCTCCGGGGCATGTGGGATCTTCCCGGACCAGGGCTCGAACCCATGTCCCCTGCATTGGCAGGTGGATTCTTAACCACTGCGCCACCAGGTAAGTCCCTGTTTATTTATTTTTAAACTTTTTAAAATTCACTCAGTTGTAAGTATTCTTTATATATTCTAGATGCAAGTCTTGTGATAATTAGTTTTATGTGTCAACTTAGCTGGGCCATAGTGCTCAGACATTTGGTCAAACATCACAGCATTCTGGATTTTTGTGTGGTGGTGATAAGATTAACATTTAAGTCAGTGAACTTTGAGACAAGATTAACATTTAAATCGATGGATTTTGAGTAAAGTAGATTACCTTCCATAATGTGGGTGGGCCTCATCCAGTCAAATGAAGATCTTAATAGAACAAAGACTGACCTTCCCCAAGCAAGAAGGAATTCTGCCAGCAGATGGCCATTGGACTTGAACTGCAACATCAGCTCTTCTATGGTCTCCAGCCTGCCAGCCCATTCTGTAGATTTTGAACCAGCTAGCCTCCACAATAACACGAGCCAATTCCTTAAAATAAATCTCTTTATATATATACATACACATCCTATTGGTTCTGTTTTCTCTGGAGAACTCTAATGCAACTCCCTTATCACATATATGATTTGCAAACATGCTCTCCCATTCCACATTTACTTCTATAATAGAATAAGATGTGCAGATATTAATATTAAACTGAGAGTCTGTTTTTACGTTTTAATCTCTCCACCCTGCCACAAAATACACACACACACACCCTTCTACTTCTTTCTCCTTCAGAAGCAGCCATTTGCCCCATAGATGGGAAGACCCAAAGGAACCAGGGAGATCTAAACAGATAATTTTCCAAATTCAGAGTCCTTCAGTCCAGAGCAATTGGGAAAGAATGGGTTCTTTAAATTCCCTCCAGCTTGGCTTTGAATAGCAAGAGCCAAACCTAAAGGAAGGGAAGGAAAAGTTTAGTCATAACAATAGATTTCAAAGAGAACCAATAATGTTCCCGTCTGCTCCATCAATTTCTTTCCCAAAGAGCCTAGGTCTGTTTAGAATGATAAAAAGAGAGAGCTTCACAGCACTCCAGTAACTCATCAAGTACAGGACTTTTCCCTTGTATTACTCACAATTGGAGAGAATGCAAAGGAATCTGGGAAAATGTCAACATGACATGGTAACACCAAGGAACAGTTGCACGGCTAAAACAATGCACATTTAATCAGCCCTGGGGTACCTTGCAGTAACCAAAAGTGCCTGTGTTACATTAACCTCCTTTTCCAATGATGATCCCTGGACAGTAATCTGATATTTGCTTCTTACCATATTATCAAGATGAAAAAAGCTTTCTTTCCTTGCCTTTTTTCTATTTTTCTCATCATGTCCCTCTTAATATTTCAAAAAAGTCTAATGAGTATTATTTGTCTAAGATAGTGTCAGGGCCATAATAGTATAAATATCCCCAAATGAAAACATAAATGCCCCATCTAGGGACACAAACCAAAACGACCCATTATTTAGGCTCAAATGTGTCCAAGATCCAATCATATAAAGTTGCAGACCCAAAGGCATAGAGCTCTTAAAAAGGTGGTGAAGCAGAGGTATTTTTCATTCTAAGACAACTAAATCCAATGTTTTAATGAGAGAATTGGACATGAAACAGATTTCAATATAAGCAAAGAAGTGGTTCTCATATGCTTTATTTTCCATTTAAAAATCAGGAGATTTAAATATAGCACCCATGTCCCACTTCTATTCATATGAAGGAAAAATGAGCTATACCAGTGGTAAAAAGTGAATCTGTTGGCTTAACTTGGTTCTTCAATCTGACATTTTCAATTTTCCTTGAGTTATCTAAACATTTTCACCCTTATTGGTGAAAGCATAACTCCTTCCCAAATTAATTTTCAAGCTCCTATGTGATGTGATAATAGGCAAATCTCTGCTCTGCCTCTCTATAAGAAAATGTTTTTATTTGTCATTTCCTTTAAAGATGTCACTGCAGCCCTGATATGTGGATATGTATTAAACATTGCGTTTATTTACAGTGACTTTTCCCCATTGTGTTTGGGTAGGTAATCACTGAAGGGAGCTATTTCTCAGGCGGAGATTAGCTACGGGTTGTTCGATCTGTCTGAAAAATGTAATTCATCTATAGAAACTAATTATGTGTACATAAAGGAAGAAGGAAAGTGTGTTAGGTTGCTATAGTAAGAAAAAAGATTAGATCCTATTTATAATTTCACAGCTCTTTTCATTTACACGTAAGTACTTCCTAGGCTTTCAGAATAGATTCCAATATTTGACTAATTCATTCAATATAGTTTTCACTGTACTATACAGGATAGTATAGAGGTTAATGAAACCAGTTTATAAAGTCAGACCTTGCTATTCCCTACATGTGCCTAAAAATTCTCTTACAGTTTATTTTACAAACTATAAAATGGCTTCCCTAGCAAATCAAATCTGAAGCTCTTAAAATGATCTCTGATATTTATTAAGACTTAATCTGAGTCAGATATGAGATGAGAAGAACATACTATGGTGAGAATGAAGGTGAATAATTATTGAATCAATTATTCAATAATTAATCAATTATTCTCAGCCCTGTACTTCAATTTGTCTTGCAAAACACAACCTAAAAAAATGCTGGGATTGTTGCTCTTGATCTGGATAGACCTTTGGCCAAGAACCTCTTTATATCTATGTGTAAACACAACTTCTCAAACTAACTAGAGAAAACTTTCCTATGTTCCTAAAAAAGGCATGAGAAATTTAATATACAAAGGAAATATTTGTACTATGTGATATAAAGGAAACGGAGGAAGGGGCACTAAATTGCTACACTAAGAATAGGATATTTGTTTCTGTTTTACAATCTCATAAAGAAGAACACATAAATGGGTACATCTACACTAGAAATTATGGAAGGGGGTAAGTGGGAGTGGGATGGGCAATGGCAGAAATGACTTATATAATGGTTTCTCTTTCAGCTTTAAAATAGGATGCCCCAAGCATCATTTATTTGTCCTCCAGTCACATGTACCCTCCTAAATCACTTTACCAATAACATTATGTTCGTTCCTCTTTCTATCTGCTTAAATTTTTTTTTCTCTCTTAGTCCTTGACTACCTTGTCCCTATTCTTTAATTTTTTCCCACTTATGCTGGAAGTTTTGTTTCATAATGAATACAAGGAATAAAATAGTCCATAAGAAAGTAAATCAACATACAAACATCTAACCTCACCTGGGCTATTTTATCTAAATAATTGGTCTGTCCCTCTATAATCCATTCTTCTCACAGAGAGATATCATTAAAATATAACCCAGACCATGTCATTTTATGGCTTAGAAGCCTCAAAATCTTCCCACTGCACTGAGAACAAAAACCTTATCACAACTCCTTATCACAACCGGCAAAGCCCTCTGCCATCTGGCCTTGCCTATTTTCTCTAGCCTCATCTCATCCTATTATAAACCTTTTTTCTGTTCCTTAAGGACAGAAGACTCATTCCTGGTTTAGGACCTTATGCCTTCTCTTCCCTCTGCCCTGTACAAATGGCATCCCATATCTGCATTTCGATCTCAGCTTAAATACCACCTTCCCCAGAGAGGTCTTCCCTTAGTAAACCGGTGAATACAGTGTGGCCATCTCACTCGATGCTATTTTGATGCTATTTTCCTTACTTCTCATCTGTACTTTCCAATGGGACATATGATTTGGGAAGACAAGGCCCTGAATCCCCAGAGTTTGGAATAATTACTGGCACGTGGCAGATGCTCCATAAATATTTGTTAAACAAACAAGGCTGTAAACTTCTTTGTTAAATGCAATGATTATACCGTCTTCTTTTCAAAATAATCTGGGATTCTTTCATTTTCTTGTCGATGTTGTAGGAAAAAAGCTCATTTATTATGCAAGCAAATTTCCCTTTAATGTTATGTGACATTGGTATTGCTTTTGTTCCTCCAAATTTGCTTCACTCTATCTCATACATAATTTAATCCAGTTTCTCATTGTGCTTGTTTATTCAACTTGAGTTGAACACTTTCAAGCACTGGTTAGTATATTCATATGTCTACCTCATATTTTGTCTGTTTACTTCATTTGTGTATGTCTTCAAAACAAATGTGTGGGCACTTAATCATCTGTTTCTATTTTCATGCAGCTTTGCTATAGACTGTACTGTGGCTCATATAACACAAATTAAGGCATCTTCTGATTAGAAAATCTGACATAAAATACTAAAATATTTCTTTGGTCAGTTATTTATAGAGCTATGGCTATTGTTTTGCAAAACATAGCAAATGCTTCCACAGCTGTGGAAAAGAAAGAAAATGATTAAAGGATTTCATGGGATTTTATTTTATTTTATTTTGGACGGGCTTGATTGGGGCCAGTAAATTTGTACTTTAGTTCATTTTGTTTAAAGAAAAGAAAAAGAAAAAGGTCATCAGAGAGTTCTTCAGTATACTCAACAAGGAAAGCAAAAAACAAAAGAACTCGGAAAAGCAGTTTTACATTTACAGAGGTTGCAAGTACAGTGGTTGGCACATTCAGAGAGAAATGCAGCCAGTATTTTTTCCCATGAATCTTTTATACTTGAACATAGGAATCAAATGTGACTTCTGCTTTACTTTGTGTTCCCATATAAGATGAGAGAGACCATTAAATCCTAGGAAAGCTCACTGTGATAAGACTCAAACTAAGAATTTGTGGATATAAACCTTTGACGTTATATGGACCATATAATTACTGGTATAGTTAGTACCTAGAGACAAAAACGTTTTCAGTATCTTTCCAGTTTCTCTCTATTATAGCACAACTCCAAAAATTCTTCAGCCTCCTGAGACTAAAATCCATTGATCCCACAGTCACTCACTGGCCCTTGTTCCCCTTCTTCTTGCACAATCGAAATCCCAGGGTCAGTCACTATAATCCTTCCTTCACATGCATCCGCAACTCCCTATTCCCTCTTTCAACCACTCATCTTTTCCTGGCAAAATACCAATCCCGGTTAAATCCCATTCTGTGTCTACTTGGAACTTGCATCCAGGCAAACAAATGGGGCTGAAAAAACATACAAATGGGCTGGTAACCAAGACAGACTTAACGATTCCCTCACTTTGACTAAACTTTAGACAGCTTTCTTTCTGACACTAGGCTCCTGATCTCCCTTTTCTTGGAGCATTTACTTTAGAAAGTTTTCAACTGTAAATTCTTAATTTGCCTGTTTGAGATGCAAATCTTCTTCCAGGCTGTTGGCACCAGTTGTTTTACAGCTCAGGAACGTCTTTCTCAAGGACCTAGGAGCCATTCCTTAGAAAAGTAATCAAGAAGATAGCGCCTGTATCTCCCAGTCTCTATGGGTGGATAGGAGCCTAACTTCCGGAAGGGACAATCAGCAAGCACAGATGAACCAGTCACATTTACCAACCTCCTCCCTACTGGAGAACCACTGTTAGAAAAGGTAGATAGCGAGATATGAGCAAAGAAAGGGGGGCACGGGCCACGTGGCAGGAAACCATACATCTTGTGAACAACAGGGGTCCTGGAGACAGGCAAAGAAAGGCGGGAAAAGGCAGCAATCTCCGACGTTCGGATGTAACTTTTTGTCCATTACGCCCTCATTACAATAAAATTAACCTTGTAGATAAGAAGTTCCCCTTCATGCACTGACACCATGACACTTCCAATCAAGACTAAATAAGGACAAAAATCCCTCCTCCCCTCGGGAAGGTGGAGCTGGGATGAAAATCAGTGAATACGAGCCAAAACCCCTCCCTTGTCAATGAATATTCTGCCCAATCATTTTCACGCCCCATATAACCAGCTTGCCAAAGAAACTCAGGGTGGTTGTCTACCTGAGTCTGCCAGCTCTCCCCTTGAGAGCTTACTATTGCTTAATAAATCCTCACTTTACTTTCTTGACTTCCATCTCATCTCTGAATTCTTTCTGAGACAAGAACCTACTTTCTGGTGACACCCCTACTGGAGTACTTTTCCACCAGCTCACTCCAGTGTTTAAAAATCCTCCCACCTTTTGGCCCAGCAGAGTGGAGTTTGATCTCTCTCTCTTATCGTACATCTTGAATGAACTCTTTTTGCCTGTTTAATTGAGATTAGGGATTGGTAACATCAAACAGGGCCTGAATGATGACTGTCAATCATACTGTGTCTTCCTAGTCCATTCCCTCTTCTATTTTTCTCATACCTTCTCCTCTGTCTTCAAACCTCTCATACCTCTACCCCATCCTCATCCTCAGTTGATGACCTTGCTTTCTAGATTACAGAGAAAATAGAAGATATCAGAACAGGTTTGAAAGAGTGCCAACCACTCCATCAGTCCCCACCCCCATCTGCATATGTGCCCAGATACTCTGCCTTCTCTGTCTCTATAGGCACTAGGGACCCTATCCTCTTGTGTTCACTCAAGACACTGCTTGTATACACCTCCTCTCTTTTTCCTGCTTCAATATTTCCTATGCTTTATAGGTTCTGTGAAAAGTAAGCAACAGTGACACTTTCACATTCAGGCATACAATTACGTTTGTAAAATATGCTCATATGCTAATAAAATATGTACCCAACTGCTAGTTCCTGTTATAAATTTGCTAATCTGAAGCTTCAGAGTAGCAATTATTACAATCTTGCTTTACACCAATTGAAATAAGAGATAAATACGCAATCTCCCATTCTTGGAAGTCAAAGTAACAATATGTTTGCCAGAGCGAAAAGTTTTTCTCCCTCTATAGTTACAATGATTTGCACATTTCTAACTGTGTATAAATGTCAGATATACTGAGCTGCTTTTTATTTGAAGCCAAATATATAGCTCATGTCAGTGCTCAAAAAAATTTGAAAGGGCTCTCGGCAGTTTGTGACTTATTGCACATCTGTGATGGGCTGAGTCCCATCTCAAAAAAGTCAAGGGCTAAAAACAATTACCTCTTCAAGGACGTCAGCAAGCTTACTGAGTATCTCTTCAGGAAGGCTCTGGAATGTTGGCACACTGAAAAACAAGACAGAGATGATGTTGAAGGCATGCACAGCAACTCATTTTTATAAATAAAACAGCAACACATCTGAAAGAAAATACAAAAGCATTTCATGACAAAGAATCTGCCAATGAAGATCAAAGTAATAATTTAAGCATAATTTGATGACTAACAGGGAAAAGGCATGATGTACTAGAAAGAATTGGAGATTGGACAGAACCAAGTTCAAATCCCACTTATATTTCTTTGTGTGACCTTGGATGCCTCAAGTATAATTGGGATAAACCACTCTCTCCCTTATCAGCCTGCTCTCACCAAATTCCTTCCAATTCCGTCACCTTCTCTAGGTCCCCCTACACACACACACACACACACACACACACACACACACACACACACACACACACACACACACACACACACACACACACACACACACACACACACACATACTTTTCTACAGGCCAACTGCTACCCATTCTTTAGGACTCAGCTGGATTGATGATACATTCAGGCCTGCAAGCATTCATTCAACAACACTGGAAACTTCCTACTCTCCCCAACAACTCCCAGCTAGATCATGTCCTCCTATTTATGATCTCTTTTATCCCTTCCTGCAACTATAATTAGATAATTAATCAGATATTTGTTACTGGGCATCTTCACTGCTAAAATCAAACTCCATGAAAATAAGAACAGTACTATATCTGTCTTGCTCAGCCCCTGTATTTTCAGTGATTTACTAATAACAACTCAAGAGCATGTGTTGAATAAAGTTATGAAAGCATGGACATACAAATGCTTCCTATGACAGTTATAGGGATCAGATCAGATAGAATGGAGAACAGAGTCAGACTCATAGTAGACACTGAAATAATGTCTTCTCATCCTCTTATTAGGGAAACTCACTGACCAGCATATGGAAATACTGAATGATGTTGAATACACAAACCAAAGAAACTTATGTTATATGGATAATGCTGACTTTAAAAGGAAAAAAAACCCAAAAAACTCATCAACATAAAATTCTTGAAAATCTACTCCACTGGAAAATCTAACTGGGATGTGGAACTAAATTCTGATTTAATCTTATCTCAGTGCTTGAATAGAGAAAAGACTATAAATGAGTGAAAATACATTTGTATGTATGATATCTGACTTATAGATCGATTGTTAGGTAAACTTGATCTTTAGATAAATTGCCATGGAGCACAGTTATTTAAATAAGTTAGTTGAGTTGGATGAGACTTGTTTCAGGTTTGTTGCTATAGAACAACAGTTCTGGCTTGATTAGAATAATGCAATGAAAGAACCCACAACATACTGTTTGGATATAAGCATGAAAGGTTTACTGTTAATTTGTCACTCTGATTCCCATTACTTAGTGTAAAGCCTATTGATAAAATCCTAAGGTTTTATGTAGAAGTATAACATTTCTCCCAGGACCATGTTTCACCAGATTTACTGCTATGGTCTGAGCCACGTGGGTTTTAATTTCCAGAAGGCAGTCTATTTCAGCAGCTGGATGGAACACATCACAGCAAGAGGAAGACAGAGGAAACTGTTTCCATGAGCTATGCAGGTAGAAAAATTTAGCCCTTCATTGTTCTTTTAATGAGCTATATTTCAGTTTCTTCTGAGATATAAGAATAATTAGAATGTTTCTATCCCAGGGGCTATTTATGGAAAACACAAACTACAACTGAGTTTTTCTCATTTTATTATAACTGGCTGCCTTCTTTAGACAGCCCCATTACGTCTATGCTAAGTCTATGTCAAGCCACTCTACAAAACTTTCATTTTCATGAGCATTCTTATTCATGAGAAAAAAAAATTAGTATTTGCTTGACCACATAACTCACTAAAGAAAACAAAAACATTAAGTTTTAGGGGGCACATTTTAATTAATTATCTTTTACAATTTTACTTAGTTATTTTTTATTTTTTCAGCTTTATTGAGGTATAACTGACAAAATTATAAGATATTTAAAGTGTACATTGTGAAAAGATTCCTCCCATCCAGTTAACCTAGTTAAGTAACACATCCATCACCTCACATATTTATTCTTGTGTGTGTCTGAGATCTTTAAGTTCTACCCTCTTTGCAAATTTCAACTATACAATACAGTGTTATCAACTATAGGTTACAATAGTTTGTAACCTATTTCCCCTATTCCCCAGTCCCTGACAACCATTGTTCTATTCTGTTTCTATGAGTTTAACATTTTATTTAGATTAAAGTGATGCCATGTATGTGCCATCACCACATATAAGTGATGCCATGCAATATTTGTCTTTCTCTGTCTGGCTTATTTCACTTAGCATAATGCCCTCAAGGTCCATCCATGTTGTAGAAAATGCAAATGGAGGGATTTCCTTCTAATATATTATTGTATGTTATACAATAATATTCCATTGTATATATATCATGATCTTTTACAATTTAAAATGCCTCAAAACATTCAGCAGCATTTATTACCAATAAAAATTAAGGATGATTTTAGAGAAGAAACACTCTAAAGAATTCTTCGTAACAATTTAAGCACTTTCAGATTTAACAAAATGGAAATCAATTAACAGAAAATAAGTGTCTTCACTTTTATAAGCTATACTGGAAACACTTTTGTAGCCATCTTTAAAATCTTAAGATCTTTATTCCTCTAAGCACTAGATAATTCTCAGAAATTAATTACATGAGAGAACTTATCAGTCCACTGATAGCTTGAACACCAAGAACAAAACAATTGAGGATATTCATAAGTTTAAAATTCTACCCGTGAAACTTGTTTGAATTTTTCCCAATACATCAAAAAATATTAATTTAAACTTCACCAGTGTGTACATGTGATAACTCAAGATGAAGTTGTCTATGATTTAGAAAACTTAAGGCAAAATAATTATAAGGATGAACTTCCATAAAATGTTTAAACAGTAAAGAGTATTTTCACTTATTTGGGGTTGGGGGGGCAGGGGGAGGAACTCATAACAATTTACATGCTAATTACAAGTAATTCTTATGGACCTATTAAAACATTTTTGTTCTCTTAGGACTTGCAGTAGGTCTGAAGTTACAAAATGCACTTGACTGTAATATAATAGAGATGATTTAATGTGTGGAGCTTTTCCATTGGATTTTCTGGTTGAATAAAGTAAGGACTTGGAATATGTCATGACAATAATAGAAGATGAGATTTGAATGCTTTCTATTTTCCAGGCACTGGGCTAAGGGTTTTACAGATAATATATTTTATTTTTAAACAGCTTTATCAAAGAACCATTATTACTGTCATCCATTTTACAGCTAAAACAACTGGGATCTTGAGAGTTTGCCTGAGGTCACAACACTCAGTACTGATAAAGAGAGGATAAAAATTTCCATCTGAATGACTATGAAGCTAATCATTTGCTGAGCTACACACTTCACAGGAGAATTATTTAAAAATGCCCCATGTAAGTTTTAAAACCATGCCATATTCTTTTAATGATTTAGAAATTAAGCAATAATATTAACATCCTTTGATTCAGTGACTTCATTTTTTAATCAACTTCTTGCTATGAAAAATGTCAAATAAATGGAAAGGCTGAAAGAATAGTTCAAGAATCCCCTGTACCCCCATCACCTAGGTTAGCAACTGTTAACATTGTGCCATCTTTGCTTTATCTACCTTCGATCCATCTAATTTTTTATATGCATATTGATAAATAGATTTATAGATATTTTTTGATGAAAATCTGAAACTAAGTTGTACATATCATGAAATTTTTATTTACCCCTGATATTTAAGCACACAGATCTAAAAATAAGAAAATATTTTAAAATAAGTAACTATAGCATTATCATAAGAAAAATTCACTCAACTCCATAATATCATCTAATAACTATATTCCATATCAAATATTACCTATTGTTCAAAAATTTCTTTATTGTTTGTTTTTTTCTTTTCAAACCAGGATCCAGGAAAAATCCACATACTGCTTTTGGCTATTTTGCTTCTCTAGTCTCTTATTCCACAACCATCCTCCTACCTTTCCCCCCATTACACTGATTTTTTGAAGAGACAGGGACAACTGTCTTATTGGATGTCCCACATTCTGAATTTGTCTTAGTAATTTTATTTTTGGTAACCTACCATATGAAAATAACAGCTAATAGAAGAAAAAAAAAAAAAGGAGACTCCCCAGGACCCTTTCAAGAAGAACCCTGCAGTCAAAACAAATAGTCTAAGTTGTAATTTGCCTTTTTTACTCATATTCTTTCACATGTGTACCATACAGTAGACTCCTCCAGAGGCTATATGACATCATTACTTTGAGTGTTAATGGATGTATGCTTATATGTTTCTGTGTTTTCTAGAATTTTTTAAGGTAGTAGTAGGTTTATGATAAGCGTGCTGTTTACAGAAATTAATTCAATATTATTGCAATGCTTCTACTGTGCTCTTACTAGTTAGTTTTCAGCTACCTGCTATAATCTCTGTAACCTTATCCAATAAATTGTCCTTTTGAACTTCTGAAGATTTTCTTGTCCTTAAGTGGAAAAACAGTTACAAGTAAATACATTTGGATATCATGTGTTGCAATAATAATTTTGTATTTTTTCAAAAACATAACTTTAAAAATTTTATCTAAAACTTGTAATTTTAGAATTCCATAATAACTATTAAGAATCTAATAAAAGAAACTTTATTATACTGTCTTATTTTTACGGATGGATTTACTTTGAGAGGGGAGATTAAAAGACATATTTTCAAGCCATAGCTGTCAATTTCTAAATCTAAAGATACCGAAAAATATGAAAAGGACACAAAGAATTTTCTGACTCATGGATGGGATAAATCCAGTCCAAAGAAATGTGGAGACACTCTAAATAAGAAATAAAAGCATGACAAAATCTAACTTTCCTTCAGCATTATAGATGATAATAATTTACCTTATTATCCTATACACCAGAACATTTTAAAAATACTATTATCCAAGTTATGATGTCATTTTGCGCCCAATCATTCAAAATTTAAAGGAAAGGAAATTGAATTTTTTCATGTAGACATGATGAAGTTTTAATTTTTTAATTATTTTTAAAATTTTATTTATTTTTTTATGGAGCAGGTTCTTATTAGTTATCTATTTTATACATATTAGTGTATATATGTCAATCCCAATCTCCCAATTGATCCCATCACCACCACCTCACCCGCCACTTTCCCCCCTTGGTGTCCATATGTTTATTTTCTACATCTGTGTGTCTATTTCTGCCATGCAAACAGGTTCATCTGTACCATTTTTCTAGGTTCCACATATATGCATTAATATATGATATTTGGGGCTTCCCTGGTGGCGCAGTGGTTGAGAGTCTGCCTGCCAGTGCAGGGGACACGGGTTCGAGCCTGGGGTCTGGGAAGATCCCATATGTCACAGAGCAACTAGGCCCGTGAGCCACAATTACTGAGCCTGTGCGTCTGGAGTCTGTGCTCCGTAACAAGAGAGGCTGCAATAGTGAGAGGCCCGCGCACCACGATGAAGAGTGGCCCCCACTTGCCGCAACTGGAGGAACCCCTCGCACAGAAACGAAGACCCAACACAGCCATAAAAATAAATAAATAAATAATTTAAATATATATATATATATATATATATATATATATATGATATTTGTTTTTCTCTTTCTGAATTACTTCACTGTCTATAAAAGTCTCTAGATCCATCCACGTCTCTGAAAATGACCCAGTTTATTCCTTTTTATGGCTGAGCATTATTCCACTGTATATATGTACCACATGTTCTTTATCCATTTGTCTGTCGATGGGCATTTAGGTTGCTTCCATGACCTGGCTATTGTAAATAGTGCTGCAATGAACATTGAGGTGCATGTGTCTTTTTGAATTATTGTTTGCTCTGGGTATATGCCCAGGAGTGGGATTGCTGGGTCATATGCTAATTCAATTTTTACTTTTTTAAGGAACCTCCATACTGTTCTCCATAGTGGCTGTATCAATTTACATTCCCACCAACAGTACAAGAGGGTTCCCTATTCTCCATACCCTCTCTAGCATGTTGTTTGTAGATTTTCTGATGATGCCCATTCTAACTGGTGTGAGATGATACCTCATTGTAGTTTTGATTTGCATTTCTCTAATAATTAGCAATGCTGAGCAGCTTTTCATGTGCTTCTTGGCCATCTGTATGTCTTCTTTGGAGAAATGTCTATTTAGGTCTTCTGCCCATTTTTGGATTGGGTTGTTGTTTTTTTAACATTGAGCTACTTGAGCTCTTTATATATTTTGGAGATTAACCCTTTGTGCATTGATTCATTTGCAAATATTTTCTCCCATTCTGAGGGTTGTCTTTTCGTCTTGTTTGTAGTTTCTTTTACTGTGCCAAAGCTTTTAAGTTTCATTAGGTCCCATTTGTTTATTTTGTTTTTATTTCCATTACTCTAGGAGGTGGATCAAAAAAGATCTTGCTGTGATTTATGTCAAAGAGTGTTCTTCCTATGTTTTCCTCTAAGAGTTTTATAGTGTCCGGTCTTACATTTAGGTCTCGAATCCATTTTGAGTTTATTTTTGTGTATGGTGTTAGGGAGTGTTCTAATTTCATTCTTTCACATGTAGCTGTCCAGTTTTCCCAGCACCACTTATTGAAGAGACTCTCTTTTCTCCATTGTATATCCTTGCCTCCTTTGTCATAGATTAGTTGACCATAGGTGCATGGGTTTATCTCTGGGCTTTCTATCCTGTTCTATTGATCTATGTTTCTGTTTTTGTGCCAGTACCATATTGTCTTGATTACTATAGCTTTAGAGTATAGTCTGAAGTCAGGGAGTCTGATTCTTCCAGCTCTGTTTTTTTCCCTCAAGACTGCTTTGGCTATTCAGGGTCTTTTGTGTTTCCATAAAAATTTTAAGATTCTTTGTTCTAGTTCTGTAAAAAATGCCACTGGTAATTTGACAGTGATTGCATTGAATCTGTAGATTGCTTTGGGTAGTATAGTCATTTTCACAATATTGATTCTTCCAATCCAAGAACATGGTATCTCTCTCCATCTGTTGGTATCATCTTTAATTTCTTTCACTAGTGTCTTATAGTTTTCTGCATACAGGTCTTTTGTCTCCCTAGGTAGGTTTATTCCTAGGTATTTTATACTTTTTGTTGCAATGGTGAATGGGATTGTTCCCTTAATTTCTCTTTCTGATCTTTCATAGTTAGTGTGTAGGAATGAAAAAGATTTCTGTGCATTAATTTTGTATCCTGCAACATTACCAAATTCATTGATTAGCTCTAGCAGATTTCTGGTGGCATCTTTAGGATTCTCTATGTATAGTATCATGTCACCTGCAAACACTGACAGTTTTACTTCTTCTTTTCCAATTTGCATTCCTCTGATTTCTTTTTCTTCTCTGACTGCTGTGGTTAGGACTTCCAAAACTACGTTGAATAATAGTGGTGAGAATGGACATCCTTGTCTTGTTCCTGATCTTAGAGGATATGCTTTCAGTTTTTCACCATTAAGAATGATGTTTGTTGTGGGTTTGTCATATATGGCCTTTATTATGTTGAGAAAGGTTCCCACTATGCCCACTTTCTGGAGAGTTTTTATCATAAATGGGCATTGAATTTTGTCAAAAGCTTTTTCTGCATCTATTGAGATGATCATATGGTTTTTATTCTTCAATTTGTTAATATGGTGTATCACATTGATTTGTGTATATTGAAGAATCCTTGCATCCCTGGATAAATTCCACTTGATCATGGTGTATGATCCTTTTAAGGTGCTGATGGATTCTGTTTGCTAGTATTTGTGGAGGATTTTTGTGTCTGTATTCATCAGTGATATTGGTCTGTAACTTTCTTTTTTTGTACTATCTTTGTCTGGTTTTGGTATCAGGGTGACGGTGCCTCATAGAATGAGTCTGGGAGTGTTCCTTCCTCTGCAATATTTTGGAAGAGTTTGAGAAGGATGGGTGTTAGCTCTTCTCTAAATGTTTGATAGAATTCACCTGTGAAGCAATCCGGTCCTGGATTTTTGTTTGTCGGAAGAATTTTAATCACAGTTTCAATTTCGTTACTTGTGATTTCTCTGTTCATATATTCTGTTTCTTCCTGGTTCAGTCTTGGAAGGTTATACCTTTCTAAGAATTTGTCCATTTCTTCCAGGTTGTCCATTTTATTGGCATACAGTTGCTTGTAGTAGTCTCTTAGGATGCTTTGCATTTCTGTGGTGTCTGTTGTAACTTCTCCCTTTTCATCTCTAATTTTATTGATTTGAGTCCTCTTCCTCTTTTTCTTCACGAGTCTGGCTAAAGATTTATCAATTTTGTTTATCTTCTCAAAGAACCAGCTCTTAGTTTTACTCATCTTTGCTACTGTTTTGTTTCTATTCATTTATTTCTGCTCAGATCTTTATGATTTTCCTTTTACTAACTTTGGGTTTTGTTTGTTCTTCTTTCTCTAGTTCCTTTAGGTGTAAGGTTAGATTGTTTATTTGAGATTTTTCTTGTTTCTTGAGGTAGGCTTGTATAGCTATAAACTTCCCTCTTAGAACTGCTTTTGCTGCATCCCATAGGTTTTGGATCGTTGTGTTTTCATTGTCATTTGTCTCTAGGTATTTTTTGATTTCCTCTTTGATTTCTTCAGTGATCTCTTGGTTATTTAGTAACGTATTGTTTCGCTTCCGTGTGTTTGTGTTTGTTATGTTTTTTTCCCTGTAATTGATTTAATCTCATAGCATTGTGGTCAGAAAAGACTCTTGATATGATTTCAATTTTCTTAAATTTACCAAGGCTTCATTTGTGACCCAAGATGTGATCTACCCTGGAGAATGTTCTGTGTGCCCTTGAGAAGAAAGTGTAATCTGCTGTCTTTGGATGGAATGTCCTATAAATATCAATTAAATCTATCTGGTCTATTGTGTCATTTAAAGCTTCTGTTTCCTTATTAATTTTCGGTCTGGATGATCTGTCCATTGGTGTAAGTGAGGTGTTAAAGTCCCCCACTATTACTGTGTTACTGCCGATTTCCTCTTTTATAGCTTTTAGCAGTTGCCTTATGTATTGAGGTGCTCCTATGTTGGGTGCATATATATTTATAATTGTTATATCTTCTTCCTGGATTGATCTCCTGATCATTATTTAGTGTCCTTCCTTGTCTCTTGTAGCATTCTTTATTTTAAAGTCAATTTTATGTGGTATGAGTATCAGCTTTCTTTTGCTTTCCATTTGCATGGAATATCTTTTTCCATCCCGTCACTTTCAGCCTGTATGTGTCCCTAGTTCTGAAGTGGGTCTCTTGTAGACAGCATATATATGGGTCTTGTTTTTGTGTCCATTCAGCGAGCCTGTGTCTTTTGGTTGGAGCATTTAATCCATTCACGTTTAAGGCAATTATCGATATGTATGTTCCTATGACCATTTTCTTAATTGTTATGGGTTTGTTTTCGTAGGTCCTTTTCTTCTCGTGTTTCCCACTTAGAGAATTTCCTTTAGCATTTGTTGTAGAGCTGGTTTGTTGGTGCTGAATTCTCTTAGCTTTTGCTTGTCTGTAAAGCTTTTGATTTCTCCATCAAATCTGAATAAGATCCTTGCCAGGTAGAGTAATCTTGGTTGTAGGTTCTTCCCTTTCATCACTTTAAATATATCATGCCACTCCCTTCTGGTTTGTAGAGTGTCTGCTGAGAAATCAGCTGTTACACTTATGGGAGTTCCCTTGTATGTTATTTGTTGCTTTTCCCTTGTTGCTTTCAGTAATATTTCTTTGTCTTTAATTTCTGTCAAGTTGATTACTATGTGCCTCGGCATGTTTCTCCTTGGGTTTATCCTGCCTGGGACTCTCTGCGCTTCCTGGACTTGAGTGGCTCTTTCCTTTCCCATTTTAGGGAATTTTCAACTATAATCTCTTCAAATATTTTCTCGGGTCCCTTCTCTCTCTCTACTCTTTCTGGGACCCCTATAATGTGAATGTTGTTGCATTTAATGTTGTCCCAGAGGTCTCTTAGGCTGTCTTCATTTCTTTTCATTCTTTTTTCTTTATTCTGTTCCACAGCAGTGAACTCCACTATTCTCTCTTCCAGATCACTTATCCGTTCTTCTGCCTCAGTTATTCTGCTATTGATTCCTTCTAATGTATTTTTCATTTCAGTTATTGTATTGTTCCTCTCTGTTTGTTAATTCTTCTAGGTCTTTGTTAAACATTTCTTGCATCTTCTCGATCTCTGCCTCCATTCTTTTTCCGAGGTTCTGGATCATGTTCACTATCATTATTCTGAATTCCTTTTCTGGGAGGTTGCCTATCTCCACTTCATTTAGTTGCTTTCCTGGGGTTTTATCTTGTTCCTTCATCTGGTACAAAGACCTCTGCCTTTTCATTTTGTCTATCTTTCTGTGAATGTGGTTTTCCTTCCACAGGCTGCAGAATTGTAGTTGTTCTTGCTTCTGCTGTTTGCCCTCTAGACATGATGAAGTTTTTAAAAGCCAAAAATTGTTTTGTACGTCTTTTCAAAGTAGCAATGAAACGTAAGTGAAGCATCTGACAGAGCTATCACATTCCATTGACTGGGGAAGCCACACAATAGGTGAAAGAAAAAAAAACCTTGTAGAGCTGACTTTGCTGACTGCCTGCTGGAGAAGTCAGTTAAAGAAATCATTTCACTGCCTCTTTCCAAAGATACAGTACCTTGCTGAATTAATGACTTTGCTGCAAACACAAAGACGGGTGAAAATCTGTCCACAGAATTGTACTTCTGCCTTACAAATGGATTAATCTACAGTCATGGCGGGACTTGCTATTTGGCTTGTATTCATCTGGTAGCAGAATCAACCAATCATCAAAAAAGACAAGATTGGATATGAATGCTTGGCAACAAACACAAATGGTACTGAGCTATTTGGTATGGAATTAACTTTTCAAGTCTAGGTTTATCATGGAACGACTATGTTGCACTGATGATGCAAAAGGAACGGTGGCCCCTCTACACAAATTAAGGCAGTAACAATAAAGTATACTAGTTGTCATTATATTCTTACCAAAAACTCACAGTAAAAATAAAGTAAAATTCCAGTTTTACTTTAAAATGTTTTGATGAAACACTGTTACTAATTGTAGTAAATTTTAACCCTTGACTACATATCATGTGTGACAAATGGCAAACACACATAAAGCATTTCTGCTGCTTCCTGAAGTACAATGGTTTTCACAAGGAAAATCATAATTGCTGGAGTTGCAAGCTGAATTAGTCAGTTTTTTCATGGAACATCATTTTTTACTTGGCAATAACCACAAACTGTGGATATTCAGACTTGAGTATCTGGCAGATAACTTTTTGAAAAAGAACAAAGTGAGCCTGACACTTCTAGTGAAACAACAGACAGCAGTTGTTGCCAGTGATGAAATTCAAATGCAAGTTAAAATTTCAGAAAACTTTTATCTGCCACTGTGGGCTTAACAGCTTTCTAATAATTGAAGACTTTTCTGATGAGATCGTTGGCGAATGCTGATATTAACAAATGTGATTCTTTTGATATTGTAAATTTTGTAATTTCTGAACCAGTATTTTCCAGATGACTAATGCATGATGTTACAAGATCATGCAGGGGAAAGATCTATTCGAAGTACAAGATCGATCAATGGATTTTAATGTAATAAAGTAAGAAAAGTTCATTGATATGGTTTCAGATTCCACACTGCAACTAACCTGTAATAAACTACCCTTTGTTGGGTTTTGGTGTAGTGTCCACAATTATCTGAAAAGGCCATTAACATACTCTTCCCTTTTTCTGCTCCATATCCTTGTGAGGCTGATTTGTTCACATACTTCAACAAAAACAACAGAAATTCAACAGATTGAATAATACTGAAGCAGATATGAGAATCTGCTGTCTTCTTCTAAGCTAGATATTGACAGATTTGCAAAAATGTAAACTCAAGTTTCTCTTTTCACTAAGTTTTTTGGTTTGTTTTGGAAAATAGTTATTTTCATTAAAAATAGCTTAACATGTATTTTTTTGCCACATTTTTTTTTTTAAACACACTACATTGGTGGAGAAAAAGGCTGAGGGCCTCAAAGTTATAGAGTTGAACCCACATTTCCCATAGAACTGTGGAACGTCTATGAATGGGCATGTGATAAGATGCCAAGAACAAAAAACAGTGCAGAGGTTTTTACAACGCAATACAAAGCTCAGTTACAAATATGTATCCTGGTATTCAGAAACAGACACCTCTCTTAATGGAGGAAGAAATTATAGCGAAAAAGAAAATGTGCCATGCTGAATAAGGAGACAAATCAACAAGCAAAAACTTGTAATACTGTGAATGAAAGACTTTGAAGACAAGTGCTTAGGTACAAACCACAGGATAAAATCATTTATTTGGTAGGATTGCCATGAATCTACACATATTTTTTTAATTGATTAATTTTTTTTTTTTTTTTTTTTACTGCATCATACAAGAGTATATTTAGTGCTGTAAGAAATTGCCTGTCTCCACAGTGCTGTACCTAATTTATGTATATTTTGATGTTTTTTAATGACTTAGTAAATAAGTATTTAAAAATATACTCATTTTTAACTCTTAATACAGTCAACATCAATAAAAAAACCCACATGAGATTTGGAAAGAGTAGAATTAACAGAGGTGGTGAGAAGTGGTTGAGTTCTGCTATATTTTGGGAGTAGAAGCAGCATGATTTCCTGGAAGACTAAACGTGGGATGAGAGAGAGAGGGGAGACAAGCATGACTCTTTACAGTTGGAAGGAATCTATAAAAACAGTTCAAGTGTTTTTCATATTGAAAGCAAGTTTTTTTTTAAACCTATGTAGTAGCAAAAGGTTTGATTTTATCAGAAGTTCTTAGTTTTTAAATATAACCAGAGAGCATCAGATGTAGCCCCATACTTATATCTCTTGAACAAACATAAGTCTGGAAATAGCTCAGCAATGTCCTCAACGTAGAGCAGAACATACAGAATTATATTAATTATCTTTGGGTAGCATTTGGAAAACAGTTGCCTTTTTATTCTGTCATGAGAAATCAGCCTTGTACCCAGTTTAATGCCAAAAATATTGACAGGTATTCTTCATTTAAGGCTTCCTACAGTTCATGCCAATTGAATAAAAGCAGAAATATCTGGCTTACCAAAGAAATCAATTTCTATTGATGAAGAATTAAAGTAAGGGTCCTTCATAATCTTACAGCTATCTCATCTTTCCCCTTAGTGAGCTCAGCAAAAGGTTTTCTGCCCTCAACATATTTTTATCCCTTAATTGAATCGTTTGGCATTGATCTTGGTTCATTCTGTTATGCAAGTCTTAAAACTGGTCTTCTTTCCCCACCCCCTTCCTTGTCTCCCACCCCAATATACTTTACACGCCACTGTCAGATTCATTTTCTATCAACATTTAGCCCTTATCACAATGGCTCCAACCCTTAAATAGCTGCCTATTATCTTTCACCAGATTCTAAGAATTAGAAGAATCATTTTTCTTGTGTGTGAAAATACATTAGGTAAAACAAATCATTATGGAGACATGAGGTATAATTTTACTATCTATGTGATAAAATATAAACTCCTTATCTAGGAAGACTTTATAGTGATTAAGCATATGAACTTTAGAATGAAAGGGAACAGGTTGAATTACGCTCTGCTACTAATTATCAGCTGTGCTTTTGGCAAGTAAGCTAACTTCACGAGTCTCAGCCTCCTTAGCTTTCAAAAGGGGATGATACCACCTGCCACATAGGGTTTTGGCAGAAATAAGCTAAACAGTAGACATAAAACATTAAGAAGGTGCCTGGCACATAGGAAACATTCAATAAACATTTGCAGCCACCACAATAATATGTATTTTTTTCTTGTTCTAAATGTTATTATTATTTATCCCCTTTAATAATTAAAACAAACTTTCTAACGCGTCAGAAATGAATCTTAGTGAAGACTCAAGAGTGATGGAAATATCCAGTTCTTCATTTTCTTAAATCAAATTATATTTGATTTGGAGTATCAACCCTCATTTTTCAGTGAGATATTTAATCACATTCATTGTTTAGCTCTTCCTCAAGGTCATACCTGAACCCAGGGGTCATATCATGCCCAGAAGGTGGGGAATAAAGTCTCTAATCTCTCTGCTATTAAGGTCACAAAGAACCCTGGAAGTCCAATGTCTCTCTGTTTTTTTGCCCACAGAGGAGGAAGGGAGCCTTTGGTCAAGCTGGGAACTCTGGTGCTTCCCCTCAGCCTCCTTAGGCACGTCCATGCCGAGAAACCCACTCTTGGAAAAATATATCCAAGATCCTCCTCTTTCTCTTTTGACTCCAGAAACTCTTCGTAATCTCTTTATACAAAGTTAGGCTTTAAAAACAGATAGGAAGTATCTTATCTTCTAGAAGTTTCTAGGACTGAGCAAAAACTCAAATCAAAAAATGCAAAGAGTGGTGGCACAGTGGTTAAGAATCCGCCTGCCAATGCAGGGGACACGGGTTTGACCCCTGGTCCGGGAAGATCCTGCGGAGCAGCTAAGCCCGTGCACCGCAACTACTGAGCCTGCGCTCTAGAGCCCGTGAGCCACAACTACTGAGCCCATGTGCCACAACTACTGAAGCCCGTGAGCCTAGAGCCCGTGTTCCACAACAAGAGAAGCCACCGCAATGAGAAGCCCATGCACCGCAACGAGGAGTAGCCCTTGCTCACCGCAACTAGAGAAAGCCCACGTGCAGCAACGAAGACCCAACGCAGCCAAAAAAAAAAAAAAAAAAAAAAAAGCAAAGAGTCTATGAACCTGCCTGGAAAAGGGATGATATAGGGGGAAATATTCCAATAATTTATACTTGAATAAACTGTCCTCCAAATCCCTTTATTTGCAGGTCCCTGATTCCCTGTGCAAGCACCATCCACTACAACCACCCTTTCCCCACACACACATTGGTTTTGATTGGTTTTGATTTATTACTCTTTGAATCCCCACATGTTTATGCAAACTTCTTTAAGATTCAGCTCAGGGACAACCTCTTCTGGGAAATGGTCCCTGGCAACTTTCTTTCTCTAAGTAGGTATTTTGCCCAAATAGCACCTACACTTGTACTGTAACCATGTGTTAACATATTTGCCTCCTCCCAACAGTGTATAAATTCTTTGAAAGCCCTACAGTACAGTAACTAATAGCATGGATTTTAGAATCAGAGGAAGAAAAAAAAAAAAAGGTGATTTTGAATCCCAGGGCCTCTACTTCCTAGCTATGTAACTATGGGCAAGTTCTTTAAAGCCAAAAAGTTCAGCTTCCTTAGTCAGGAAATGAAAACAAAACCTAGCTCCTGGAGCAACGTATTAATAAATATGAAGCACTTAGCAAAGAAGCTCTGCCATGGAGTAAACACTCAAAGGGACATATAATTTAGCTTGTAGGATACTACACAACATAGAGTGTGTCATGTAGTAGGTACTCAAAAGCATGCAAACTGAAGGAATATATGTAATAAAGCCAAACACAATAAGGCAATAGTGGTTTTGGTCCAAGGTCACTATGTGGAGATGTGCCGTTTGCACCCTGTACGAGGCACCTGCCTGGGGGATGGGTGAAAATCAGCCCAGCGACTCTCTGCATGCCTCTCAGCCTGCCCTGGCAGGGGCTGCATCCACCCATACGGAGGGCCACTTCTTACATTTTAAAAAATGTGCCTTTATTAAGCAACCTTAGTCTTTGCAAGGGATCTTCTGCTTGATATTTTTCAGGAAACCACAGGAATATTTCCCTGAGCCTATTTACTCAGGAAGAATTCAGAAAAGAAAGTTATTTATTGACTGACAGAGTCTACTTTAAAAAGTATTAGAGTAGCTTTTTAAGAGAACCCACTGAAGAGCCACTTTCAAAATCAGACCTAAGGTTACTCTGCTGCTCCTGTCAAAATGACCGTGAGGTGAGGCGCTAATAACATACTTTATGAAATTACCTCTGAAATGCTTATTCTAACACCGTCTTATTCAGAAGATCACACTGTACCTGACCTTTGCTCTGGAAATCTTACAAGAGTCTGTGCCTGAGCAAAAATAAAATCGGATGGGTTTTTATAGAGTTAAGCAAATCATACATGATTGTTAAAACTAAAAAAAAAAGAGTATTATGACAAACTATGCCATTTTAAATATGTAATGCCGCACTAATGATAATCAGCCTAAAATGTTCTGCCTAGATTTCCTATCCAATCTTTTTTTTGTTTTTTAATTTATTCATTTATTTATTTATTTTTGGCTGTGTTGGGTCTTCGTTTCCGTGAGGGCTTTCTCCAGTTGCGGCGAGCGGGGGCCACTCTTCATCGCGGTGCGCGGGCTTCTCACTTTCGCACCCTCTCCCGTTGCGGAGCACAGGCTCCAGACGCGCAGGCTCAGTAGTTGTGGCTCACGGGCCTAGTTGCTCCGCGGCATGTGGGATCTTTCCCTGACCAGGGCTCGAACCCGTGTGCCCTGCATTGGCAGGCAGATTCTCAACCACTGTGCCACCAGGGAAGCCCCTTAACCAATCTTTTGAACCTTGGGACGAGTGATGCCCTGGCCCCATAGGCTAAGCCTTCTCTACAGCAGTGTTTGTCCACGGGCCTCCACTGGCACCTGGGCACCTTCACTGTGCAGGGATGTCCTATGTACTACATCTCCCATTCCTAACGGTAGTAGTCCTGTCATTGTGATAAGCACACATCCTCCAGGACTGATACTGCCCCAAGATTAGAACCATCACTCTATAATTTCATTATTTTCCCAATTCACCAAGTGAGTTCACTAACTGTTCTGCCTGAAATCTCAAAACCCCGGGTAACTGAGTACTTACTCAAGCTTCCATCTCCCCGTGGCTTCATGGATGTCTGTTGCCCAGTAACTTGAACACTGAAGGACCATCTGTTTAAAGTAATTCTGGAACCTAGCTGTCTACAAATAGACAAATGGGACCTAGGACTCTTCATTCTTTGTTTATGGTGGTTTCTAAAGTCACATTAGTCAAAGCACTATTTATCAAATATATTAATAGGCATTCCACACCAAAAGGAGGGTTCCATGGACAAATAAGGAAATTTGGGGTTATTGAAAATTAAGATTTTCTTCTTTACTACAGTATTTATCAGCGTCTTCATCTTGAAAAAAGTTGAGAAGCTAACCAGAGAGAGACAAGAAATAGTATTTTGCAAACTTATTCAACAGTATTTCGCAAACTTATTCAAACTTATTAGACAAGAAAGAGTATTTTGCAAACTTATTCAGGATTATCTATTAACTTGATGAGGAACTAGAGTTCCACGCTACATCATTTAGAATCACTGACTCATATTAAGATGACAGAATTCACAATAGTCCTTACGTTTAACATGCAGGAAAAGTTAGCACGGCCTGTGAGTGAATTGCTCCATATTTTTAGGATGGAGTTCAGCCATAATCTTCTTTGAAAAGCCTTGATTGATAATCTCTATTGTCTCCCTACTCTCCTTGCCAGAGAACTGCAGACTCTGCACAGACACATAACAAAGGCAGAGTCTAGATGCCTTTTGCCTGTGCTCCTGAGGTCCTTTGTGTCTACGTCTGTCGGACCTATTACGGTATTGTGATTGTCAGTTTGTTTATCTGCCTCACTCTAGATCAGCAAACGAAAACCTACTGGCTCACCATCTTTGTCTGTAAATCAAATTTTCATGGAAGACAGTCATGCTCACTGGTTTACATATTGTCTATGGCTACTTTCAAGATATAACCGAAGAGTTGAGTACCTGCAGTAGAGACTGTATGGCCTGCAAGCTAAAATATTGACTATTTGGCTCTTTAAGGGCAAGTTTGCCTATCCCTGTCTATTAGCATCCTGAGGTCAGGTACAGAGTCAACTCCTTCAGCTTAATACCTGACAAGTGACAGATGCTTAAAGTTTGTTGAATGAAAGCCTTTACCTTTCAAAATCAGTCCAAGAATATCTGACCTTGAGATAACAGTTCTAATAAAATGTGAGGAATGGAATATTCAATTCAGGTCACATAGTCAAAGATCTTATTCAATATTCAAAAATAGTTTTCTATGTTGACTTGGAAATATAGATTCAAAGAAAGTTAATTCAATAAATAAAAACCGTCATGTAGAAGTATACAATCTAAAGATAGAACAGAGTTTGAGGGTCACTCTGTAGAGCATATATTAATATATTAATTCTTGATATGAATTCTTGTCCTCCAATATCATTTTGAATCCTTCAAACATGAAGCAACTACTTTTTCCCTTGGGAAATAATTTTGAACACAACTGTTTGATAAGTACCTTTTCCTGGAATTCAAGCAAAATTGTTTTTTGTTTTTATTTCATCCTATTACTCCTAAATCTGTTCTTTACCAAGAGACTTTCTTCTTTGATTTTAGAGTAAAATTTTAGAAAGCATAAGAATGTGGAAAATAAATTTTCATCCTCAGAAAACTTTAACAATTTAGTGGAACCCTTGATAAACAGATTTGCTATTAAGGCTCAAGAGAGTCAATGAAAGAATCAAATCCCTGACATTTAAGAGGTTTGCTTTAGTTACAGAGTTTACCTAGAATTAGATGGTAGAACTGGGATTAATGATATAACCTATGTTAAATCCCCCTTAGATAAGACTTAGCACAGAAAATGCACACAGTAACTACTTACTGTTAGTAATTATCACTCATATTTTAAGTGACTTCATATATATCATGGTTAAGAGTGGAGTTTGCAACCAGTGGCCCCATGATTTGAAGAAATGCTCTGCCACCAGGTGCTCTGCCTTACCCAGGGTTTTGGACATCCAGGTCTAGCAATGTCTCAGCGACTAGTTTAGACACACTCGACTGTAGGTCACACATCACACAAAGCAATCAAGCACAGGAAACAGTAATATGAATTTCCCATGATACTACATTGTACAAAAGAGAGCAAAATGTCTGGCAATGGTGATATGTAAGAAAAAAGGGGACTTATTAAACGACAATGCTTTACTTTTGCAAATTAAACTCAAGTAGAGATTCTAAAACCTGTGAAACTTTTAGCCAACACACTGAGAAATGGATACCTTCATAAAAATAGTAATTGTAATAGTGATAATAATTCTACATATCAAGCATTTCGATGTCAAGTGCTTTTCTTAGTTACTTTAACAGTAATAACCATCACTAACATCTATTAAGCACTTACTATGATCTAGGCATTCTGTTCACTGCTTTAAAAGCATTATTGCTGGGGAGGGTGGGAGGGAGGGAGATGCAAGAGGGAAGAGAAATGGGAACATATTGTATATGTATAACTGATTCACCTTGTTATAAAGCAGAAGCTAACACACTATTGTGAGGCAATTATACTTCAATAAAGATGTTAAAAAAAAAAAAAAAAAGCATTATTGAATTTAATTCATAGAACTCACCTTCTATCAAAAAGGATTTAATACAATTTATACAGTGATATATGTTTCTTTGGTTATCATTCATATTAATTTTCAGCCAACCTTAATAACACAGCTTAGTCTTAAACTGATGCACATTTCCTCAATTTATCATATGGCTAATTGAACAAATACCATGTAGGAGGTTTTTGCAGTTAGGCAAAGGACTATATAGTCTGACAAATTAATTTATCCTAGAATATCTAAAAGCAATGATGGATTAGTGTATTATCTTTTCAGCTTCACATTTTGATTTCTGAGGACAAATGTCATAATCCAAAGGATGGACTTTGGATAGAAAATATAGGAATTAGGATAGACTAATATGAAAGATTAGAATAGACGTTGGGTGGAGGGCCCTATGAACCTGTGTCCGGACTGGAAGATACACAACACAGCATTGAGCACATAAAGAAAAGCAATTATTGGGGGGAAAAAATCAGATCACTCTCACTTTATAATGGCAATTAAAGTACCATTATATTTTATCATCTTTAAGCATTTAATAAATTTAGTTCAGCCTTCACATCTTTTTGTGATCACTGAAGTTTAGGTTTGTTTTTTTAACTACAATCATAAATGTAAGTGGCCCATAAGACAGGGTTAAATGTTCGTTCAAGCTTAATGGTGTTTTGTTTTGTTTTTTTTAAGATATGACCATATACCTTTAATAGTCACAATTTTTAAAATTAGTGCTCACTGTGTTCTAAGCATAGTGTTATATTGATTTAAATCCCAGCCATATTGCTTAGTAACTATGTGACTATGAATAAGTTAAACTGAGTCTGTTTTCACGTCAATGAAATGGAGATAATAGAATTTTATGTGAACTAAGTTACTTCATTATTCAATCATTGTTATGTTCTTTCATTATCCATATTATGCACATGAGAAGATAGAACCTCTAAGACCTCTCCCAAATAATATTACCTCTCTGGGTCTAAGTGGCAGAACTTGTACTCAATCCCAGAGCTGCAGCTCAAACAACCAGTACTGGGGGGCTCATTTGCCAAAATTTTAGATTGCTTAACTAGCAGACCTTAGAAAGTTAACTGTAAGCTTGACAATATCACCCTCTGTATTACGTGTTTCTCCTGCTCTAGGGTGAGGCCACCATGGAGGAAGCTAGCAGCTTTCAAAAAGTGAAGCTGTTTCTATCATCAGCCTATGGAAGTTCCAATGATTTGAGATGTAAGGCTACAAGATGACAAAAATTGTGAAAACCTGGACAGAAGGAGCAGAAATGCTTTTGGTTGACATGTCAGAATACAGCTTGCTGGAAGACAAGACGTTTTACTTTTTCATATGTGGAATTTGTATTATCGGTACTTTAGACTAATCTAACCTTGTTGTCAGCAGTTGCCAGTAAGCTCTTTGATTGCTGATGACCCAACTAAGCAGTGCTTTGGCAAAATGCATACTATTATTGGCTAACTCTCCTCCAACTTCAGACTGTGATCTGAACCTCAAGTCCTATCTCCAATGACTAAAGTATAATCCAAAGTGAGCATGTTGACATGACACCCCAAGCTATCTCACATAAAAATGTATTGGAAATTTATTGGCCCTAAAAAATCTGCTTTAAAAAAAAATCTTAGGGAAAATAAAATGTACATGTATAAATTCTAAAAATCCTATTTGTTGGATTCCTAAATGGGTTAGATTAGTGCCAAAAGTTAATGTTTTAAAAAAGACCATGGCTTATGATGGCAATCTTCACATATGTTCAATACTTATAAATATCTTGTCAAAGAGTAAATATTTGGTTCTGTCTCCCTTTGTGAAGAACTGTGGCTTTAAAATACATGTTAAGAAGTCTTATTCTGGGAACTAACTATGCATGTGATGATACAGCCTTTACGGTACTATGCAAGGTTTTGAGAAATCAGAAGAAAAAAAAAAAGATGCATTTCACACCTTCCAGTTTAGAGAGGTTATAGAGATGGATAAATAACAGGTAATTTAAAATGTGATTAAGTCTTATGAAAGAAGTAATCATGTGGTTTGGGAACAAGAAAAAAATGTACCCAAACAGATTCAGGTTAAGAGAAGATGCCAGGAAAGGAACTGTAAATATCTAGGATAAAGAATATAATAGCTAAGCTTTAAAATACTAGAATACGAGTATTCCAGGAACTGGGAGTAGTGTATATAAAGGCAGAGGGGTGTCAAACAGCACTTTAAATGTGGGAACTACAAGTGATCTGATATGGCTGGACTATAGGATTTGACAGGAAAGAAGTAAAAGGAGACTTGAGGAGGTGAGGAAGGGTCTGGTCCCGAACGGCCGTGATAGTAACTGGATTGGAGCCAGAAAAATTCAGAATGGAAAATATATCCTATAAATCTATGTAACTTGCTTGCAAAATGTTTCCAGAGACTTTATTAAAAGCAAGTCCACTGTATTTTGCAGTAATCTCCTGCAATGTACAGAGATTACTTGTATTTACAAAAAAAATACATTGTAAGGCAATTTTACCTTGTGCTGCTAAAACAATCTGCCTTTAAATAGCTGGGTAGCCAAGTCACCACCCCATTGGCTTCACTTTTCTCATTAGTAATAACAAAAATAACAACTATCTTATGAGTTGCTATGTTCCTGGCACTGTTCTTTGTTCTTCACATTTCTAAGTACTCTACATATATTAACATCACAATTATGAAAATTAAATTATTTATTACATGTAGAGCAACTATTCTTATTATTATGTCCATTTTGCAGATAAGAAGAGCAAGTCAGGGAGAAGAAAAGAAACTTGGCCAAGATGCATAGCTTGTCAGTAACGAAGCTGAAAGAGAGAGCTGAACAAGATACACCCCTGAAGTTCTACTCCTCATAGCGCTGGGAATAGTGTCAAACACATAGTAGACACTCAAATCTTAAATTAATGAATGAATCAGTATCTCTGTGGTGAATTAAAGATAGGTCCAAATTATTTGCCACTTCTCCCATGAAGAGGTGGAGGCTAATTTCCCTCCTCTTGAATCTGGGTGAACCTGGTAACTTGCTTTGAACCAAAGGAATGGGTTCAAAATGCCATTTTTGGGCCTAAGCCTTAAAAAGGTGTGTAGTTTCCAGCTGTGGCTTTTGAAAGCCAGCAACCAAGCTATAAAGAAGCTCGGCCTAGACGACTGCATGATGAGAGGCAACTTGGAGAGACTGTGGAGGACATGACACCATCTTGGATGTCCTAGCTGTAGCCTGACCTCAGCTACACCACATGGAGCCCAGGATTGGTCCATTGAGTCTAGTCAACCCAGAGAATCATGAGAAACAATATATCACTGTTGTTTTAAGCCACTACATTTTGGGGTGGTTTAGGGCATAGAAACAGCCTCTGTGGCAGTATATATTCTTACCTCCTCTAAAGACAAACTTTTGTCATAATTAATCTATGACTCAGTCAAACAAAACTTTCACTGCCATAGGTAGTAAATGATATTTATAAGTGCAAAAGCTACCTTCTTTTTTCAAAAACAAAAGAACACTTGAGTTTCAGGAAATTAATTTTCAAAGAAAACCTCTTTCTGTTTTACAATGGCTTTTCTTCTAAGAAGTTTCTCAAAAATTGAAGAACACAATTCTTTCCCTCTATTTCCTCACAGTCTTACAGCATTCTATCACCTGGAAGGTCAAATGGGCTAATAACAGGAAAACTACAAAGTTGGAGATGGCCATAATCACACATGAAAACTTATATCAACACAACCGGTTCTTCTCAAAGTACATTCATTATCTCAACCAATTCCATTTTGACACACAGACCTGCCAGTGTGAATATACTGCCAATTTTCTTTCAGAGAAAACACGTGTGTCCTTTAAAGCAACTCAGAAATAAGTAAAAATGTTAATCCGTCAAGTGGCTATTTGGATAACATGATAGTTTGATAGCATAGATGTAGTCCCAACAACTTATTTCCTTTCATAAGGAAAAATGTCTTTCTTAACCCATAGGTAAGTCATGACTACCTCGATACTGCAGTGAAGTCACATAAGGTTGGCATATGAAATTTGTATGAATTCACAGAAAGTATTATATGTTAAGGACACCAGCTCAAGCCTAAATTGTGTTTTAGATACCAGTACTCATACATGCACACCCATGTCTGGAAGATTGGTAGGGCAGCTCTCAGAAGTCTACTGGCATGAGGGACTGATGACCCTCCTGCTGGCAGAAAATTCATCCTAAGCAAAGAAGAAGTCAGAAAAGCTCAAACCAATATCAAAGCCTTGGTCAACAGAGGGAGACACAAATCTCTAAGTACTGCATGGTATCAGCCATTTTTGTCCTAAGGAGGGAGGACCTAGGGACATAAATTCCCTCCTCTGTGTGACTAATACCTTTCCACTAAAAATCTTATAAGCTATCAGAATGTGAGGCAGAATAGAAGGCAGCATCTCTAATAGAATTAAACCCAAGGAAAGAGAGGGAAACCTCCTATTTCAGCAGGAAACACATGATGAGGTTTTAGATGCACGGAAATTTTGGAAGGTAATCTCACTAAAAATGTCGGAATAGGAGAGAAGGGAAGTAGTGAACACCAGGTGGTAGTAGGAAGATGTATTAATGATACCACATGGGACATGTCTCTGAGACTTCCAGAAATAAGTAGGCAACTGGCAAGGGTAACTGGTTGGAGAGAGAGCCTCTAATGTCACTGATAATGTGCCTCCATCTGGCTAGTGGAACTTTGGGAATCTCAGCGCATAACAATAATGGTAGATGGGGTTAGCAAGTTGAAGCTAATGAACTCCTTTGTTCATAAATTATTAATTAATTCATTTTCTGAAACACATTAGGAAGTGGATCAACAATGATATTTTCCAAAGGCAGAAACTGTTGTGCTTTAAACGTGTGTATGATGACTTTAATTACTACAATCCTAACACTTTTTACTCATCCTCGTAGAACTCATCATGATTGAAAAGGTGAAGAAACTATAATGGAGAGCCAGTAAAATGTCACACAGCAGCACAGTGGTCAAAAACACAGACTGGCTCCAGTTAGACCTCAGTAAATGCCTGGCTCTGTCACTTAATAGCTTTGTGACCCACCTGACTTAAGGAGGAGATGATAATATTGCTCATTTTATTACACTGCTGTGAGGATCATGGGAAATAAGGTACTTCAAGCATGCTGGGTATGCAATGAATAATAAAAATCTCAAGTCCAAAATGCTTAAAATATTCTATGTGGTACACTGTCTTCAAAGATACTTCATAACATATATTCTCCCTTCCTTTACAGGCTTGTCACAACTTCTAAGAAGAGATGAAGTTTATTTCCCCATGAACCTGGGATATGAATTGCCTTGACCAACAGAATGGCTGTGCCAGTTCTGGGACTAGGTCATATGAGGTCTGGCACCTTTAGTTCCCACCCTCTTGGAATCCAGCCAACCTTTAAGCTCTGGCTAAGAATGGTGAATTATGAGAGACCATGCACAGAGTTAGTTTCCAGCTATTGCAGCCACATGGAGGAAACCACAGACAGGAGTGGAACCCCAGCTGAGCTCACAGGTAAATGCAGCTAAGCGAGCCAGCTGACATGTAGAGCAGACGAACCACCCAGCTGAGCCCAGCCAACACGCACAACCATGAGAAATGATAAATTGTTGTTTTACGCACCTAAGATTTGGGGTGGTTTGCTATGCTGCAATAGATTAGTCAGACAATCTACAAGGTATGATCTGCTCCTGCTAGTGTCACCAATATTAACTCCTAGCCCTCTCGCCTCATTCACACTTCACCAGCCATTCTGACATTTTGAATTCTCAGATGTACCATGGGGCACAGGGTCTTCACACATGCTGCCTCCTCTGCCTGGAACATGGTCCCAGCAAGCCTCTCCATCACTCATGCCCACACACTGCCTCTTTTTTCTCTACATAACTCCTACTTACCCTTGTGGTCTCAGAGACCTAGATGAGTCTTACTAGTCTTATTAGTCCCTAGACTAATTCAGCTGCTTATCATTTACTCTTATAAAAGCCTTTAATTTCTTTATAAAGTTTATCATAATTATAATTATTTGTGTAATTATTTAATGTCTACCTTCCTTCTACTCTATAAGTCCACTGAAAGCACTATGCTCAATGTTTTTTATCTAGTAGACACTTAGTATTAAATGCTTGAGTTAATGAACCAAAAGGTTGGTTACAGTTGAGCCAAAAGTAAAAGCTGTGTCTCCTGACTCATAGATTCCTGGTCTTATCTTCATAAGTTACCACTCTTATTCCCTTTTGTGCGAAATTGGTATGAGGCTTTATTCTTTTGCATTTTAAATTCAGGATATGGGTTGATGTCATTTTTAGAGAAGGAGATTTTTACAGAATTAACACGTATCAAAAAATACAGAACTTTTATATTAGTTACCAATTTATCCTTCTCTGAAATCCCCAGATTATTCTATAATTCTTATTTAAAAAACTTTATTTCCCATTTCCCCGTAGAAAACCAGAAAGGGAGCAGCACTTAAATGGAAAAATGGGAACCTGGCAATTGCAGTAGAGAAAACCACTGCTCAGTGGAAAGTTCTCAGGAGGTAGGACAGAGCAGATCCAGTAGACTCGATCCCAGCTACTAGGGCCCATTTTCCCCAGATCTTGCTGACAAAACATTATCAAACTTGGGGATGGTTAAGCTCTGCTTCCATCAGTTAATATACATTTCAACTAAGTCTCATTACTTAATCTTTCTGCAGCTCATCTCCAGTTATAAAAAAGTGGACTAGTAACTCTCTATTTCCTAGAAGAATTACAAGGATTAAAGTGTTCTGTAAAATATGAATCATAATTTACATGTATGGCATCACAAAAAATATTTTTCTAAAAAATCAAAAGCAATATATTTTTTGTTTTTGTTGTACAAAAGAGGTATCTCTTTCTGATGTAAAAGGTCAAGACTGAAAAAAATACTTCCAGAAGCAAATTTCCCATGTGTGTGCAGGCTGGTTGTGTGCAATTACAGAAGTGTCACTTATCTTTTAGTCCCTGTAAATGATGCTTACTGGAATTGCACAGGGCACAGCCTGGGAGTTCTTATGCTGTGGCAACAATTCCATTGCTCACCCTGGTGCCCCCAGTGGGGTTTGGGGAGAATAGTTTTGAAATTCCTCCCATTCAGTAACCTGCATCAAATTTCAGAACCCAGGTGCCCACATGAGGCATTAACTCCACTGTTTCCCAGGAGGGACTGCAGCTGCCTTCCCTAAGTTCTGAGACCTACTTTCAAGCCAACATAAGGAGAGATAAGTACTAGATGGCCACAGCGGAAGACCAGTGTCTAGTCTATATACAGAACGTTGTTTCCTATAGAGGGAGGTACACTTAAAGTAATAGCTCCAACAGCTCAGTTGGGTTTGTCACACTGAGAGAGATCTGGACTCATGGAAATCAAGTAAAAAAAGAGACCCCAGAGAAAGTGATTCATGGTAGTTTTCCTGTCTGCAGACAATTCCTTCCTCCCTGCCTCAGGCTCTCAGAACACTTTATACCTCTTCTAGAACTTCTCATATATTGACATGAATCATACTTATGTCTACGCCTGTTTCCCAAGAGACAGTAAGGTACTTGAGGCCAGTGACTTATCTTATTCATCTCAGGGTGACTCAGATGTAACTGGGCCTCCTTAGTCAGCCCTGCACTGATCCTGCCCGATCTTGAAACCAATCTCATACACAGCGAAGCACAAACAAAAGAAGACTACCAAAGAATAAAAAGTTTAAAAATATGTCCTAGTCTAGGTTTCTATTATTTTTTAAAAGCCCAGATAATGTCATAAAAGCCCGCATAAAGATGATTACAGGCAAAAGCAAAGTTTTATTTACAAACAGATGTTGATGCTGGTTTCATTCTAGCCCCTGCCTATTCTGTTTTGATATCAACTGAAGTATTTAGGGAGTGACAAAAACAACAAAAGCCATGGGCCCTGGATGTGTTGAACAGTTAGAGAGAGGCCAGTAATGCTGCTTCCGCGCGTGGGCAAGCCTGTGATAATGGGATTAGACATCCCAGTTCAGTTTGCAGAGGATTGTTTCTTATGTAAGTGACTCAAGCACTTCCGTTTTGTCACTGCATTGAAGTCAATGTGTGTGTCTGTTTTTTCTACATGTTGCTTTCTCTTTGGCAAAAATTCATTATGAAAGACAGCCACTTATACTGAAGTTTATTTTGAATTCACCATGTAGACAGCTCTAGACAGTTAGTATGGGGAGAAAGGAAAATGACCTGTGACAAGAATAAATCCTTCAGTAGAAACTGTGGATATTTCCTTTCTGATGATGCTCTGGGCAGTAACAAAATTAGGTGGGTAGCGTTAAAGGAGGACCTCAAGAATTAGACAGCTTTAAAAATAAATGACAGTGTTCAATGACACAAGATAAAGTCTTTCTTTTTTGATCACCAAGAAAAATAATTTAGAGTAGTTTTATGAGAGATATCAAGTATAAAGACAGTTAATTAACTCTGAATATTTTCACTTGCACACTTCCTAGGCCTGTTATCCATTTGGTGTAGATTTGCCAATTATATGATGAGAGAGTGTACTGATGCATTAAAGTAAATACTCACTGTTCAGTACAGCATATGGAGCCAATCAGAATGGTTCTGAAATCTAATTTGCTTACACATAACTTACTGGTAAGTAGTGATGGATATATATGTTCTGAGTGTAGCCCATGTAATGGTATTAAGAGGTGGGGCCTTTGGGAGGTGATTAGGTCATGAAAGTGGAGCTCTCATGAATGGGATTATTGCTTTATAAAAGAAGCCCTAAGGAGCTCCCTCACCCCTTCTACCACATGAGGATACAACGAGAAGACTGTGACCTGGAAGACAGCCCTCAGATGACCATGGTGGCAGCCTGATCTCAGACTTCCAGCTCCCTGAACTGTAAGAAATAAAATTCTCTTGTTTTAAGCCACTAGTCTGTGGTATTTTGTTACAGCAGCCCAAAAGGACTAAGATTAAATATATATTTATGCCTTTTAAAATATTTATATGCAAGCCAAGATGTGGAATCAACCTAAATGCCCATCAACAGATGAATGGATAAAGAAAATGTGGTACATATATACAATGGAATATTACTCAGCCATAAAAAAGAATGAAATAATGCCATTTGTAGCAACATGGATGGACCTAGAGATTATACTAAGTGAAGTAAGTCAAAGACACATATCATATGATATTGCTTATATGTGGAATCTAAAAAAACTGATAACAAATGAATTTATTTACAAAACAAAAATGAACATACAGACATAGAAAACAAATTTATGATTATCAAAAGGGAAAACGGGGGAATAAATTAGGAGTTTGGGATTAGCAGATACAAACTACTATATATAAAATAAACAACAGGGTCCTACTGTATAGCACAGGGAATTATATTCAGTATCTTGTAATAAACTATAATGGAAAATAATCTGAAAAAGAATATATACATGTATAACTTAATCACTTTGCCGTACACCAGAAACTAACACAACATTGTAAATCAACTATATTTCAATAAAATATTTTTAATATTTATATGCAGACATATTTTTAAAAGCACACTTTTTGCTACAATGTTTAATTTTCTTTAATATTCCTGTACTGCTTAAATATGTATAACATGTACAGTCAGCCCTTGGTATCCACAGGTTCCACATCCAAGGATTCAACTAACCACAGATATAAATATTCGGAAAAATTTTTTTTCAGAAATTTCCAAAACACAAAGCTTGAATTTGCCATATACCAGCAACTATTTATATAGCATTTACATTGTATTTACAACTATTTAATAGCATTTACCTTGCATTAGGTATTGTGAGTAATCTAGAGATGATTTAAAGTACACAAGAGGAGGGTATATGCAAATGCTAAGCCATTTTATATAAGGGACTTTAGCATCCAAGGATTTTGGTATCTGAGGGAGGTCCTGGAACTAATCCCCTGCAGATACCAAGGGACGACTGTGCTTTGAAGTATGCAAAATAAAAACAAAAAACAAAAACATTAAATAAAGAACTGAATTATGTCAACTCAGTTATACATTTTACTGAGAAGGAAAAAAATACAAGGTCTCTAGGACAATTTATCAATACAAAAAAAAAAAAAACAAAAAACAACAGTGACTTTATTTCCGAAGTGTTAATTGGTCTCTCAACCACTGAAAAGGCAGCACCCTTCTGAACATTCATCCTATCATTTTCTGAGCGTCTGGTTGGCCGAATTATGAGAAACAATCATTTGACAAAGTAATTCTAATCTGGATGCTGTCACCATGGAGTGGGAGACTGGGGTAAAACAGTGCCCTCCAAATTATCTTTATGAAAAACTTACTGCTTAGAATATATGTAACATGAAGGAACGGCAGGTCTTGAAGAGCATTAAAAAAATTCTTCAGATGAAAAATCCTCTCAGTGCAACCTTTTTGAAATGGGTTTACTATTCTCCACATTCCTGTGGCAAACGCTATTATGGAAAGATGTGAGATGGTCATGGACCAGTGATTACAGAGATTGGGTTCTAGGGTAATAAAGAAGAAAACTGTGTGGTTTTTAAAAATGCATATTTCACTTGGAAGGATGAGCTTTTAAAAACCAAACTGATTTTAAAATATAAAATGTGTAATCAAACAAGTTCTGGACAAAAAATGCTGCTCCACAAATGGTACCTGTTTGTAGTGATAAGCAGGGCAGTAAGCCTTAGAGATGGTCATGTATTTATTTCGTGGGGAGATGGGGAGTTCACACCAAAAAAATCTGAAAATAAGGCTTTTTGGGTTGTTCACAGTTGTTCAGGCAGGAATTTACCCTAGGTCACAACACTGTTAATCAGATTATTTTAGTATTTTTGGCAGACTGATAACCCTGAAAAGAAAGATACTCTGTAGAATAGACCTAAATTCACAGAAAAGACACGTTCTGCCAGTGTTTTATTTTATGTGCTCTCTCCCCCGCCCCTCGCCCCCCAACCCTGCCGAAAGACCCTAGACGATGATTTAAGTGTGAGCAGCTTATTTGTGAGCTGGTCGCAAAAACCATCTGTGGGGACGGTAGGGCAGCCTAGGGAGTTTACATCATGAAGCACGTTTCCACTGCGTGTAACTGGAGCTTGATTCTGCTGGGAAATATTGGGAACGAGGGTGGAACACTGAGTTATAGCTCAGAGTGATCCAGACCCCAGGTTGCTTGGGTATGCACGCACCAGCTCCTAATGGTCTCTGGGTGAGGGCTGCTTCCAAAGGCATGAGCACCCTGGCACTTCTAGCTTTGCCACGTGGGAGGACAGTATGCTCTGGTGGCAAGAGGAAAAGACCCTCAAGCAAACAAGTGCTGGTGCTGGCAGCTGGGAGTCTGGGTGGGAAAGGAAAGCCATGTGGGTGGGGATACTGACATCATTTGTTACACAAAGTAACTAGCTGTTAAGAGTGAAATGGAATTAACTTTGATTCGCCTGAGTGCCTGTATATAAGCAATTAAAGAACAAACAAACATTTAAAAACCACAAATATCAAAAGACATGCTCAGAAATGGGTAAGAAACTAAACCACACATTTAAGTCTCATGAGCTGTGACAAGGATCATCCTTCTACCTGCAAGAAGATTAGGCAGCTGTCTCTGGAGTCTGATTTGAGAATAGAAAAGTCCATTAACCAAATATTTCCTCTACTGCCTCCCTGTCCCAGTATCTAAAATGTTTCCTTTTGAAATTCAACACTTTGGGTAACCTATATTATTGCCTGCGTGTGTGTGTGTTTATAAAACAAATGTACATAGCTATATACATACATGTGCTCCCACGTGGCGGGGGGGAATGTATTAACAATTTCTGGCAGATTAGTTTAATAATTAGTTATCTTTAAGAAAAGGAATGCAGAAAGTACTAATTTTTAAAGGGAAAGGGAATACGTCTTCCATTAATGAAAAGACAGGAAAGCTTTAGGTCCCATGTTCCATAGCCCATAGCTTCAGACAGCATATTTAGACAAGAAAACAAAAGGCATGGGGCACTGGGACATATGTTCCGGGGTTGGGGGGGAGGGAAGGAAAAGATAAAGAAAAGAGCTAGAGGAGGAAGAGAAGGCTAAAAGGACTCTGTAGATAACATCTATTCCTGACAGTTGTACTGGATAAATGTGCAGGGGCCACACTGAATTGAACAACTCTAGATGATGTCATTCTTACAAAATAAAAAGTGAATCGTGCCTCTGGAGTTGTGAAATATGATGGCCTTGTACACAGGGTTGCAATGTTTTCCCCTTATGCTTGAGTATTATTTCCAAATTAATTAATGCTATTAAATCATTTTTAAATAAACATATGTTAAATCATCCTGAAAAGCTGAAGGCTATCTGGTCAATCAAAACATTTTTAAAAGCTCATCAGGTGAACTACTCCATTTCACTATATATGTTTTCTATCATTTGACTAACATATATTTTACCATTACTTGCTGTAGTTTGTGATAAATCACATGCCTTTTTGTAGGAAGGAAGTGGGTTAAAGGACGGGAAATGCTCTATTTAGATGCTGGCAGGCTTTGGAATTTTAGCACTTTTTTGAAGCATTAACACTCCCAATTCAAGTGAACACAAAATCTGCTTCAACAACATGGTAAGTTTGCAGATAATGAAGTTACGCAAAGATGGTGAAAATATTAAAATGACTTCCTATGATATTTTGATGTTATCTCTCCTGCTACTTTTTTCCTGCTCTCTTGTATAAATTATCTAACTTCTACTTTCATTGTGCATGCATTTTTGAAACAGTTGACTATCCATGTATTTTTAGTGAAACAGAACAGTCTGCTGAAGAATGCAAAAGGCAACAGTTTTATCCTGTTCCCTAAGCACACAGATTGGTGGCAAAGGGACAGAGAATCATATTCAGAAAAATTCCCCAGACAAGTTAAGCAAGATTGGAAGTAGTCTCTGAAGTTTGACAAATAACCAAGATTTGGTGACTATGTCTGCGTGGCATTTGCATTTGCTCTTAAACTTGGCTCACATCTTTCCACAGACACACACTGGCCATGGACCTTCATTTTTCCACCAAATAGCTAAAGCAGATGAATGAAGGCCAAAGGAAAGTACAAGACCTTTACTTCAACATAGGGGCAAACTGAGTACAATAAAGTGTGAAGAAGAGGACTTGCTTCAAAAAAAAATAAATATGCAGAGAAATGAGAGAGTATGAAAATCATGAATTATTCAATAACCATGGGAAACATTTAAAAATCTTTTATTATAAAGATTCTGTAACTTGCATTAATTTAGTAATTATTCAGGCTATGGATATAGATAAATATCAATATGATAAATTAAAATATCCAATAACTTGAAAAATAACCACATAGGACCCTCACATAATCAAATTTTGATTACACTACACTTTTAAGGATAGAAGTTGAGTGTATCCTAAATAACAACAACAACCAAAAAAGAAATTCCTGAAATACAGTCTTTGGTAAATAAAGATTAAAATTTATCCCAAGCTATAACTATGGCATTATACAATGATAAAAAAATTATTTTAAAATCCTGTAATATTACAAATTATCAAATTAAGATTAAAAAATATTTATCATGTTTAATAAGGATGAAAGGGAGACTGAAATTTTTTAAAGTCAATCATTACTGAAGAATTTAAATAATCAGAGATTAGAGATTATTACACATAAATTCTAGTCAGCCAAATATTTTATTGCACATCTTCTTAAAAAATTAGTACAAAAATAACTTTATACTGCTTTATGAAGATGTCAAAGAATATTTTAAAGAAATGTTTATATAACATTTTATTTTTCAAATAATTTTAATTTCTTAAAATAAGTATGTGATTATAGAAATAGACTCTGACCCTAAGGAAATAGGTACCTTATGATATTGCCAATATTCAACCATTTTGATCCAAAACCCAGTAATTTCATATGGTTCAACTTAGTACAAAAAAAGATAATCAATTCATTCTATAAACATATATTGAGCATCTGCTATATAATAGTTGCTGTGGAGAATACAAAGATTAATGAAACAAAGATGTTACTTGTTTATAAAGAAATTATAGCATATTAGGATTTACCAGTATGCATGTGGTAATAAGCATCATAATAATATAGAGGAAACGATATAATGATAAATTAACAGTGCTGAAAGAAATTCTAACTTTTTTGAAAGAATTTGAAAAAAATTATAAATCATGTAGTTTTTATTTTTGCCGCAAGGGATGAATGTATTATTGAAGTTAACTGAGTTCAGCTTATTGAACTAAACTTGCAGAGTCAAAAAGCTAGCAGTCTGCCAAAAGTTAATAGTCAACCTGTTAATAAGAACTGCAATATTTGAATATTTACTATACTCCAAATACTGGTCTTAAACTGTCTCTCTTAATCCTACAAAAACTCTATGAAGTTGGAGTGATATTCTGATGTTATAGATGAAGAAACTAAGGCAAAGGAAAAAAAAATTGAGTAAGTTGTTCAAAGTCAGATAGTGGCTAATAAATTGCAGAACTGTGATTGGAATCTCGTAGTCTGGCTCAAAACCTAGATTCTTAACCACTACCAAAGCTGTGCCCTGCTTTCCTTTGGGTGTTTAGGTATGATTTTCTAATGCTCTATGGGCAGTGCTACATTTGGGAAATAAGTCTAGAATTGGGGTGCAGCAAAAGTAAGGCAATTGAAGTCTGGGCCAGGACCAACTAGCTACAAAATTTGCAAGGTCCAGTGCAAGATAAAAATGCAGGGCTCCGTGTTCAAAATGCAGGGAAAAGTCCATTAAAGGTACTAAAATATAAAACCATTTTTTCTTCCTCTCTCCTCACTGTCATGTGTTTTTTATTTGCTATTTAATCTTGCATTCCTTCAAGCACAGGGATGTTTCCAGGCAAGTGCAAATCCTTATATAGCCTCCTGCACTGCCTACCCCATGGACCAAGACTCTGCACTAGTGCAAGCCACTGGCTGCCTGCCCCACCCCTCCTGCCAGCTGTTGGACATACATGCCATGCCCCAGCCAGAGGCAGAGACGTCAACTCAGATATCTCTTCTCCCCACAAGCCCACGCTACCAACCCATGGTGGAAGGAGTATTGCAACCTTTTTGCTGGGATGTGCTAGGTACTTGCATGGGAGTGGGGAGTGGACAAGAGACAAGTCCTTGCTAAGCCTCATCAAATTACCACAGTGCTGACAGTCTTGGGCTTGAGCCATGCCCATGCCCAGGCTCCTGCTATAGGCATTGGTGGGTCAGTGGTGGGAAGTGTGGAGGGGGAGGGCATGCAGGGCCCAGAGGCGTGAGTGGCCCAGAACCAGTCCTGGGGATGTTGGGAGGCAAGGAGAGGTGGGATCACTCATGAGCCAGGTTCCAAGTGGCTTCATTGTCCCATCAGACTCCAATTAAACAAACTCAACGATTAAATTATTAAGAATCTCAGGAGAGTGGCTACAGAGCATTAAAGTCAAAGCATTGGGCTCTTCTGAGCTCTGAGCCCTGGGTGATTACACCCAGGACCCACACCTATGAGAGCTGGCCTTCAGTGGGGCTGTGACTCAGAATAGTGCCAAGAGTAAAAGGACAGCTCACCTTGTTTACTACCATAGTACCACACCCATGGTCTGAGAGGGGACAACGGGCATCTTCCCAGAATACAAGGTCAGAAAGACTGGAGAAGTCTGAGAGTCTACAGCAAAACGAAGTGAAATGACACTCAAGAAATCAAAAGCTTCAACTAATTGGTATTAGCATAGAAGGTGCTTTTGAGAATAAAGTCAAGGATCAGAAGACCAACAGTTCTATAGTAAACAACTACCTTCTGGTTCAGAGAAAGGAGAAAATGATCAGAAGCCATTTTCACTGCAAAAACAGGTCGTTTTGCTTGGCTGGTGAAGAGGAGTGGGATAAGTGAAGAGAGCAGAGTGACACAAGTATTCATTGGTTGAAATCAGTTGCGATGTGGGTGTGTAAACCTCAGAAATCACTACATTAAGACTGGAAATGTTTGTGGGGACAGAGCACGGAGGAACCTGAAAGAGTATTTTTTTTTTTTTGGAAGGCAATGGGGAGCCATTCATTTGATCCATATGGTTCTTCATTAAAATAAATCTGACTGCATTATAGACGATTGTATCGGAGGAGAAGGTAACAGAAGGAATATTGTAGACACTGCAACACACAGAGAGAGAGAAGCGATAGTAGGACAAGAAAAACGTAAAGCACCCCTAAAGAACAAATTAACCAATTAAACCTGATTTGATAAACTGGGGTAAGGGATGTGGCTGGAGGGGGTATTTAAAAAAAAAAAAAATCTCCCAGGTGTAAACCCTCTTAAACTGGGGAGACAATGGTACAGCTAACATAAATAGAAAAAGGCAGATGGTGCGATAGATTTGACAAACTGTTGAGTTCAATTTTAAATATGTGTTTAAACATGTGTTTTTAGGTACCACAACATGCCCACAGGCAAGTGGCTAATAGGAATTCAGGAGTCGGGAGTGAGGACCCAGTTGGAGATAATAAGATAAAAATCCACCTAGGAATCACTAAGAATGATAGTTTAAGAAACTGGATTGGGTAAGTGTGGGGAGGAAGAACAGAAGAGCAGAGGATAAAGGGAAAACCCCTGGGAAGTACAAGCAGATGGAAGGTGAGGGGAAGAGAAGGAATCAGAAAAGAAGTCAGGGTATCTAGCAAATTATTAACTAATGATTTATCTCTCATAACACAAAGAAGAAATAAAACCTCTTTAACAAAGAAACTTGCTCCTGGCCATCATTGAAAATCTAGTGTCTAGAGGACTTACTTAGGAAAGCACTAAAAACAGCAGCAATTCACATCATGTCACTTGATTTGGGGAAATTTAACGCTTCATTTTCTAAAAACGCAAACACTACTATTTACAAAAGCCCCTTAAGGAGTAGAGGGAAAGCGTTTACTGTCAGAACTGCCTAGCCTTAGGACAAAAGCCATCACAAACATTTGTTCATTGACTCTTTTTGAACTTGGCAGGTGATTGGTTGGGGGAGGTATGAGAAAGAACACAGTGAAACACCAATTATTTTGGGTTGATCACGGAAGAAGGCTTTCATGTTGCTTTGGTTTTCTTTGTAAGATAACTGATAAACAGTTTTTCCTTCAATTCCTTAGTATTGACAATGCTTTTAAAACATCTAGGTTGTTTCTAGAATAATTAGTAACTCCCAAACACAGCCTTACTCTCCAGTTAAAAACCTGTAAATTTGATTCAATATGTGGAATTTATATATAACATTTTTACTAAATATATAAAGTCTTTTTTCTCCTTTCTCTCTTTACTATTGTGTATAGGTCAGATTCCATAAATAGGCACATGATTTTGTTCTTTGTTTTGTGTAGAAGTTTCTCATTCCATCTTCTATTGTCCCTCAGAACACAGTTGAGGGTGAGCAAATGATGGCAAGCCAGGTGAGCTAAATAATAGGATCTTTGAGTTTAAGGGCCGTATTTTTCCCTTTTATCCCCTGTGCTTAGGTTTGTTTGTGGCACTTTCCATTTTCCCTACAGGAGTTTTGTTTAGAAAGCTGATTGTTTTCTGGCTACAAAGCAGTCAGAAAGTAATACAACTTCTATTCAAAAAAAAAAAAAAAAAAAGGCAGTTATACAGAATTTTCATAGATAGGCCAAAATTGATGACCAAAAGTCTGGCCTATGATAAGCAATGCAGTTCAAGTTTCGGTGACCCAGAGCACATCAAACACAATCAAATGTATATAATGCAAATGACAGGATTCCTAGTTAAGGCTGGAAAGTACAGCCACAGGATGACTGACAATTAGTATAAAGGTGGCTCCGAAGGAACATAGGCTTATAAGGAAGAGCTGGAGAGGCAGAGATGTAAACACAGGTGGCAGACAACACCTGAGATGCAAAGCACATTCACTGCAGATACATACTGAGAAACAGTCTTTTCAGTCACTTAAAGCGTGATCAGCATTGGTGGTGTCAGTTTTCATAAAGAAAGAAATATATTAAGAAAGGTGCAATCACAACATGTCAATATCAAAATTAAATGCTTACACTGCAGTTGAATATTCATAGACTGAAAGTCATATTGCAAAATTTAGTTTGAAAGCATTTGAAATCAATCCATAAAAGAAAAAGACCCAATAAATATTATAAATATGGATATAGCAATAAAATTATTCATTGGAGAAACAAACCTGGGAAAATGCCCTAAGCACATTTAAATTAGAAAACAAATTTATCCGGCATTTTAGCCTCACTAACTCAACAAAGCCCCTCCTTATATGGACTCATTACAACATAGAAGAAGTCTAGTTTATCTTTGACATCCTCAGCAGAATTCATACCTTCAGGTTCTTGTCCTAGGAGCTTAATAAATATTAATACAGGTCTTTGGGTTCTCTGGGTTTTAGAGAAAGTTTATATTACTTACGGCAGGAGCTGGTATACATTTGACAAGTCCAGACCAAGGGAAATATATATAATAGATAGTTTCCTGAAGTAGGGAATTCTCCAAGAGCACTGGCATAAAGGGGAAATCCTGAAGGGAAACTGGGGGATTGGGCAGATCTCTGTAAAGCTATTGATGGGGTTCAGGACAAGCTACCCCACAAAATGGCACCTTGGCATATTGAATATTTTAAGTTGAAGGAGTTTGAGAAAACAACAGAAGCAGGAAGGTTACTCCGACCTTTCCCCTGCCCTTTTCTCCTGCAACAGGTGATAAACCCCTCATGTGAGAGGTGCCTCCCTGTATCTGGAGGAAAGGAACATCTTTATCTCCAAAGACAAAGCGATGATGAGAAGAATCCTAGCAAACAGGTCTTGCTAAGTTTTCCCCACTTGACTACATGTTCCTCATACTCCTGGACCCACCATATTTCTGCACGATTGCCCCCTCTTCATCAGCCCTCGCACAGAAATACTCAGGTTTTAACTGTTCCTTCTGGTCTTCATTTCTTTATGAAGGCTCCCACGTTACATACAACTTATATTAAACACATTTGTATGTCTTCTTTTTCTGTTAATCTGTCTTTATTTATTTACTTTTCAGATTCAGCCAGGGACCCTACTGGATGAGGGTGTCCAGGAAAATGTCCAGGAAAACATTTTCCTCCCTTACACTATGAAGATCTGCCTGTTAGGCAGGTAATGACAGAAGGAGCAGAGGAAGAAATGCCTCCCAGAATATGCCAACACGTGATATTTTCAGCACTCTACAGGTGAAAAGAAAGAAATTTAGGTAGGGTTCAAGGAAATAGTAATAGTTATTCTTGCATTCACTAGCAATCTCTCTCTCCTTGCCACAAACCATGCTTCTTATTGTTTTCACACCAAAGCTAAATTCTGCTGACCTCCAAGGCACTCCATAAACAGGCCACACTTCCCCCGCTAGCTGCTCTCTGTTCCACCATGACCACTGCATCCTAACTGTTCATGGGCAACCACTGTTGTTGACCTTCACTTTTGTTCGCTTCTCCTGGAAAGCTGGCCTCCCCCTACTTACTAATCAAAACCCGTCCTTGTATGTTGTATGAGTCATCCTTACCTTTTCCAGGATTATTGAGTTTTTCTAAACTCTGACCTCCTACACTGATACACATTATTCTCCATTCCATTTCCCTTCCACAAACATTACTTAACGATTAGTTATCCACTAGGCCCTGGTGCACACAGACCCGGGGTATGCAATCATGAACAAAATCCCAAAACTCAAGGACTTCCATATGTGTAGTCAAGAGTAAGACACAAATGAAACTGTACTTCAAGTTTTAGTTATTAATAAAATGTAACTTTTAAAAAGGTTTGAATGTAAATCTTTTTGTGTTTGTTAACCTTGTCTTACTCCCTCAAGTTCTTAGAGGACAGAGATCTTTGACCTCAATGATTTTAAGTGTCTTCTCAATTCAAACATTAGACCTGTGATATATACATTCGACAAGGAATTTGTCTTATCAGAAAAGGGCACTACATCTAAAACACCCCTTTCTCTGCTGCTTCTCTGGTCTTCCAATTCTTAGGCAGTATCACCTCCAACCAGCCACGCAGGCTGGGCAGTTTCCTAGACTCCTTCCTTTCTCCCTTCCTTTCCCCATATTTAATTCATTCACCATGTCCAGTTGATATAATTACCTTTGCCTCTCTCAAATCCATCTATACCTTTACATTCCCACTACCATGACATAGGATCACATACTTTTCATTTCTCACCTGGCCAATCACATGGCCTCCCCTCTTTCAGTCCCTTCTCCATACTGTTTCAGAGTGTACTTATTAAATGCATACCCAATATATCCTTCTCCTGCTTAGAACTCTTTAATGACTATCTACACACCTTTCAGATAAAACCCAATTATTTAGCATGGGACATAGGTCCTTCATGTGTTAGGCCCCTACTTTCCTCTCCAGGCTACCTGCACCTACCTTATAGCCTCAATCTTCAGGGATGTTGAAGTTCTTGAAACTCTCCAAACGTATGTTCTCACATCTCTATTTGTGTATTCTATACCTCTGCCTGGAATGATTTTCTCCTCCCCTCTCTACTTTTTAGGTGCTTTAATGAATTAAAGATTAAGGGCAAATGTATAGTCTTTACCAAGAAGTCTTTGAATTCAATCCATTCTCTAGAATGGAGTAGGTACTTTCTCATAACACCTTTTTATATACCTCCATCATCAAACTCTAGAGCAATCATCCGTCTCCCCAACTACACTGGGGTGTTGAGGGTACAGTGTCCCTTAAGGGTAAATACTGTATTTTATTCCATCTTTGCAATTTTCCCTCAAAGCACATTTCCTGGCACAAAGGAAGTTCTCAGTAATGACTGAATGAATGCATAGCGTATTCAGATGCTTGTTGGCTGAATTGACACCAAGTTCTTTGGAGAACAGAACTTTATGATCTTTCATATGTCTAAGAAGAAAAATATTAATTTTCACTCCATTACAAAAGTGAAGATGTTTTAAATTAATACACTTTAAAGGAGGACATAAACACATGAATTTACCAGTGATTTTTTTCACTGGCAAGTTGATAAAAGAGGAATCTCAACAGCAATTAATGAGCCCACAAATTGTCTGTAGCATTTGATTTGTTTCTTTCAAGCTTTCTATTAAAAATTGCTTTTAGCTAATAGGAGGTACTTTAAAATATTTATCATTTCTGTCTGAAAGTTATAGTCAGGTTAATCTTCAAAACAATTATGTTTAGCAATATTTCTTTTATTTCTTCCAGGGATGGTAAACACTAATGACTCTTCCCCACCCACCCACCCCCCAGTTTTGTTGAGATATAATTGACACATAACACCAAGTTTAAGGTGTACAATGTGTGGATTGGATACACATATATTGCAAAATGATTACCACCACAGCATTAGCTAACATCTGCATTATATCACATAATTATCATTTCTTTTTTGTGGTGAGAACATTTAAGATTTATTCCCTTACCAAGTTTCAAGTGTGTGATACAGTATTATTAACTATAATTACTATGCCATACATTAGAATCTCAGAACAATTCATCTTATACCTAAAAGTTTATACTCTTTGACCAATATCTCCTCTTTTCCCCCACCTCCAGCTTCTTGTATCCACCATTTCAGATTCTGTTTCTACGAGTTTGGCTTTTTTAGATTCCACATACAAGTGATATCATATTGTATTTGTCTTTCTCTGTCTTATTTCACTTAGCAAAATGCCCTCAAGGTCCATCCATGTTGTCTCAAACAATAGGACGACCTGTTTTTCCATGGCTGAATATTCTATTGTGTGTGTGTGTCAGTGTGTATCACATCTGCTTTGTCCATTCATCTGTCATATATCCAGTGGGACAGTTACATGACAGTTCTATTTTAATTTTTTAAGAAACCTCCATGTTTTCCATAGCAGCTTTACCAATCTACATTCCCACCAACAGTGCACAAGGGTTCCCTTTTCTTCACATCCTCACCAACACTTGTTAACTTTTGTCTTTTTGATAATAGTCATTCTAACAGATGTGGTGATATCTCATTGTAGTTTTGACTTATTTTCCTGATGAGTGATGTTGAGCACATTTTTATGTACCTGTTGGCCATCTGTATGCCTTCTTAGAAAAATGTCTATTCAGATCTTCTGCCTAGTTTTTATTTGGAGTATTTGCTTGTTTTTTTTGTTTGTTTGTTTTTTTGGGTTTTTTTGCTATTGAGTTGTATGAGTTCTTTATATATTTTGGATATTAACCCCGTATCAGATATATAATTTGTAACTATTTCTCCCATTCAGTAGGTTGCCTTTTCATTTTATTGATTGTTTTCTCTGCTGTGCAGAAGCTGTTTGATTTGATGGAGTTTCACTTGTTTACTTTTGCTTTTGTTGCCTAGTATATACTTTTAATAAATTCAAATATAAGTAAAAGCATGATAAAGGAAAGAATAGAAAGAATGTGCACAAATCAGACTTCAATCGGGAAATACAAGGACTGGAAATCAGATTATTTTCCCACAGCATAAGTCATACCAAGTCAATTTCCAAACTGAGTTCTAAGCAAGAAGTCCTTAGAAGACAAATACAGACACATTATATTATTTCAACAGCAGTTTTAATGCCGTTCAAAACATATGCATGGACGTGAGAGGGTCTTTTGGAAATACTGTAACTGAAATTCCACAATTTGATTTTTTTCTAATATGAGGCAGATTCATGAGTGGAAAGGTCAGAATGAGGAAAAGGGAAGTGAAATCCTAACTAGGTGTTCATCGGTTCCTTAACTTTTTAATTTTTTTCCTACTCATCAAAATGAAAATAATGCTTAATGCTTACACAGGAATAGTACACATAAGAAAAATATTCTTCATCACCAGAAAAGAATAGCTTTATCTATACCCCACTGTAAACTATAAAATTGGTAATAAGCACTCTCTGATGGTGCGTTTAATTAGGCGAAGCTATATAATGGTAACAAAATCATAACTGTTTGTTATTAAACTAATTTCACTGTGAGCTTATTTTACTACGAGTACAATATGACAGCACTCTGAAAACAATATTTTTATTACGTAAGTATAGTCTTTAATGATTAGATTTTGAAGAAATACAAGTGCTGTCTGGTATGCAGAAATCCTCATTTATAAATTTTCCTGAGAATGTAAAATTCTTCTATAACTTATCAGTGTATGTAGCTAGTGTACAATATAAAAGCTCTGCCTTCAACAAAATACAACTTTCATTTATATTCCATAATTCCGTTGGCCCAAGACAATTATCAACAGTACACCTTAATTGATTTACAGCTTCATAATTCATGAAAGAGTAAAATGACAGGAAAAAATTCTGCTAATACTTAATATTGGAGATTTATGGAAAATAAATACCAAGGTGAAGTCAAGACACTTATTCCCCAAGTAGACGTGAGCATATGGCCAATATTTTATTCCAATGTCTACTTCATTCAACACTAAATGAATAATGTAGAGATAAGTGTTTTGTTTGAAACATAGTGTGGCTAGAAAAATAAACTTTGTCAGGTATCAGCATGTCATGATACCCAACCTACCATAAATATCTAGTTTCCCAATCTTCTAGTTTCATTTTAAGTTCCGGGGAAATGTAGTATTTTAAATGAATGTACTTTGATAAAACACATATCTGTTCAGTGTAAAATAATGTTCTAACATGGCATGTTCTGAAAGGAATTTGAGATGAAATCCATTATCTTGCAATTACTACATGAAAGTCAGTAGGTTAGCTGAAATGTGATATACTGTGTTGGGTAATATCTAAGTCTGTACATCCTAAACTTTTTTTTTTTTTTTTAAAACACATTATGGCACATGTAGAATATGATGCTATTTATCAATATCAGGAGTAAATAGACAAGTCTGCAGAGACAGGCCAATGGCCCAGAGCTCCAGCTATCCTGAAGGCCAAGGGAACCAATAACTCAGTACACTTCACACTTGTAACCTATTATAGCATACCCTGGCAGGATACTCTGATGAAAGAGGAGTGAGAAATGTGTTTTTCCTGCCATGCCAACTTGAACCAGTTGGTAGTGCTGTGTCTAGTATAGGGGGAACAACTTATCCTAGTTTGTTCAGGACATTTCCACTTTAAAACTGAAAGTCCTGTGTCCCAGGAATCACCGTCAGTGCCAGGCAAACCAGGAGAGCTGGTCACCCTACTCCAGTGGGATGCTGGGGAAGAAGCTGAGACTGCATCCAGGACTGGTGGGAAAGAGATGCTTTAAGTTTGAAAACGGAGAGAGGTGAGATGTAAGTCACCTCTGTGAGAGCCAGGCTAGAATTTTCCATGTGGTTGAGATATAAAGAGAATTGTTCATAAGTAGAGACACAAACAGAACTGAAGGATAGAGTTGAAGCTAGACATGCAAGGAATGTAAAGTGAACTAAAGGATAAAGGCAACAAAATTCAAGAGAATTTCAAATTGATGTTGGTGGCACCAGTGGGTTAGAAAATGAAATAGGATTCAGGCATAGTCAGGCAGTATAAGAAATGGAAACAAAGACCATTAATATGAGACATGTACTTTTCAAATGGAGCCAGGTAAATGCCATCAGGATAGGGGTTCCTTAAAGAATCCCACCATGAGCCCACTCTTGCAGGGCAGTGTGGTCCCTGGCTACCCTATACTGCTCCCTAGCAAGTGGTTCTCTGGGGAACCAGGATATCAGACCATCACCCGGATATGCACGATGTATTCTGGGGTGCATGGTTGGTTCTTAGTAATCTATTTTGGCACAGCAAGGAACCATGGAAAAATATAGAGGTGGCATGCATTGGAGAAATGAGGGACAGTAAGAGATGAAGAAAAACAGGCCATAAAATTGATAATCTCAGATCCCTCCAAGTCACCCAGGAACCTGACTTTCAATATTGGGCTGAACTCATTATATCAATCATAAAATGATAAAGTGAATACTATTTTTTATTTATTTATTTTTGGCCGTGTTGTGTCTTCATTGCCGTGCATGGGCTTTATCTAGTTGTGGTGAGCGGGGGCTACTCTTCATTGAGGTACGCGGGCTTCTCATTGCAGTGGCTTCTCTTGTTGCGGAGCACGGGCTCTAAGCATGCGGGCTTTAGTAGTTGTGCCTTGCGGGCTCTAGAGCTCAGGCTCAGTAGTTGTGGCACACGGGCTTAGCTGCTCCACGGCATGCGGAATCTTCGCGGACCAGGGATCAAACCTGTGTCCCCTGCATTGGCAGGCGGATTCTTAACCACTGCGCCACCAGGGAAGTCCCGAAGTGAATAATAATATACTGACGATGTTGCTGATATTCAAGCACTTACATAGGCCAGACACTATACCTTAGGATTTACATACATCTCATTTATTGCTATAGTTGGAATATAGGGATTACAACCAAAACACTTCTGTTTGAATATGTAAATGAATGAAAATTTCAAAATTCATTATTCAAAATCACAATGGTTTTCATAAACAACTCACAAACTAAGATTTCTCTTCCCTTTTTAAAGTAGAAAATATAGCTTCTATGACTTGTAATTCTGTATCCAATTTGCTATATCTAAGACATTTATGAAAAAAATTCAGGAGCTGTTGTACAGCATGGATCTGAGCAATCATCAATATCTGTTCTAAAATGGCCAGATGTACACAGAATGATTCACTTATGTCTACTAATCAAATAACTCATTAAAAGAAACTAATAGAACTGGGTACTTTTAAGGGAAAAAGTTGTAATACATATGAAAATGGTTATGACTTTAATGAGTTTTTTAAAACAAATAACTACTGTGTACAATGCTGAGAAAGACATGGAGGAGTAAAGAAGTAGCAATCAATTAAATTTTATAACATCTCTGAACCAGTTAGAGGTAAAACTCACTATCACCCATGTTGACCAATGTTATTGTATACCTAAATTCTACCTTTCCATCATTTCTGTGTTTGTCCATAAGACAGTAATTGATGTTAGAAAGCAATCTTCATTAAAGCATGTGGGCTTAGAAAACAGACCAGCTGGATTTAGTTGCTTGGTTCTTAACATTATAATTGTGTGGTCTTGAATTCCCGAAGCCAAAGCTTCCTCGGGCCTTATTTTTCTCACATGTTAAATGGGTATACTAATATTTTCTTCACTCATACAATTTTCATAAAAATATTTATAAAAGTGCTTAGTTCATTTGCTAAGCACACAGGAAGTGCTCAACATGTCTAATAAGTGAATGAATTCCTCTCCTAAAGAGGTTTACTTCACTTTTCACAATTTTTTTTAGCCATCACTTTGATTCTTTAGAATTTACCCTGGTTTTCCATTCAACTATCAAGTTCAACCAAAATTCAGACCCTACTCCAAAGTTTTTTCCTTACATCCTGTCAATTATCTGTGTCCTCTGGCTTTTGCCCTAGTTTCAGATCAGTCTATACCTGATTCTAATTCTAATTTCTGACATGGCTCTCTTTACCAACGTCAACACAGTCCTTACTTTTATTGAAAAGAATTTCTCAAATACAACTTCCTTTGGCAAACTTTCATCCCCAGGAGAGAGTTGTAAGTGAAGGCTTAGGACAGAATAGTGAAAAGCAGATGGTATAGCTAGCTGGTGTAACCATCACTGACATTCACCAAATAGCCCAGGCTCTCTGTGTTCTAGAAAAATTGTAGTACTGTACTTTCCTACTGTGTTTTGAAACTAAGTATGGCCATGTGACTTATTCTGGCCAATAAAATATAGACAAAAATAACTTGTGTCCCTACTGGGCAGAAGTTTCAAGAACAGTGATTCACCACCCCTATCTTCTGCTGATGTGGCCTAGCAACATTCCAGATAATAAAGGCTCCATCAGCCTGGATTCCAGCTTGAGGAAAACATGGAACAAAGACCCACAATAGACACACAGCCTGAGTGAGAAATAGGTATCTTTATTTTAAGCTATATGCTTTGAGAGTTGTTTTTCTCCCACAGCATAACTTCACCCATCCTGACTGATATATGTGTTGCGATTAACAGCACACCTGTTCAAACCCCAGCTCTAACACTTATAATATGTACAACTTTAGGGTACTTATGGTTTTATATGTAACTTGGGGTCATTTATTTTCCCTATGTCTTCCTCAGCTTCCTTATCCCAGTGAAACAGAAATGAAACCAGAATCTACTTCATGGGCTATGAGGAATAAAATGTATTATATGTAATGTACATAGAAATACAACTAGCACATGGTATATGCTATATGCTGGGGCTCCATAAAGAGCAAAAACAGAATATCCTTCATCTTTAGGAATTCAAAATATGGTAGGAGAAATAGAGCATATATAAAAATAACTATAATTCATAATAAGTATAGAAAGGTAGGTATACACAAAATAGTGAGAAATTTTAGAAAAGGGAAATCATTCCTTGCATGGGAAATGGAAAATGTATAGTAGATGATATGGGATTTTCAATGTACCTTGAAAAATAAAGAAGGTTTAAAGGTAAAGATGAAAATAATTAGGGAGTAGGGGAGGTGAAAACACTTGAAAAGATGAAAAAAGTATGCTGCAATTACCATGTGCATTTGTGTAAAGTATTAACTTGACTATGTAGCTTCAATATTGAATATCAACTCTGCACATATTGTCAGGATTCTTTTCCTCGTGTGGGCAAGACCAGGTCAAGGGCTGCATTTAAATTTTTTTAAATACAGCATCTCCTAGTATAGTGAAACATATAAAGGAGCACTTAATATGTGCACTGTTGGAGGCTACAAACATAAAGATCTCTAATTTTCTTGACATGAGGGGAAAAAAAAGGAAAAGATCTCTTTTTGAATTAAAGCTCAAAGGAGTCATTGGATGTTTTCAGTTTCTCCCTGAGTTTAATACCTTAGCACTTGGGCCTGTTTCCACAGGTGTGGGTGTATATAACTTCTATAATTCTACGTAGAATCTGGGCCTTTCAAAAGAGCCCATTTCACAGCTTCTGAACATGTGTAAATACAGGTCCGAACACCAATTTGAGGGAGTCAAATTTATGGATTTAAATCAATCCCACGCCATTATGCAAATCTCCAATTCAACACCTAACATCAAGAATATTCCTTTCTAAGGGTCCTCCTCATTTTCTCAAATAAGCAGAAAATTTTGTTCTAGCAAATAGATGACGCTGGAAAAGGAAAAAAAAAAAAAAAGCACAGTGTCAAGGATACCCGTTGATAACAGCTCCATGGGAAGCAAGGAGAAAAGCCAAGGGAATAGTGAAAGCAGAAGGAGGAGGCCAGAAAAACCACTGCTTGGGCTTCCCTGGTGGCGCAGTGGTTGAGAATCTGCCTGCCAATGCAGGGGACACGGGTTCGAGCCCTGGTCTGGGAAGATCCCACATGCCGCGGAGCAACTGGGCCCGTGAGCCACAATTACTGAGTCTGCGCGTCTGGAGCCTGTGCTCCGCAACAAGAGAGGCCGCGATAGTGAGAGGCCCGCGCACCGCGATGAAGAGTGGCCCCCACTTGCCGCAACTGGAGAAAGCCCTCGCACAGAAACGAAGACCCAACACAGCCAAAAATATAAATAAATAAATAAATAAATAAAACAAAAAACCACTGCTTGCTTATTGAGATAAAGACCAGCTAATCCATTAAGATCAGTGATTCACTGAAAATGTCTTTAAAGCTTGACAGGGAAAGCCTATAGAACAGAGAAGGTTTGAAAGTGCTTTTACTAGATTAAAAGTGTCAGTAAGCTCTTTGAGGCCAAGGATCATATCTTGCTTCCTTCACCATCCCTGACATCACACCTGGAATATGGCAGGTACACAATAAACGCTTGCTAATCAAAAAACATGCTTAGATGCACAGGTATGTGAATGGACACTATGTTTACCACTTAAGTACGATGCTGTAGGTCTAAGTCTTATAAACAGGTTATTCTTTTTTTTCAGACTTGAAAAGTTTGTCCTTCAATGGCTAGGGATTCAAGGATGCTCAAATCAAATCACATATGTGTGTGTGCCAATTTGAAGAGAATCCTGAACTTTACTCAAGTAATGATAGCTATGATAAAAACATTTTTCTCTATTTATTTGGTTTTTACTGTATACATATATAAGAATATACATATATATGAATATATATACATATATGTGAATATATATACATATATATGAATATATATATATACACACATATTTCTTTTATGTCATTAAGTCTGAGTATTCCCACCTCTGATCTGGATTTTCCCACCTTCAAACACACATGGGCTTTCTGTCAGTTCTGACCAGTGTTCAAAACAACATAAGGAATTCAGTTGATAGCAGCATACTTAAGTTTTTTCTCCTACTTCGGCACTAAGAGTTTCATTTGCTTAGCATGTTCTCATTGTCCTTGGGGGAGTGGGACTGTACTTATAATCACTTCCTCTCCACTGGCTTCATAAAAACCCTAACCACTATGTGCCCTGAAGGTATTTATATTTTTGCTACCTTTGAAGAGAAGTGAAAAACTCTGAGCAGAAAAAGCTTTGAAAACTTGGTTCTGTAAACAAAGGGTTTAAGTACAGCTTTAAAGATTCTACTAAGCAGTTTATTTCCCTTCAGCTGATTGCCTTAGAATGAAATAAAATCAAGAAACCCACAAACAAAACCGGAAATGATCAGCTCTTCTCCTCCCTCATCTCCAACTGCTTGGCAGGAAAAAGAAGGCCACAGTATACAGCTCAGAATCTCCTTCACTGAATGTGCGGCCCTTCCTGGTGGGCAGTTAGTTTACACCACATGCCCCTCCATCTGTGTTTACTGAACTCAGAAAGGGGTGATTCTGAAGTCCTCAAAAGTGATTTATAATCAGGTGTCTACTACGTTGGCATCAAATGAGATGATAGATGTAACGGGCTTTGAAAATGGTAACACAGTACCCAAGTGAACATTTTTACCATTATTAGTTGTTCATAAGTGAAAGGTATTACTAATATTATTATAAAATGTAATACTCTCCTGAATAGGGCTATCCACCAGAACAAATGTAACTGTGGATTATGGCATTCGTAAACTCATCTGGTTCTTCCCTTTCACTGTAACAAAGAAGAGAGAAATCTCCAAGGAAACAAACTGATTTCAACCTTCCCATGAAATAATGAAATAAAATGCAAAAATTAAGGGAAGACAATATCTAAAGATGCTAGATAAAGCCTTTTAAAGGGAGATTGAGAGGTACAAACTTCCAGCTGCAAAATAAATGAGTCACGGGTATGAAATGTACAATGTGGGGAATACAGTTGATACCTATGTAATAACTTTGTATGGTGACATATCGTAACTAAACTTACGGTGATCAATTTGAAATGTATTGAAATATCAAATCAGTATGTTGTGTAACAGGAACTAACATAGTGTGGTAGGTCAATTATACTTCAAAAACAAACTCATAGAAAAAGATCAGAGCTGGGGGTGGGGGTGGGGCGATTGGAGGAAGGCAGTCAAATGGTCCGAACTTACAAGGTTTAAAGGTACAAAGGTATAAGATAAATAAGGACTAGGGATGGAATATACAACATGATACATGTAATTAACACTGCTGTATGTTACATATGAAAGTTGCTCAGAGACTAAACCCAAAGAGTTCTCATCACAAGGAAAAACTTTTTTTTTTTTTCTATCTCCTTAATTTTCTATCTATATGAGATGATAGATGTTCCCTAAACTTACTGTGGTCATCATTTCAGGATGATGTAAGTCAAATCATTATGCTGTACACCTTAAATTTACACAGTGGTGTAATCAACTATATCTGAAAAAACTGGAAGAAAACATTTTTTAGATATTTAAAAAAGACTAGATTATGTCACGCTTGTCACGCACAAACATTAGAAGGAACAGCAGTGGCAGAAGCTCAGGTTGGCTGAGCACTTTCTATGTTTCAAGTACTGTTCTAAGCCCCTTAATCATAATATTTTATTAAATTATCACAACCACCTTATGAGCTAGGTTCTACTATAATGGCCACCTTACAGACAAGGAAACTGGGGCAAAAGGCTTTAAGTTAGCACAAGCGAAGTTCTCACACCTAGTGACTGGTAAAAGTCAGGATTTGAACCCTGGCAGCCTGACTGTGAACTATAGAGCCTCCCATGCAAAATCAGCAGACAGCTTTGCAGTGAATACCAACAAATATTTACCATGACTTCAAAGATGTCTACATCTTTGCCTAGCTAGTACATGGCAGAGTAGAATTCTAGCCTGGTGTGGAAAGCTGAATAATGGCCTCCCAAAGATGCCCAAGTCCTAATCCCCAGAAGCTATGAATGTTACCTTACATGGAGAAAGGGTTTATGTAGATGTGATTAGGGATTCTGAGATGGGGAGATTATCCTGGATTACCCGAGTGGGCTCTGAATATAATCTCAAGGTTCCTCATAAGAGAGAGACAATAGAGTCAAGGTGGGGAGAAGGAGGTGATTTAACAATGGAAGCAGACATTGAAGCCATGGAGACAGAAGCCAAGTTATGTCAGCAGCATCTAGAAGCTGGAAGTGACAAATAACAAATTCTCCCCTAGAGCCTCCAGGGGGAACCAGCCCTGCTGACACCTTTATTTTAGCCCTTTAAGACTCATGTTGGAATTCTTGCCTTTAGAACTCTAAGAGAATCAATCTGTGGCATTTCAAGCCACCAGATTTGTGGTAATTTGTTGCAGCAGCAATAAGAAACTATACACCTGGATTTTTTTGTCTCTCAATCCAGTAAATGTTTTTTTGTTTGTTTTTTTTTCCCAGGACATCAAACTGACAGGAATTCACCTCGATGACGGTCTTTGTGTCAGAGTTTTCTAGGTAGTAGCACTGAAATTCCTACATCACAGGCAAACCAGGACAGTTGGCCACCTTATTTTTAAGTGAACACATCATAAATGGAAAGGGAAAAGAGGTCCTTGAAGTAGGAGAAAATGATTCACTGCTTGAAATTTAGAAGCAAATTCAATTCCATGCTTGCAAAATGACTGGCTTGGACTGAGAGAGGGGATGGGCTGGAAACGTAAGTAACTATTCTTCACAGCAGACACAGTTATCACAGTTTCCATGAAGTAGCGGAAAACACTTGCACTTAACTCAGCTACTAAAACCACAGGCGATTTCTAATTATTAATTTAACTTTAAAATGGTCATTGAGGAAGTGTGCCTCCCCCTCACCACCAAGAGTCTCCAGCTACCCTAGAACAGAAAATGAGAATGTCAAAGATATACTGGATGAGTGATAGGGGACAGGTCAGGACTCAGTCAAGGCTCGCCTGATGCTTTAAATCACATCTGAAGATGAAGAATGTAGCAGAATCCTTTGAAATATGACCCACTACTACCATTTTTCTCAGTCTGAGCACCAAAGAAATAATGTGCTACTTAATAGGTATAGGAATAACCCCTTACAACATTATGCTGAATGATTAATTTGCATTGCCAAATTCCATTACTTAAAAAGCAAGTTATTATTTGCTCTAGCTGTTTTTAAATTTTTTAAACATTTATCTGCTTTAATCTAAATGTACCAGGTACAGTGATATTGCCCTCCTCCTCTTCCAGTTCTCTTATCTATTTAAGTCACACATACGCAATCTATTTAATTTCTCGTGGGTGCAATTAAGTCCTGCACTCAATATATTTTTTGTACATTTTTTTTGCATTTATATTTTTTTAATTAAAAAAAACCCATTGTACCAAAATGATACCAAACATGAGAATGAACTGGGAAAAATATTTGTTTCCTCCTTCACCACCTGCAATTAGGCTAATTTCGGTTTGATGTGTACCCTCCTAGATATTTTTCTAAGCATAGGCAAACCAACTCATGCCAGTGTAGGTGTGCTGTTTTCTTACATTTTTTTGGACAACTTTTTCTTTTTCATCTTTTCCGATTTAATTTTAAACAGGGTTGTCTTTTCATTTTAGTACACAGAGGTCTATCTTGTGATTTTTAATAGTTGTTATATTCCATAGTATGTATTTTGCCATTCCCTTAATAAAAATACTGTTGATTTCCAATTTATTGCTAACTCAATGAATCTTCCAGAATGTTTATCATGTAAATTATGCCTTCCTCAGTCCTGGGTCACAGAGACACTGATGTAATCAGATGTTCTTAGCAGAACTGGCTTCTCAATGCCCTAGAGTTCTACCTAAGTTGTTTTCATTTTTGTTTCTGTTTTAGTAAATCCTAATAGGTCAAATCAAAAAAGAGCATATTAAAGGATTCTACTTTACCGAAAGTGCCTAGCACAAAGAGAGAGGTTAATAACACCTATTGACCTACTGAATGAATGACTATAATTCATATGTCAAGTTTCAAAATTAAATTTGCTCTCCCACTTTGCCCTCCTAACCCCAGTTACATTAACATATACCCCATTTTATTTTTACATAGGCATCAGGAGGATACTGACATATGACTTCCAAAATATCGTACATGGGAGAATTCAGTAAAGCAACGGCTGTTTTTGACATGAAAACAATTCTGCAAGTCTGCATTTTACCACTTGCTGGTTGAACAATAAAAAATTTTTAAACTTGGATAAAGGAACAAGTGCTTAAGACAGCAAAACTTACAAACACCCCCAAAATGACAATAAAAGACCGGTGTGTGATTAGATAACCAGCTATGGAAGAGTGTTGAGTTGAGCAGAGGTCGCTTCTCTCCCGAATCAGACTTTTCCTGGAGCTTTTACAATGCCCGCATGACACATTTGGCAATAAATGTATATGGTGCCTGCTTGCAGAACACAGATATAAAATGCCAAATCCCATAAAATGGTGTATACTTATTCAGTACTTTGAAAGCTTTTTGTTTTCTTGACAAACATGCTTAAACCACTGCGGCTAAAATCTAAAATTCATGAAGTCGCTGCTATCTGCTAAAGGTTTATCAGTCTTAGGAAAAAAATCTCCCAACAATGTTAAAGCACATGAGGTACTAATACGCAACAGCAAATGGTCTACAATGCACTTCTCCACTCAAGCCATGCATGGAAGGAGTATTTTTCCTTGCCAGTCGGTTGTTCTGCAGGTGTTTTACTTTATGCAAACATGTTCCTGAAGCCAAACTATACAGAGCAGGTGTCACACACTAATTTTCTGTTTAGGGTTTGCATAAGTCTCGGTAATTTTGTTTCTTTCCTTTTTGAGGTTTAGGCACTCATAGAATATTCATTGACTATCCATTGTACACAGCTTAGAATAGTCCCTGGTACAGAGTAGATGCTAAAGAAATAATTACTAAAATACTGATGCCAGTACTATGATTATGCCAGTACAGACTATGTATTAGTAAGAACACTTGCCTAGATCTTTCTCCATCCTGAATCAATGCTGATTTAGTATTGATACAAGATACTAAATATCACTAGTCCTTAGTTACATTTAGAAAATGTGTAAATATATCACCATGGTTTTTGTGTGTGTGCACCAGTCTGAGGGAATTAGTCTAGACTTCCCTCTCCACGCCTGTCTATTACCTTTTGGCTCCAAAATACCTGTGCTTAAAAGATAACATCCCAATGCAAGAGGGAAGAGAAATGGGAACATATTGTATATGTATAACTGATTCACTTTGTTATAAAGCAGAAGCTAACACACTATTGTAAGGCAATTATACTTCAATAAAGATGTTTAAAAAAAAAAAAAAAAAGATAACATCCCAGTCTTAGAAGAATTGATAAAACTGTATTTTTACAGCAGCTCCTCTAGGGAAAAAGCACTGCTTTTTTAATACACAAAATGCATTTAAGTTAAACTGTCAAAGGACACACAAAAATAAGAACCGCTGAAATTCATAACCATCTACAATATATACGTGTGTTCCAAATACTAGGAGTTTGCTGATTTTACTCAAGGATCAAACTACTTGTTCCTAATTGTCTCAGAATTTAGACAATTAACTTTTTTTTTAATCTGTGATGTATATATGCATTATTCTTATGTGTGCTCATATGTACAGAATAAACCACAAAGAATAATAGGAAGGACTGACTTTCAGGGTCAGAAACTTGAATTTCATTAATTTTAAATATATAAAACTTAGAAAATTAGATTTGTAAATATATACTTTTAGAGTTTTCTGATATATAACAAGTGTGTATATGTGTCTGTGTGTATCTCAGATTTGCCCTAAAATTGTTCTTTTTCCCAACACTTAAAAATAATAAGTAACCTATCAATACGGTTGCATAAATCAGGGATGGCAAGTGCTTGCAACATATACTATGCCTTCCCATCCCTTGACCACGGCAGACATCACTAATCGAGCATGGCAGTCTTTACTGCTAAGACCACAAAAGTCCTCAGAATCCTTTTCAAGATAGCACTCCTGTCAACCTCTCCTACTCTACTGGGTTAGTTCTCACATGAAATTTATTTGCCTACCTTGGCATCAGAGAAACAAACTGCATGTGGATATCCAGAGCATTACTAACACTGCAATTCAGTTCCTGAATGTCCAGAAGAACATTGCAAAACTGAGAATAAGAAAGGCACTTCAGAAAACAACTTTTAAACAGTTGTCTCAACCTGACTTTGCTTATATAGCTCAAGAAGGGAGGGAAAAAAGTTTTCTCTCCTCAGCTTCTATACTTCATATTCAAGTTGGAGCAAACACAGAGGTAATCTCATATTGGAAACTGTACAAAGGTCTCATTTTATGTAAATTGAGGATTAGGTTTACTTATATTCTTATTGAAATACAGTCATTTTAGGTACTTACATATTGTAATCCTTAGTTTCATTTTCAGTTAATATATTACATCTTTAGGTTTCCCCCTTTTTATTAATTCATCTACCAGTTATTGTTCTAAGAAGTCAGAATAAAACCTTGAGTAACTATAGGTCAAAATACCTGTCCTCAGAGGGCTTACAGTCAATTATGGCTAAAGAACCATTTCTTCAGATGAACCATCCATTATGATGATGGGTAGGGGAAATTGGATAAAGCTTAGTTGGGTTCTGCCACAAGTAAAAAAAACCACGATGCTCTCATGCTGAATTATTTAACATCCCTGATGCTATAACCTAAACCACATTTTAGGTGAAAATGTTTTCACTTGAGGAATTGAAACCATTTAAAACCCTTCCATAATGAACACCTAGGCTCTGCTTTCAAAACGGCACCCTTCAAAGTATATAACCATTTTTCCTACTCATAAACAAGTTTTTCCCCTCAGTAACAAGGAAAGAACTTTGTGCCACAGTACCCACCAGTCTGTTCCTGCAGAGCACACTCTTGGGAGCCCCTGGTATCCACCATCACCCAAGGCAGGATCTGGGGCTTCATTTGCATTTGCATTTGAAAGTATGTATGAGATAGCTTCAGAAGGAAATATACATAACACAACACTCTTAAGCAACTGCAGTCAAAGAACCAAGGCCCTCCCTCTCACCTGCTTGTTTTTCTCTAAAAGGTCTATGCAGTGAATCACACAGAGCTTCAAAATTTGTGTCAGATAGAAATGGACATATTTGCCACTTTTACTGTATACCATGATTTGAGGTAGGGAAAAATGATGGGCATTGTGTAAGAGGTTGTTGTGTATGTGTGTGAACATTAAAAAAATAAGTCATATGCTTAAGTCTACCACTAAATATGCTTAGCCAGTAGAATGGGAACTGCACTGGCCGTCCTACTGTTTGCCTGTTGTAGCTCTTCCGGACATTAATATGTAAATGATTATTTCCTACTCACAAAGCACGTTCAAAAAACGATTCTCCCTGTCTCTTCACCCTTCCCTTCCCTTTTACTATGCCCTAAAGTTCATGTATCTGGGGGTCTGCATAGTGAAATTTAATGTATCAATGTCTCTGCTCAAATTACTAGAAACTCTAGAACAAGGTCCCATTTAATAGTTGTTAATAAACTTGGAATTTTATTGCACTAAATTTCTTTGCTCAGGAGTCAGGTTTAAAGAGAAGATACTTGTTTAACTTAGTGACTGATAGGGTAAGTTGTAAACAACAAAAGAGAACTCCATCATTGATTATCCATTATATATTTAGCATAACATAAATATTTTATAGAGCAAGTTACAACTATGTCTCCTAACAAGGGTATGGTTTAAACAGTAAAGCTGCATAAATAATGCATGCATTTAATATACTTTTGGCTACAAAAGGATCTTCAAAAATACTGTCAGCAATAATTGCTAATAATTTTAATCAGCTGTTTTCAATGGATAAGTTTTCTAACTTGGTGTTTTTAGTTTCTTAATTCCTCAGACAAAGTTCATTACCGTAATGTAATTGTAAATCTTGTCACATTGAAACGAAGAATGCTAATTGAGGCTACCATTTAATAGCTCTAAGTATTATCAGAAATCACTCTTAAAGATGGCTCCTGGATCTCTTTCAATATTAATACTTTCAGCAAAAGATAAGCACCTTGTCTCTACCACAGCATTCTGGACCAAAAATCTCTCCCTTGCTTACTTTGGCTCTTTCTACTCCATTCGCTCCTGAAACTTCCAAAATATCCATACTCTTACATATATACTCTCTTTTCAAAATTTTTGTTCAAGGTTCTTGATATAGCAGATAAAGAAATTACTGTAATCCTGCTGGGAATATAATGTCAATTTTAACTTTTGCCATTATTAAGTGTATTTTTAAATATCTTCAGTACTCTTATTGTATATCTCTACTCTATAACTAAGAGGAAGTCCTGCTTCCTCAGAGTACGAAAAGGTACTTATATAGCTATATAAGTGCTCAACAAATGACAATGAACTATTATCAGTTGTATTATGTGGTAGAAACATAAATATTGAAAGCAATGTGGTATTAAAATAAAATAAAATGGATATCGGGCTTAAAGATCCCCTGAACAACAAAACCAGTTAAAAGCCATGTAAGTAAAACTTAATCTAGCTTATTTCATAAACATAAGTGAAACTTATTTTAGGTTATTTCTTATAAATGCCACTAATAATTATAAATAGAACTTAAGTCATCTTCCTAAAATGATGTAAGATAATCACTTTTAACCAATCCTCTACCATCTGGAAACTCCCATTATAATAACCAATGATTGTAAAGGTTAAAAAAACTTCCTGATTTTCACATTATAAGCCATCCTGCAATGACATGCCTCTGAGCTTCATATCAGTTTTGGATTTGAAATCTCCTTGTTCTTGAACATTTTGTTTCTTGCTCAACAAAATATTCATAAAGTAAAGCTGTGAACTTTCTTTTGACTGACAATAATATAAATAGTACTTAAATAACCAAGTGCTCTTTTTCCTTGAATGACTGATTTGAAAATGTGTATACCATATGTGAAAGATTACTTAATAAAAAATGAAGAACAATTAAAAGATATCTTTTCCTAGTTTTTCAGGATGATTTTAATTTTTTGTACGTGTAGATGTTTTATTTTTTTCCTTAGGTATTCCATCTCTATTTTCTTCATAACCATTTTTTCCCTCCAACAAAGATCACTATGTGTGTTCTAAAGATCTAACAACTTTAGCTGGTAACTTTAGGTAGTAGTCAGATTCTATGTTGAGGAAAATGTCAAAAGAATTCCAAGCATGCCTGCCATTCATAATAAAATTTATAATGCAAAGGAATAAAAACTGCTAATTTAAACCCTTGCACTTTAATAGTCTTAATTTTCTGTGCAGGTAATATATTTAAATAATTCAAAGGAAAAAATAACAAAAAAATATATACATAGAAAGGTCTTGGCCCTGCTCTATCACCACATCCACCCCATCTTCCCACTTCCCCCTAGGAAGGGTTTCTCAACCTCAACACTATCCACAGTTTTGGCTGGATGATTCTATGTTAAGAAGTCGGGTGGGAAGGGGGCTGTCCTGTGCATTGGAGGATATTTACTAGCATCAGTGACTTTCCAATTTGTGACAATAAGAAATGTCCCAAGACATTGCTAAATGTCTCACAGTTGAGAACCACTGCCCTAGAGGTAACCATTTTTATTAGTTTGTTTGTTTCCAGTGTTCTTTTACACAAATTCAAACACATAGGAATACATACTCTCATTTTCTCCTCTTTCCTACTCAAGGTAGCATACTACATACACTTTGCAACACCTTAGTTTTTACTTGCTTTTTTATCCTTTTTTTTGACGTCAGTATTTAGACGTAAGTATATAGAATCCTCCTCATTATTTATTAACAGCTGTATAGTATTCCAGTTTATTTAATCCCCTACTGATGTGCTTTTGGGTTGTCCTATTACTTTGCTGCTACAAGCACTACTGAAATATCTCTGCACATTTATTATTTTGTAGGGTCATGGGCCTCTCTTTAGAAAAAACTGTCAGAAGTACGAATGCTGGATCAAAGGGAAATTATCTTTACAGCACTTGGGATATTGTCAAATTCCCCTCCAGGAAAGTTTTATCATTTTTACTTCCATCTGCAGTGCACAAGAGTGCCTGTTTAACCTCAGCATTGACAAGAGTATGTTATCATAGGCTGAATTTTTGCCAATGGTAAGAAACAGTATTACACTATAATGTTAAATTTGCATTGCTTTATCATGAGTTAGGTTATATACTTTTTGTATGTTTAAAAGCTATGTGCCTTATGTTGATTCATGACCTCAGTCTACTTTTCTGTTTGGATGTTGGTCTTTTTCTTCTTTATTTCAAGGAATTATTTATATATTAAGGATATTAACTCCTTGTGATATGTGTGGAAACATTTTTCCCAGTTTTTCTTTGGTCTTTTGACTCTGCTTACGGTATATATTTTCTATGCAAAATTTTTTTTAAATTGTGTTATAGGATTTATGCTTATGGATTTGGGTCAAAATTAGACTTTTTGGCTCCAAGATTATAAAACAAATTCCAACTTTTCTATTATTTTTTATTTAGTGTTTTATACTTTTAAATCTTTGATCCATTTGGAATTTATTCTGGTGTACACTTGGATGTATGGTTGACTTTCTCTTTCCAAATGACTACATTACTGTTCTAACCCTTTTATTAAGTCCACCTTGATTCCACTGATGGGTGTATATCTGGACTTGCTAGTTTGTGTCCTTGATCTATTTTCTTAAAAGGACTCATAAGATTCTATAAGCTTAAGGCCCCACCAAACCTGGATTTGCCTCTGGTTGAGACAGGTTGAGAAAGGCTTCCAAAGGAGGCACATTTGTATATGAAGTAAATAACATCATTAAATCATTGCACCTAAATCTGAAGAATTAAGAAATATGACAATAGTCAACATTAAATATCATGTAAAAGGGTTTTGTTGAGAAACAGTGATGATTGAATTCAATGGGTTTGGAGAATTAAGATGGTTGCATTGGGGCAGAGTGGAAAGTTAGACTGGAAAGGGACTTTGGTGTAGAATTACATAGGCCATTGGATAAATGAGATCAGTGGATCACTTCAGGATAAATGGAGAGTTCAAGAAATGTAGAAAAACCTAAGTCTCAATAATTATGTAGGAATGATATCCAGAAAGAGACGAGGAATCATAACTTTGAAGCAAATTAAGATTAGAGTAGAAATGAAGAATACACAAAAAGAAAAAAAAACATATTCATTGTGCACCATGATTCCTATTTAATCATCTAATACCCATTTTATAGTTGAACCCTCTAAGGCTTACTCAAATGGTTAAGTAACTTCCCCAGATTATTCCTTTACTATGTGACAGAATTAAAATTTAAATTCTTGTCTATCTGGCTCCAAGTACAATATCCTTTCCCCTACACAGCAACTGTGTGTGATGGGGGAGAAGGGGATAATAATATGTAGAACAGGGTTTGGGTAGTAACAGAAGGCAAAGAACATTAAGTATATATAATTGGATAAAGCAAGGAATACATATTTTTAGGAAGAAAAAGAAGGATCAACTACTATGGAGTACAAATTAGCTTGTTGCTATAAATGCTATGATTAGGACTTTAACTGTGATTTTGTAGTTTGGAAATATTAGAAAGTTATTTGCAATAAAATGATACGATGGAGTCAACATGTGAGAACCACTGGTCTCACTTGGTTAGGGAGGACTGGCACAAGGTGAAACTAGAGAAAGGTAGACTATCAGGAGTATTTACTAAAGGGGTGCAAAGCATAGAGTCTATGTTTAAAGAATATACACACACACGACATAACTCCACTCCCTAATAATTTTCTGCCTCTAGGAAATAATTATAAATTCACATAAAATTGTACCTTACATAACTTTACATGGAATTTGAGAAGCAGTAAGGACTGAAAATGCAATATGTCGATATATGAACAAGCTTAAAAAAACTGTCCAAGTGTTAGAGTTCATTTTATTTGGACCATGAAATTAAGCGAAAGCAAAAAAAAAGAAAAAAAGACCATATACTGGGCTGCTCTTAAAACTAAAATTTGGAGGTGAGGATTGTTTTAATCTCACTAATTTTTTCTCTCCATTTTATATATCTATATCTATATCTATCTATCTATATATATATATATAATATATACACACACATATATACACGCACACCATAATTCTAATTTGAGGCACACCAATCAGTGCATTTGAAGTGAATAAACTATTCAACTTTGGAATACACATATACATCCTTGAAATCTAGCAGGAGGCATGCATATTAGTTCACTCTACTTTGCTTTTGAATACTTTCTATTACTATGTTGAGGAATTTCTTGGAATTGATCCTCTGGTTGTCAGTTGCCAGCATAATATTCTGATGAAAGCCTAAGGAAATTTAGGGAGTCAAGAATCTATGTAAATAGTAAATACTTTTTAAAATAGTGAAATATTTCATGCACAAAAGATACATTTTTTGATGTATACCTGCAACTTAAAAAAAAAAAAGAACAAAAGTGCTATACTTTTTTAGGCCAGGAAATAACTTACTGCTTTTATTTGTGTGATGGGGATGGAGAAAACAACTGTCATGATGATTTTTAAATCATAAAATTAAAAGCACCACACTTAACCAATGTAGAGAGAAAACTCATTTACATAAAACGTTTTCAATAGTTTATGCTTCAATGTGTTTTTATATGTAAATTTTAATTAAGTCATCTGCAGAATCATTTGTAATGAGCAATTACATATATTTTTTTTTATTTTATTGTCATCACATTTAGAGATTAAAAATTCAGTTTATTTTCTCCTTTAGTCATGAAGTAGGCTTATAATAAAATCATGAAGTAGGCTTATAATACTCAATCTCTCTGCCAATTAACTCTCTTTCTCTCTCTGTAACAAAGATATTTTTTATTTTTGAGAGGTGTCAGGCATATTTCCTTCCAGTTTCAATCATTGCTCCTTTAAATTTGTGGCTTTGAGTGAAAAAGCACAGTTATTTAGTTCATAACCGCAGGTAAATTTTGGCAAAGTAGTTCTAAGTCAACTAAATTATTTTAGGAATTAGAACTACAGAATGTCAGTGATAGGAAAGGCATAAAAGATCATCAGCACTTGCCCTCCTTTTAAATATGAAAAGCTGAGGTACAGGAAAGCCAAGATGCATAATTCCATTAGACATCATTAGTGAGCAGCCAAGTGATTATAAGGGTAAGGCCCTAGTGATTGTCTCAAGTGCCTCCACTACGCTACCCACATATTTTATGCTTTCTTAAAAAAAAAAAACAACTAAACAACAAAGATGCTCCCTGGAGTTGGAATGCATGCACAGATTTTTAGCAACATTATATATACTTTTATGCCACCTGAAGTAGCTCAGGGGTATAAAAGTATTTATGACCCAACTTCAAAACAGATATTTCCATGTGAGGTTCAAATCCATTGACTTCCAAAGTGACTACTGTTATCTAACAATCCTACTTAAAGAATGCTTTATTTTGAATTTGTATCCTCAAAACAAACAGCTGCCAGTTATAATAATGCATGTCAGCAATAACCAAGACCTAGACTCTGTTGTCCAAAGCTGTTGATATTAATCCTTCAATTGCAAAGAAACTTTCATTTCTAATAATTTATATGAAAAAAGATTTAAGTAGGCTAAGATAAAGAATAGAAAGCAGCACTTTCACTAGGATTTATTTTAGAGATCTGACACATTTTTAAAAGATTTAATCAATAAGTAATAGCAACTATTATTTAGCACATCCTATATGCCATATTGTGTGCTAGGTGCTTGATGAGCATTCTATCACTAATTCCCAACAACCATTTGTGAGGTGAGTTCAGTCATCAACTCATTTTGAAGTAGAGGAAACCAAGGCAGAGAGGGATTATGTAACTCGCCTAAATCAATAGCTAGAAAGTTGCAGATTTAGAAGGTGAACTCCAGGCTCCCTCTCCAACTCATGTTCTTAAACACACCACACTTCTGTGTCTCAAAGGGAAATAATCTGAGGGTACTTCCAAATTACAATACAAAGAATTAGTTAGTATAGACAATATTTTTATAGAACAATTACTTGTTTTTCTTCTATATGTATATTACCAATTAACCAGAATAAATTAATGTTTTTAAATCCTGCTGATGTGAAATTGGTACTATACTCTTCGGTTTTAATTTTGTTTTCTTCATAGAATAAGCAAGATACCAAATTGCAATTAATTTAAATCCCTGCAAAAGGGAACTGATACCTTTGCTGAGAACAGGCACTGGCATAGATAGTTCCTAACACTTATAAATATTATGAACAAGTTATCATGTTCCATGACTATTAATGAATGTGGAGATAGAATCTGCATATCTATAAATGTTAATATGACAGAAAAAGGCATTTAGAAGCCTCTGATCATTTTCATAAATTAGAATTTAGCTAACAAATCTCTTGCATTATGGACTTAATAGAATCCCCATCATTGGTTTATCATTCTTCATTTATTTGATCATGGTGAAGGTCATGGACAATACACTAGTTGAGTTTTGTCACTCTCAATTTACCTCATGAAACCCCAACAGAATTGAATCACATATTCAAGGATTGATACAAATTATGAGGTTTTGCTTCTTTGGCTGTTTCACTGTTTGTGTTTCATCAGATGAACAGGAATGGAAGCAAAATAACAATTCTTCCATTCTGCTCATCAGGTGAAGGTTTTGGTCTAGGAAGGGACTAAGGATCTCAACCCATATGGGGTAGTAGCACTCATCATGGATTATTTCAGCAATAAATATAGGAGGTATTCACCCATAGATAGCTTTAAAATCTAAACATCTGCCTGAGTAGATGTGGGAGTGCTTGGTTGCCCACTGTTGGGGAGCTGGTCCTTGGATGATGTTTGGGATTAAGGGTATATGACTTGTTATATGACTTTGCTGTTGCAGATAATCAGAGAGAAAAGTGGATGGCAAATAGTTTATCCACACTTTTTTCATTGAGGTATAGTTGATTTACATATTATATTAATCTCAAGTGTACAACATAGTGATTCAAAATTTTTATAGATTATACTCCATATATAGTTATTATGAAATACTGGCTATATTCCCTGTGCTGTACAATGTATCCTTGCAGCTTATTTTATACCTCTTAATCCCCTACCCCTATCTTGCCCCTCCTCCCTTCCCTCTCCCCACTGGTAACCACTAGTTGTTCTCTTTATCTGTGAGTCTGCTTCTTTTTTATTATATTCACTAGTTTGTTTTATTTTTTAGATTCCACATATAAGTGATAACATACAGCATTTGTCTTTCTCTGACTTATTTCACACAGCATAATACCCTCCAGGTCCATCCATGTTGTTGCAAATGGCAAAATTTCATTCTTTTTTTTATGGCTGAGTAGTATTCCATTGTATTTCTGAAAATAAGTTACAAAGTAAACGACTTAAATCTATTTGTTGGGCTTCCCTGGTGGCGCAGTGGTTGAGAATCTGCCTGCTAATGCAGAGGACACGGGTTCGAGCCCTGGTCTGGGAAGATTCCACATGCCGCGGAGCAACTAGGCCCGTGAGCCACAACTACTGAGCCTGCACGTCTGGAGCTTGTGCTCCGCAACAAGAGAGGCCGCGATAGTGAGAGGCCCGCGCACCGCGATGAAGAGTGGCCCCCGCTTGCCGCAACTAGAGAAAGCCCTCGCATAGAAATGAAGACCCAACATAGCAATCAATCAATCAATAAATAAATCTTTAAAAAAAAAAATCTATTTGTTGACCACAACTGAATGATACAAGGATAGTAGTATGCATAACCCTAACAATAACTAAACATGAAGACATTTTCTTCTCTGAATGTTTTATTCCTCTTTCTTATCTTAATTTACTCGCTTCTCTCAGATGGAAAAAGAGACTCAGTTATAAGTGGAACAATAAAAAAGTTAAAAACTAAACCAGGGGGCATCCATGGACATATTTAGCAAGTACCTTATTTATAATTTTGTTTCAAATGTATTATTTCCCTGTCCAAGGAAAGAACTTAGGGTCCATTCTGAATTCAAGTTGAATCATAAGTTGAGAGAGAATGGTGGCACAAAGAATTAGAGTTTGGAATTCCCTGTTCAGAGCCCGGCAGTTCCATGCTCCCCTACACTTGCTCAATGGTGGGCATAGCTGTTACTCAGCTTGGCAGACAGGAGATAGGCAACATTCAAGCTGAACAGCATACTAGGGATGTGTGCCTGCTCTTTTTTTTTTTTTAAGATTTGACCTGCTTCCATCCTCCAAAAATTTATTTCGATTAGTCATTAGGCTGGTTTGAGGACATAATGTTGAAAACAAGCCCTTTTACGTTAACCTGCCTATGTAGCCTATTAAACTAGATTCTAAATGGTCACTATGGCAGTAAAATTGCTACTGCCTAACCTTGTGTGCACCCACACAAATCTGGTGACTATCTTGGCACTCTTAGGCTTATCACATGAAATTTGTTTTCTCTGAAAAAAAAGCACTTAGACTTTTTAATTATTATATTAAAGAAATTATTCTTATAAGATCAATATTTAAATTAAGTTGAAAACTAATAATCTCCCAAATTTTTAAATAAAAAAAATAAATGTACTGAAAGATCTATATCTATAGATTATTTAGTGATGATCTGTACTAGAATTGACATCATAACTATTATTTGATCTCAAAATGCACCAAAACCTTAAACACAGCTCTATTAATATTCCAAATTTTGAACAATATTAAATTGTTCCATTTTTTTTTTTTTTTTTTTTTTTTTAAATATAATTTCTTTTTTTTTAAACTTTGGGTTTATTTATTTATTTATTTATGGCTGTGTTGGGTCTTTGTTTCTGTGCGAGGGCTTTCTCTAGTTGCGGCAAGCGGGGGCCACTCTTCATCGCGGTGCGCGGGCCTCTCACTATCGCGGCCTCTCTTGTTGCGGAGCATAGGCTCCAGACGCGCAGGCTCAGTAGTTGTGGCTCACGGGCCCAGTTGCTCCACGGCATGTGGGATCTTCCCAGACCAGGGCTCGAACCCGTGTCCCCTGCATTGGCAGGCAGATTCTCAACCACTGCGCCACCAGGGAAGCCCAAATTGTTCCATTTTTCAGATTAAGTGTCCAAAGTAACAATAGGTCTGAAAGCTCTTAAATGGTAGGCAAGATACTCTTTGTTACCAAATTAGGATATTATCAAGAAATAGCAAGAGTTTGAAAGTTTGCTTTTTTAAAAAATATATACTATATCACACACACTCCCATACATACATACACAAATACATATATACAGATTAGAAGCAAAGAAACTAACACTTTAAAGTGAGATATCTATCTATACCCATGCACACACATAACTGTATGATCCAAAATTCTAGCAGCAGTCCCAAAATGATTGCTAAATGCCACTCAAATACAAATCATGGACTTTTGTTTCTTATAATAAAGACAAGTAACAAACCCAGTGTCATGAAACATGTTTGCCAGTACTGACCAAGACTACAAGAACCTCATGGAAATGTCAGAAGGAAGAAGTAGCCAGAAGCCTGTATGAGATGGTGCCCCCTTCCTACGATCCACACATCATCTAGGGCAACAAATGGCCTGCTTCCATTGGTTTCAGCTACATGCAAGTTGGACACTGTCCCAGACAAGACACTCTCACAGCATTCAGTCATCAGCTGGGGGTATCACCTTCACATAACACAAATCCTATGGTTCCACCTCAGTAATTCCAGACTCACCGATTTCATTATTTGTAACTGGTGGACTCAGAAGAATCATGACATGCAATGCAGACCATCGTATTTACCTGAGAGCACGGCAATGAGCATCAAATGAAATACTGTATGGAAAGCCCAGAGCACCAGTGTGAATTAGAGGTCGAGGCTGGGAGCCACTTAGCCAGTGAAGGGAATCCAGTCGACCAACAACCTGGCTAGGTTAACTGAGAATCTGGACAGTTTCAAAGTTTGTAGAAGTATCTGTTATGAAACTGAAGGATCTACCGTATTTTACTCTTTTTTTGTTTGTACAAATTCAGAGCATAAATTTATGACATTTCTAAATGAATTTGAAAATTCAACTGCACAAGAAGTTTTATTTTTAATCTCTCTTTTTAAATCTTTTACTGTTTTAATATTTCTAATTCACTGTATATCCCTGAGGACTGACCTTAAATGTTACCTCCTCCTGAAAGCTGGTCCATAAATCCAGGGTTTGTGAGTTCTTAACACCTTCTTGGATTATTCCATGCTGACTCCAAAGATGGCGCTTACCACACTGTACTGTAATATCTTGTTTTTTCTTTCCTGTTGCCATTATTTGACTATGAGCTCTTTGGGGAAAAGGAATGTATCTTCTTCATCCATGCAGCCCAGAAACCTGGCTCAATGCTTGGCACAGAGTCGATGTTCAATAAATGTTTGGTGAACAAATAAACTGAATCCAACAGGAATCTCTTTTAAATAACAAAGAAAGAGATTGGCTCACGGAAGATGTTACAGAAAAGCCAGAAGGCATTCTGAAAATGCAGTGAGCTTCTTTAAGAGGAGGTAAGTTTTCTATCACTGGCAGAATTTAAACAGGTACAAATGGCTATTTGACAAGGAAACTAAATCATTCATCAGCTGGTGACCTGGAGTGGATGAATTCTGTGATCCTCTCCAACTCTGAAATTCTGGCACTCATAATCTATATTCCATAAAAATAAACAATAAAGCTGTTATTTTAATTATCCTGCTTATTGACTGAAAATGAGTATTTGTTTTCTTATAAGCATTACAGATGCTGCATTGTGCTTATTTCTCTTTACAATAGCAGGTACAATAAGGACATCGGTGGTGTTACAAAAAGCTGTGCTCTGAGTCTCCTGAGGAACCACATGATTTGTATCAACTGTTAGCCAATTCATGATTGTAAGAAGTATCAGAATAAAAAGGATTCTTGGACATAATTGAAATGTAAAGGCATTGCTTCTGATAATACAACAAATCTTTTAAGAAATGAGATGGTAGCTTAACCAGGAAACTCTTGGTCGAACGCAGAAAAATGGAAAAACAAAATCAAACAGCTTCAAAAATCCTTAACATTCACAGATGCCTTATTACAAGCTACCACCTGTGGTCTCTGTTGTAGCTAGCAGGCTTCCCAATCATGTACACCACTGTTAGGGGTAACAAGCCATTTCCCGCCAGACATATCAAGTTATCATTTTCGCAAAGTCTCAAAGGGCTCCACAGATGGACATTAGGGAGAAAAGTGGTCTGCCGCCTGCATTTGGCAAATAATTTTTTCCTGAACTGCTGATCTAAATTAAAACTAGATTTAAAATGCCTGGGAGAAAGACAGGGTTGTCACTCTGTAAACCTGATTAGTTAAAATGACATCCTCACGAATTATAAACTAAACTTAGATATTGCATCTCAGTATAGTAGACTAGAATGATATGCTTTTGAAAAATGGGGGTGGGGTGCTATTAGTTGATATGAATTTTATTGAAATGGCTAACTAATACCGAGGTGCAATTTTCTACTTACATTGGGATTCTTTCCCCTCACGGACTGGGTGAGTGAGAAGCTATAGCAGAAGGTCCTTCTATTTCATCTAAAGAACTTGGGAATTTAACCTCCATAGGAAGGCAAGACTACATCCTATTACAGTAAGGTTGAGAGCAAGTCTTTTTTTCAGTGTGTTGGTTAGTAAACCACCCTGATTGTTGAGAACCATGGGTACCCAACACAAGTCCGTTCCCTGCTTATCATGGCTATTTGGCTGGTTTTTAGCAATTCCTGTCAGTTCGACACACTTCCCAAAATACAGATGAACGTTCAAAAATACTGGGTTGGCCAAAAAGTTCGTTCGGGACAACTTAACGGAAAAACTTGAACGAACTTTTTGGCCAACCCCATATTACCTGTATGTAAAATCAGCGAGTCACATTTTTCTCCTGACCATAATACTTTCTTTTCAGCCTCTTTAAAATCTATATACAAAAACTTTGAAATTGTTGCCTGAATCACTGAATTCAATGTTTCCACTGAACATGGTGGCGGTGGGGTGGGCACGGGGGGAATGAGAAGATGAATTTATTTGTTTTCCTCGATGCTAAATGTTCCCACCATCACTTTGAATATGAAACTTTGAATATGAAACTGAAAAGTACAGCAACAGGAAATTGAGTGCAGACATGAGCTGGGGAGGTCAGTAACAAATATGTATTTAATAAAATAACCATGTACATTTCATCTTTATTTTAATCATTTCAATTCTGAAAACCCCTGCTCAACCAACCGGGGGAGTTGGGGGGAAGAAGAGCAGCTCTTTCTCATGGTACAAGTCTAAGGGGACAGTCCTGAAATGTCAGTTTATGCATTTCTGATACATTAGTACTGTCATTAGAACCCTCTTATTACAGTCAGGTTCCTGAATCTCCCTTCAAAAACATCTACCCCCAAATTTCTGTGACATTAATGCAGCCAGTAATGAGCCCCAGGTTGGGCTGGGAAAACTGGGCTATCTCAGCACTTAAAAAGTTTATTTGGTTAAGAACAAACTTAGTAGTTTTCATTTCCTATTACTCCAATCAGTAGGCTAAACAGCCCCAGGGACATCAAAATTGTTTTCATTGAACTGGAAAATTCCTGGTACTACCAGCTTTTGAATTGGGGTTTTTCAAGAATTAGTGGGAGAAGAAAAGGATCCTGAAACATCTTCTGCTTTGGTACTTAGGGACAGAGAACAAAGGAAAAGATAACAAAGGCACTGAGACCCCCAAGGAGTAAGGCTGGTAGTTTACAGTTGACAGCTTACAGCTGGCAGCATACTTTCAAAGAAAAACTATTTTTATCTTTGGCTTAAAGAAGGAGACTACCTTTGAAAAAATAGGACCTGGAGATCTGATTGAGTCTAAGAGAATATTTCCTTCTAGAAACTCTGCTAAAACTGTCCAAGAGTTATTCAGGACTTCATTATTCATATTTAGATTTTCTGTCTCAGTATGACTTTTAACCATCTTTCCACTTAGTAACACAAATGTGAGAGAACAGATGACGACATATAACTGAATCTGTTTTGCTGTGTTTTACTACTCCAAATAGAACAAAACCAAACACAAACCAAAACAACTACAAAAATACTTCAGGCCAGAAAAAAGAAATTCTTTAAATCACTGTACATGAGCACATTGTAATTGGGCTCTAATCTTGGATATTTTAAATATTTTCCTTAAAAGTTCTAATAATTAGCTATACATTCCATCACTTTTAAATCTGTTTTTTACTAATACATGTTTTTAACTGTCACTATGTTTTTAATGATTGATATTGACCACAAAGAGAACTACAAGTTAAGTAAACTGGTTTCCAGACTTTCCAAGGGGAGTTCCATAGTAATGAAGTGAGGCAAAGTCTGAAGAGCTGATGCAGTGAATTTCCTTCCACTGTGAGAGTCTGATATTTAAAAGTTTGTCTAAAAGTAGAAAGTAGGGTGAATTAGAAGCAAACACATTAGAGAAATCAAACACACCTTAATACACTAAATCATCTAATAAGCATTAGCTGAGAGCGTGTTAGAGGCCAGGCATCGAGTTACGGAGACAAATGACATAGCCTCTGTCCACAAGGACTCCACAGCCTACTGAGAAAAATCAATAAGCAAATGCTAGGACAGTGTGGCAAATGCTATGGGAGGGAGAGATTCATGTAGGTTCTAAGCTCATGGAGGACAAGCCCCTACCCTAGCCTTGAGGGATGCCCGGGGTAGAGGAAATACCAGTGGGCATTGGCTCGGTGGAGAGGGAGGAAGGCTTTCTCAGGCAACAGGAAGAGCAGAGCAAAGTGTCAGAGGAAAAGAAAGAACTGTGCGTATTTGGGGAAATCAAGTTTATGTCAGGAATAAAAGATCTGCGGTAGCAAACAGCAAGAGAGGAGGCTAGGGCTTCCCTGGTGGCACAGTGGTTAAGAATCCGCCTGCCAATGCAGGGGACACGGGTTCGAGCCCTGGTCTGGGAAGATCCCACATGCCGCGGAGCAACTAAGCCCGTGAGCCACAACTACTGAGCCTGCGCGTCTGGAGCCTGTGCTCCGCAACAAGAGAGGCCACGACAGTGAGAGGCCCGCGCACCGCAATGAAGAGTGGCCCCCACTTGCCACAACTAGAGAAAGCCCTCGCACAGAAACGAAGACCCAACACAGCCATAAATAAATAAATAAATAAATAAATTTATAAAAAAAAAAAAAAAAAAAAAAAGAGAGGAGGCTAGGAAGGTAAACAGCTTCAGAACATAAAAGGCCTCAAACTAATAAAATGCTGTTCAGGGCTTCCCTCGTGGCACAGTGGTTAAGAATCCGCCTGCCAATGCAGGGGATACGGGTTCGAGCCCTGGTCTGGGATGATCCCACACGCTGCGGAGCAACTAAGCCCGCGAGCCACAACTACTGAGCCTGCGCTCTAGAGCCCGCAAGCCACAACTACTGAAGGCCGCACACCTGGAGCCTGTGCTCCGCAACAAGAGAAGCCACTGCAATGAGAAGCCCGCACAGCGCAACGAAGAGTAGCCCCCGCTCGCCACAACTAGAGAAAGACTGTGCGCAGCAACAAAGACCTAATGCAGCCAAAAATAAATTAAATAAATTAAAAAAAAAATGCTGTTCATATACCCACTCGGATTCCTCAATGTCCCATAAAATGTGCTATTTCATCTCTTTAACTACCATCTTCAAAAGACTTGAGAAGTTTATTCTAAATGTTTTTTTTTTATTCTAAATGTTTTATTTAGAAAAACTTTATAAAGCCTATTAACTTCCATCTCCAAGCAAGTTCTACCTGCATAGCAAATCATTCCTGTCGACCTCACTTTGACAATCTTTACATTTAAATTGTGCTATTTAATCCCGTTAACAGAAAATTCAAACTACTTCTCTTTCAGTGTGGTTAGGCATCAAGCCTCAATGGCAAAAGACTGAGAAAAATCTTATTTTCTCAGTAGTTTTCCAGCAGCTTAATATCTGACCTTCAAATTCAAAAAGTCACATCATTTCTCAAATATACTCAATGACTATAGGGACCACTGTAAGTGTGGTACCAGTCCAACCAGAAATGCTCCATCTATCTCACAAGCAAAATGATGCTAAAGTAGTCAAAGAAATGCTCTGGGCACACTTCCAGCACAACCCTCTGGGTTGGTATTAGCTAGCATAACCAGCAGCATGGTACATGAAATGGAAAGGACATGACCACATACTGTGTGACACTGGAAATGACTTCATCTCAAGAGCCTCAGTTTCCTCATCTCTCAGGTTGGAACAAGGCATACCTATCATGGCTGTTGTGAAAATTAGAACTTCATAACTATATAATAAGTTTGGCAAGCCATGGGAACTCAATGGAGATGAATATGATTAATGTATACTCAGTGACTTTATCCCTACTGAGGTCCTTTAAACCTCTAGCTATTGAGAACGGATGAACTTTTAAGCCACTCAGTAACCCCACTCTTCATGCTCAAGTCACAAGACACCTTCCTAAAAGGTCCCGTCTCATCACCTCCAACGCAGTCTGACATTTCTTGTTTTTCAGCGTGCGGCTCAGCAAGTCAGGTCCCTCCTGCGGGGGCAGATCTGTTACCATTCATGACTAACGCACAGCATTCTATGTTTAGCCCTTGGATGACAACCCAGACCTCTGAGTCTTTTCTTTCAAGAGGCCATCACAATATCATTTCAATAGAAAGGGGAATGGAAATACTGTTTATAATCTCTCAAAATCTCTAATCTCTCAAAATCTCTATTTTCAAGTAAAGTTAAAACATTGATTATCTTTCCTTCTTTTCCCTTTGAACTCAAAGATTTCAGCCTGCACTAATGCAGGGTAAGACCAGTTTCACCTGAAGTGAAATAAATCCTATAACTAGACATAGCCTCACTTTTTCAAGAGCTTATTCAAATGGTTTGCTCAATGGGTCTGCAACTTGCCTAAAGTACACGAAGGCATCAGGTGAGATGAAGCTCCTGACTTCCACACATAGGATCCTGGCAGGGTCTGTAAATACTTTCCCTCTAGACGACATTTTTTTCCACTAGAGAACCTGCATTTCTATGTAAGAGTTTACGTGTTCTGTAGTGCAGCCAAGTAGAAAGAGCATAGGTTTTGGAGTCAGAAAAACATGGGTCCAATCCCAGCCCCGCTATTTACTGGTTTTGTGAACGCAGGCAAGCACTCTAAATCACTGCTTGCTCATCTGCAGAACAATCAGATCACTGTATGGATATTGCACTGGGCTACATAGAACAGAGGTTGGCAAACTAGGGCCGGCCACCTAATTTTTTTTTTACCTCCGATGAGCTAAGAATGGTTTGTACATTTTTAAATGGTTTAAAAAAAGAAATTTGTTTCCTTTTTTAGTTATAAGTACCTCAATAATATTCCTGAGCATCTTGGCTCACAAAGCCATTTTACAGAAAATGTTTGCTGACCCTTGGTTTAGATGATTAAGTAGACTAGGAATCTTAGGTATACACTGCATGCACTTGGCACATCAAGGTGCTTCATAAACTCAGTTCTCCTCCTCTGAGGGAGCAACTGTGGCTTTGTGCAATAAGCACTAATTTAAAATGAGTTCTTTTAAAATGCTGAACAGTTTCCATCCCTCATAAACTTTGTGGTATTGGAAAATTTCTTAGCGTCTCTGGAGGATCACTTTGCTTCTCTTCAAAATGAGAATATCGGTATTTTGTTGTGCAGGTTTTTCTAAGAAAAAGTCAATTATTTCAAAACAAATAAAAGATGTCTGATATATTCAGCTGTCTTACAGAAAGTAGCTCTTTGTAGGTTTACTAATATACAGTCATATACGTGTACATATAGAAAATTAATTCACCCCCTATCCCACCATCTAGAGATAATTCCTGCCCACATAAACTGGAATATTGCCTTTCATTAATTCTCATACTTTCTCCCTCTTTCTAAGACTCCTATTTTGCACCCAGACATCTTTGCGAGTAGGTGACTAAGTTATGGTCAATTAAATGTATAGGAAGGAACATATGAAATTTTCAGAAAGTCTCTTAAGAGCAGAGAGTGGGCCCCCATTTAATTCCCTACCTCCATCGTACTGGCTACAATGCAGAGATGAGGGATAAACTAGGTTACAACTTTGGACCATGAGAATGAAGCACACTAGGAATGTAGGGAACCCTAGAGATGGTATAGCAATGGGCTAGGAGTAACTTGGGTCTTGAAAAACTTATGGAACCACCATACCAGCTCTGGATGGCCTTCCTACCCCCAGGCTTATTTTGCTCTTCCTTTTAGTGGTTTTATTTTTTGTTCTCCTCTTACATGCAGACATTCTCATCTTACCTCATATATACTCTCTTGGTGAGTGGAGGAAGGACAGTTTGAAATAGACCAAAATGTTACCAGTGATTTTCCCTGAGTGGTGGGGTTAAAGAGGGTTTTATTTTTTAATTTATGCTTTATTTTCTAAATCTTCTACAGTGAATATATAATGATGTTGCTACCAGAAAAAAATATTTTTTTTAAGTGGCACATTGCTTGAAATGTCCTGGTTTTAAGGTTAATCTATGAAAGTACCCAGGATTTTACAGTAGGATACACATAATACCTAAAAATAAGGCTTTGTTTCTCCCAAATATCCCTAAAACAGAAGAAATTGCCACACATCAGTCTTCACTAAATTCTATCAATGATGTTCATTTTGACAACCAATATACTGTTGGGAGAAGACACGTTAGTCTGAAAAAAACATCAATAATGGTTTGGATGCTACAGAGGTTAGCTAATGGAATTAAGAAAAAAAAGCAGAAAAAATTAACATAGATTTACTAATTATTCCTGGGGGTATCATGTCATGGTTGAAAGTGTTAAATGTTATTACAAACAGCTTTTTAAAGATCACTTTAACAGCAATTTAATAAATGATTACACTGTGGAGAGCACATTTATATTGCAACAAGACTAGAAAAAATAAATAAGCCAATTTTCCTAATGTTAGTGAATGTGCACCTATGGCCTGGGATAAATTTAAAGACAGAGCATTACATATGGTTAAAGAAAGCATAGTATCTCTAACAAATCAGAAAATTATGTGCTTTGGAAAACTGTCCGATGGCTCAAAAAGTAGCTCTAGTGAAGACGTAGCTGACCAACAGATGCAAATCATCACAATTAAGACTCACAGTCCAAGAGTGTTTGAAAATAATGAAGTATTGAGGGGGTAAAGAAGTAGATTTAGGTAGAAGAGAGGTTATATGGCAGGAGCATGAAAATTTCCAAAAGAAAAGCTGATAAAAATCCTGAAGGAAAATATGAAAGGAGGAGAAAACCATAGCCTGACTGGGTATAAAAATCATCAAATCCATGGTAGTAAACATCCCCAGACCCCTGCTCTCCTGGGAAATCTTTTCACCCTTTCCCAGCGTGGTTACACTGTCAACATAGGTATTAAGGATTATAATAGGTATTACAGCAAGGGAAGTGAACCTGGGAAAAACTGGTTATCAACATTATGACTGTTTTACTCTAGTATCTTGAACAGCCCTTGAAAGTTTGAGAAGTTTGTGCAGTCTTGTGCAACCGGCTTTCCTGGACTTGCTAAAACAAGACAAGTAAAGCTGACCTAACACGTCATTTTACTCAACATTTTTAACAAAAAAATTTCAAAACAGACTGAGAACTGGAAAGAAAAGGACAATGAACATCCACATACCTATTACGTAGATTCAGCCATTGTTATTACTTTATCTATGTTTCCATCTACACATGTATTTATGTGTACATGTGTATGTGTAAGTGTATGTTTATTTGTATGTGTGTATACGATTAGGAAATAAGTTACAGACATCACAATACTTTGCACCTAAATACTCAACCCTGTATCTTCTAAGAATATGTGCATTCTCTTATATAACCACATCATTGACAGCTATTAATAATTCCCTAATATTACTATCAAATTCATATTCAAATTTCCCTGATTGCCTCTGAAATAAATTTTATAGATTTTTTCCTATAACTGGAATCAATCAGGCTTTATGCAATTTGTGGTCAGTACCTTCTAAGATAGCCCCCAATGGTTTTTGTCTCCTGGTCTTCATGTCCTTGTATAATTCTGCCACCATAGCCTCTTGAATGTGAGCTGGACTTAATGAATCACTTCTAAGAACAAGAATACAGAGGTGACAGGATGTCACTTTTGAGATAAAATTATGAAAGGCTATGGACTTTATCTTGGGCATTCTCTGCTCTTTCTTGAATCACTCGCCCTGACAGAAGCCAGATGCCATGCTGTGAGGCAGGTCTGTGGAAAAGCCCACACAGCAAGGAGCTGAGGCTGCTGACAGCCATGTGAGTGAGCTTGGCAATGGTTCCTCACTCCCCACCTCCAGCAGATGAGCCTTCAGATGAGACTCAGGCCTAGTCAACAACTTGATTGCAACCTCATGAGAGAACTTTAGCCAGAGGCACCTAGCAAAGCTGAACCCAGATTTCACCCCAACAGAAATTATGAGATGATTGTTTGTTGTTTTAAACCACTATATTTTGGTATAATTTGTTATACTGCAACAGATAACTAACACAGATTTAATTTGGCTATTATGCCTCTTTAGTTTCTCGTAATCTTGAAGAGTCCCATGAACATTTTTTCATTACATTAATGTTTTGAAGTGACCAGGCCAGTTTTCTTAATGAATTACTGCATTGTAATTTGTCTGTCTCATTGTTTCCTTGTCAGGTCATTTAATTTGTTCCCATATCTTTGTACTTCCTATAAACTGAAAATTACGTTGAAAGGCTTCATTAGGTTACAGTTTAACATTGTTGGCAAGAACACTTCACAGATAATGCCATGTACTTTGTACTGCATCACATCAAGAGCCATAAGATGTCAAGTTGTCCCACTATTAGTGATGTTAATTTTAATACTTTATATAAAGTAGTAATCACCATTTTGCTTCTGTAAAGGCTCTTCCTCCCCTTGCCATTAGCAAGTAATTTTCTAACAGTTTTGAATTCTGTGCCCTATCTACTCAGTAAGGCAAGGAGAACTCCATCTGTCTGGAGACAAGCCCCAGCACCAAAGAACCAGCCAAATAGCTTCTTTGTCAAGAAACCATAATCAATATGTTAAAATGTTTCTGATCTTTTCATGTATGAATTATGAAATATACTTATCTGTTGAAGAATAATAATTCCTCGTATAATATGTGAAGGTCAACTAGAGTAAAAATTTTAGAAATCAAGGCTTCTAAACTATGTTGAAATTTGAGCCACTTTGACAACTTGCTGCCATTTATTCTATCTACAGATACTAAAAATGTGCATATGCAACATTTTCAGTATAATTAAAATGAGAAGTTATCACTGAGTTTTCCAATAATTCAGATATATCTTCTCTATATGAAAAAATGCAGTTGCCCACAGCCTCAGCGTCTGACATCACTGTCATTTTACAAGCTCTTATCATCACAAAAAGTTTCTCAGGGACCCAGAGAAAACCTGTGATCCTTCAAGTATCTTGTTGTCTAATCAGATGTGATAATTTGATTCCAAACTTTCTTCCAGAAATTAGAAGGAAAATGGAAAAGTTCAGTGTTCAAAAAGACAGAAGTTATGAGAAGCAGTCTCTTATTCCATAGATGGCACTTTTCCAGCTAGAAAGTAAATAATATGGCAGTGAAAAATAAATATATTTAAAAAAATATATAACTACTTATGCAGAATCATCGTGGCCTCCCTTTATGTCTTAATATGGGGTCTTCAATTTTAGTTCTCTAGGAATATTAGTCACTGCAGTTCAGTGATGAAATGCATACAGACCTATGTGTTAATAAGCCCAAGACGAAATTTAGTGAATCATTACCTCTAGCAATTAAGAGTATCAAAAACATAGTATTATCTTTTCTCCACTAAAGGATCCTCAAATAAGACAATCATGTGTTTCACAGAACAACTCCAGGTCCGAAAGCTTAAGCGAGTTATTACTGATATTTAGCTCTGATTAATGTTTATGAAAGTTAGATGTTATATTCAATTTAGCTCTCCTTATGAATGACATTTAGCCAAAAATACTGCAGAAATAAATGATATTTAATCTTGCAAGGATTTTTCATAATGTCAGTTGGTGAGTACGTATGGAAATTGTTCTATAGAATCAAGGAAATTAAATAATTAGGGCAAAAATCTGAATGCTGAGATAATCAACGAATAGGATTTTGTTGTTTTTCTTTGCCTTGAATATTTTAGAAAATTCTGCTCTACTGAGCAGAAGCCTTAATGGTTATAAATAAGTTAAAATAATTCATCAGTCATCACTAAAAAAATTAATTATTTCCCTTAGTGTTAATGGATTGTACCATATAGCAGCTGTCTCTCAAACACCACTGTTGTGGTTTATTTTCTCCTCGGGGGAAACTAAACTTGTTACTGCAAGTTTGTTCAATTAATCTTTTCTTGCAAGCAATAGAAAGAGTGGAATTCCTTTTCATCCTATCCATTTTACTATGTTTTAATAAGATGAAAGTGACTTCATAAATACCCCAATTTCTCTTTTTGATGATTAATAACAGGTGGAGAGTATTAAGAAAGAACACCTTCCTTTCTTCCTCTTTGTTCTCTTCCTGGGAAGCAAGGACCCTGGCTCTCTTGGTTCCTTTTTTCTGGAAGGAATCCCTTTCCCAGTGACACAGAAGCCACTCACGGACATTTATTTTATGTAGCAATCACCGTTTTCCAAATGAGAAAGGCCTGGGAGTTCATCCAGCTGATATGAACATTTAATGGGTCTTGGTTTTAGGTCATTTTTGAAGGCCTAGGTACAAAGAAAACTACTAAAATTGAAAGTTTTTGCTGTGAGCTGAACCTTCATCAGCACTTCTACAAACGCCTGCAGGACTAGCTGCATTTAATTGAAAGACTCTTTGTTCCCAGAGGGAACAGTTCAATGAATCTTTTTCTTTTGCCACATATTTTATTAAAACAGAATCTCAAGAATTTACACATGCGGTAGGGGCCAGGGAATATTATATTGGTTTATTATAGGAAGCTATTAGTCTCTTTTGTTGGAATTTTTAAAAGCTGCATTTAGAGTGGTATGCTATGGGACTATCTTCATATTTGGCCTAAATTGTTCCATCTTACCTACAACATCACAGATGTTAAATGCACCACCACGGTCTAATCCATGGTGTCTACTGCATTTTCTCCAACTGTTAGCTTGGTAAACTCATCCAAGAAAGAGATGATGAGATGGATAATTCATGATTGTTCCTAAAAACACAGCTTTCCCTCGTTACCCACCCTTTACTACACTTCTAGAATTGTACCCTTGAAAGGGCATCTGTTTTCAAGTTTACTGTCTTGTTTATTGTCTTGAGTTCATGGAAACCACCTGCTTCTTCTTTCCTCTCTTATTTCTCATTCTTCATCCAAATGCTGGGAAATCACAAATGAGGGTCAGACTTGGGGATTTCAATCTTGAGATTTCAAAAATGGGACAGTTTTGAGCATTGTTGATGGATCTTCCCCACCTTTGTCTCCTGCTTTCTCCATACTTCAACCCTTCCTACACACTCCTTCTAGACTAATTTTAGGAATGCATAGCTAAAACCCTGAAACCTGCTCAAAAACTTTTAATCTCTTCCTATCACCTACCAAATTAAGATCAGATGACTCACTTTGAAATTTCCAGGGAGAAACATTAGAGTAGGAATTTGGCAGGCTGGGGGTAGGGAGAAATGGGTCAGGCAGCCATTGCAGCCAAGGGAGAAGGGCAGAGCAGACCACAGGCTGACGCTCTAAAGACATCATCAACTGTCTCAATTTTTCCAACTCTGTTCTTTTGCTTAGGCTGTCCTGTTTTCTAAAATGCTCTTATCTCAGTTCCTCAGTGAAAATTCAATGTTAAATTCCATCTTGGTTTTCTTGTCTGGTTAGAACAAATACTGTATTTTTTTCTTAATGCACTTGTTTTAAAATGTTTATAGTAAAGTCTTTTTGGTCTTGCCTCATTACTCCTCTGATTATCAAAGACTGAACAACAGAAAGGGGGAAAGAGCATGGCAGAAACTGAATACGACAAAAATCATGCAGGTGTAACTCGATTTACAAAATCTAAAACCACCTAGTTGGTCTGTGTTTACTTTGCCTCATTAATTTCTATGCCATACAAAAACTGTGGGTCTATGTCCCACTCACACCTAGCTATTTACAACATTAATAACCGAGATCATGGCTATAGCAACCTATTCTTAAAAATCAAAGTCAGCCATCTTTTGTGGGTTGGAGTGAAAAGGAAAGATTGAAAACCATTAATGAGAAAAAATTATGTTACTATACAGTATAGATTAAAGTTCCAAAGACTTGAGAAAAAGTCTTCTTTCCAAACTAAAACTGCAACTCAAATAATTCCAAATGTTGAAACACCTTGACATTCACAATCATGTTACACACGAATGCACTGATATGAACAATTACTTATGTATTTGATTTAAGCTATGCTTATATCCACAAAAGACAGGGAACAATTTAAAATATCAAAACACAAATAAAACTAGAGAAAGAAAATCTAAAATATCAAAATCAAATTTTTCAAGGGAGAAAAAATGCCAACAGGACTTCTGGCATTAAATTTACTCTAATTGAGCATCAGATTTAGAACTTAATTTCTCTCAACCAAGGAAATAATGGAAATGTAGTTCTCAATATCTGAATAAAGTATTCGTGCTCACCAGGAGACATGACAAATGCTGACAGCACTGAATCTTCGAGGGAACTTATCACATGGATAAAAAAATTCTGGATAATATAACCAACAATTTATCTGAATGCAATCCTTATAAAAATTAGAGAAGGGATATTTAAAGCATTTTAACATTTCTATGGAATGCTAACATAGTCCAAACATGCTACACATTGAGGCTGTAACTATTCCAAGACAGAATTTAGAACACAAAGAATAACCAACACTGAGCCCTAACCTGTCTCTCTCCAACAAAATGTTTCAGGAAACATTCAACAATTTCTAGATAAAGTAAATTTATGGATGGATTCTCTGACATGTGTCAGAAGTGCCAAGAATTGATACTGTTGAGTAGAGAGATACACTCAAATTTTATATATTGGATATGAAAACAGGAGAAAGGACCTTCTACTGAGAAAATTTGGAAGCCTCATGGCTTATGTTAAAACTAGCTGGGCTTCCTTGGTGGCGCAGTAGTTAAGAATATGCCTGCCAATGCAGGGGACATAGGTTCAAGCCCTGGTCCGGGAAGATTCCACATGCCGTGGAGCAACTAAGCCCGCGCGCCACAACTACTAAGCCTGTGCTCTAGAGCCCTTGAGCCAAAACTACTGAGCCCGTGTGCCACAACTACTGAAGCCCATGCGCCACAACAAGAGAAGCCACTGCAATGAGAAGCCTGTGCACCACAACGAAGAGTAGTCCCACTCTCTGCAACCAGAGAAAAGCCTGCGTGCAGCAACGAAGACCCAATGTGGCCAAAACTAAAATAAATAAAAATATATAAATTTATTACAAAATTAGCTGTCTGGGTTTGAACTTAGCTACTTGTTCAAGGTTATCACTTTGTATTCGAAGGTGATTCCATTGTTGTTAGTTTCAGCCTGCATATTATACAGAAGAAATGGATAGAATTTATTGTTTAATAAAATCCCTTTTCTTTTCTATAAGCATGGATCTATCCACAAGAAAACTACTATATGTTCAAAAGTTTCCAAATTTTAAAAAAGAATATTAACCTAAAAGTGCAGTGAAAGACATAAGTAAAGCCCACTTTTATCTGAAATACACTACAAAGCTATAGAAAACTGAAAAAAAAATTTCTTCCCCATAACAATCAGCCTCTTAATAACTTTACTAAGAGTGAAAAATACATTTCATCTTTTAGTGAGGCTTTGGTACTAGCTTTTCTCCTTAAGATAACATTTTTACTTTCATATGCTAGTACTAGAAAGGATATTTCTAATAAATTCTAGAGTTTTTGTCCTTATTTTATCTGGTCTTAATTTAAAAGAGTGGTTCTCAATGTTTTTGGTCTCAAGCCCCCTTTACAACTTTTAAAAATTACTAAGGACTCCAAAGAATTTTTGTTTATATGGGTTATAACTATATTTACCATATTAGATCATAAATTTTTTTTAAAAATTCTAACACAAAAATATATCAGCATATATTCCATTAGCTATTTTTGCCTCTGGAAAACCCCACTGTACCCTTGTGAGAGAATGAGAATGAAAAAAGCAAATAACACCTTAGTATAACTAGGAAAATAGGGTTTTAAAAAAATTATTTAATTTATTCATTTCTGGCTGTGCTGGGTCTTCGTTGCTGTGCTCGGACTGTCTCTAGCTGCGGCAAGCAGGGGCTACTCACCCCTGCAGTGCGCGGGCTTCTCACTGTGGTGGCTTCTCTTGTTGCGGAGCACGGGCTCTAGGCGCGTGGGCTTCAGTAGCTGTGGCTCGCGGGCTCTAGAGCGCAGGCACAGTAGTTGTGGCCCATGGGCTTAGTTGCTCTGCAGCATGTGGGATCTTCCTAGACAACGGCTCAAACCCGTGTCCCCTGAATTGGCAGGCAGATTCCCAACCACGGCGCCACCAGGGAAGCCCAGGAAAATAGTTTTAGGAAAATAGTTTTGACCTCATGGATCCCCCTAGATTGTCAGGGATGCCCAGGGATACCCATAGCATACTTTGAGAACCACCAGTTAAGAAGGACCACCAGTAGCAAAGGAAAACTCAACTACAAGCAAAGTAAACATGGGACAAAAAAATGGTCTACACTGCAGGCCCGCACGCATGCCTTAAAGTCATCCTCTGGGGAGGGTACGCTAGCTTGCACAGCACCAGAGAAGACACGAGAGGCCGGCTACACTGGAATGACTCACAATCATCAGCCCCAAAAATCTTTTCTATATTTTGATTCTAGACCTAAGAAAACTTCAGTCTAATCTAGTTTAGTTTGCCCTCTAAAGCTGGACCAGGAGAAACTGGTAGCACCCAGGGCACCCAGGGACAGGCTTTTGTGCAAGATGGTAGAGTCATTCCATCTGCAATCACTGATTTCATTATGATCCTTACAACGCAGATCTTCTTGCAAAAACTGTGTAACAATCGATGGGGCCGATGAAAGGAATATTACTAATTCTATTTATTTTAATTTCACCTTCCAAAAAATCTTATTTTCTGTATGCTTTAGTTCAGAAGTACCTGTATTTCATTTATAAAGGAATGTATACTATGTGTGTGTGTGTGTGTGTGTGTGTGTATGGCAGTATGCTAAAAAATGTTAAGATATGCACTCAAAATGATTTGGAGACTGATATTCTATTTTATTAAAATGTTTTAGCCAAATAAAATTTTGAAAAATTTTTAATATGAAATGTTGGCAAGGATCTGGAATACACCTTCTTATTGTTGGTGGGAGTATAAATTGACTCAGCCAGTTTAGAGAATTATATGGCACTATCTATAAAAGTTAAATATGTCTTCTCTATGGCTCAGAAATTTTATCCCAAGGAATACACTCATGAGAAATGAAGGCAGTTACTCACCAAAAGACAGTTTTGGTGTCTTTGGTCAAGAAAGCTTTCAGAAAAAAAAAAAAAAGAAAGAAAGAAAGAAAGCTTCCAGTAGCTTTATTTACAAAAGTTCAAAACTGGAAAGAACTCAAATGACCATTGTCATTAAAATGGACAAATTGTGGCATATTTATATAGAGCAATAAAAAAAGAATGAACTACTGATACACACAACAGAAGAGATAGCTCTCTCAGACATAATGTTAAGCAAAATAAGCCAGCCACAGAAGAGTACATACTATATGATTCCATTCACATAAAGTCGAAAGACAGGCAAAACTAATCAATGATGGTCAAGCTCAGAATAATGGTCATCTTTGACAGAGGAGATTAACTGGGAAGCGGCACAGAAGAGCCTTCCAAGGACCTGAAAACATACTGTAACTTGATCTTGGTTACATGGGCATATAAATAGATAAGCATGCATTGATTTTTACTCTTAAGATTTGTGCACATTATAGTACATGTGGTATATTGCAATAAAAAATGCTTTTTAAATGTTATACCCAAATTAGGAAGTGTCTAACTTAATTTTTTCTCCCATCAAAGTACAGAGGATCTGTGGAAACCTTCTTCACACATCTGAAAACCCAACATGAAAAGAACGCTTAAGACCAACCCACAAGCTTTCCTTTTTAAAGCTGCATATCAGTCTCACTGCTCTCCAGGATCTTTTACTGACACTAACCATTCTCCACTGTCCGAGGGCAGTATGATTAGCACGTGCTCGGAATTCACAGCAAGTGCACATAAATAGGTTGAAGTTGTGTTACCTTCATTCTAAGGCTCTTTCTTATTACATCTACCCTATACCCTGGTCTCACAGAACCAAGAGTCCTTTTTTTTTTTTTTCTCTTAAGTTTATTTATTTATTTGTTTTTATTTTTGGCTGCATTGGGTCTTCATTGCTGCACGTGGGCTTTCTCTAGTTGCGGCGAGCGGGGGCTACTCTTCGTTGCCGTGCGCGGGCTTCTCATTGCAGTGTCTTCTCTTGTTGCAGAGCACTGGCTCTAGGCACACAGGCTTCAGTAGTTGTGGCACACGGGCTCTAGAGCACAGGCTCAGTAGTTGTGGAGCACGGGCTTAGCTGCTCCGTGGCATGTGGGATCTTCCTGGACCAGGGCTGAAACCTGTGTCCCCTGCATTGGCAGGAAGATTCTTAACCACTGCACCACCAGGGAAGCCCAGAACTAAGAGTCCTTTAATCTCAAGTAGAGAAGTCAATGGTTGACAGCATATGACGGCAAAGAAGAGTGTGGAAAGATTTAATATTAAATAACATGGAAAGATGTAATGTTACATTAACAACAACATTAAAAACTGTGTACACATCATGAGCACAATTAGGTAAAGCTTTCACATGAGTAGAAAAATATAAGTAAAATCCTCAAATGCTGACAGCAGGTATCTTTTTGGAAAGTAACAATTTTCTCTCTCATTTTTTAGAATTTTTATAAAATATGCTTTATTTTATTAATGTATAACAGTTAAAATGAAATAATTTAGAAAAGCTATATTTTTAAAAGGTATTTGAAATCCATATAAAGCTATCTCCTATGCCTCAATTTTCATGATTATGATGCCTTTAATTCTCAGTGCTTATGAATTTATTCTCAACTTCAGCTCTCCCCAAGTTATGGCTTTTTCCTGGTATATCAAAATCTTTAGCTAAAATGATATTCCAGTGTGGTTCATTCACTGATTCTCTCCTAAGCACAGACCTTCAGCTTCACATAAACTCCAGATCTGTCCCTGTGTGCTGGGAGACTACTGACTTATTTCCCTGGTTTGCATTCGGCTCCTTCATCAACATCCCATTTCAACCTCAGGCCCACTTACTCCCCTAGACCATACTGTTTTTTCTGTCATCCCAAAACACTACCTGTTTACTTTATTGCACTCAACTTCAACTAATTACGGAGAGACCAAATTAATGGGTGTTGATGGCAGCAACAGACGAGCCAGGCAACACCAGGACAGGGATATAGGCAGGCTGGTGAAAAAAGATAGCAAGGTATACAGAAACATGGACAGGATGGAGCTTGATGACAAAGCTAGTTTTGAAGGGACTTATGGATGCTGGAATTTCCACAGTGTAAACAACTAGAGCTTCAATAAGTGAGATCAAACATGTGGCTCAGACAAAAAGATCAGAAAAATAATGTCAGCCAGAGTCCTGAAGTACTCCAGGTCTAACTCTATAGTTTTACTGTATATTTGTTAATTCTAAAATCTGCTTTGAATAATTCTGTCTTAATTTGAGCCTAAGAACCTTAAGTATGAATAAAGTCTGCCACTTTTCAGAAAAGGAAGAGTAATATGCACTAGAACCTCAGTCCACTACATTTGGAGTGGGCTAGGGTCTTTTCAAAGAGTCCTTATATGTCCAAAGAAGGAAATTAAGTTTTCATCTTCGGTTAGGGCATTAATCTAAAAATAAAAAGGCACTTTCACTTTATTTCTTTATTGACAATTTATAAAATTTTCTGAAAGGAATCCTCTGTTTACTTGGAAGAGAGAAAAGTATGATAAAATATAATCAGGTCTTGTTAAGTTTATATAGGAAAAAAAACACTATTTAAAGAAGTTAATCATGTACTTTGAGATGCCAGAGCAATTTAATAAGAGCTATGAAGCATCATTATTAGTGGGAGGAGCTTCAAGATGGCAGAAGAGTAAGACGAGGAGATCACCTTCCTCCCCACAAATACTGCTAACAGACATAAAAGAGGAAATCGACAGTAACAAAATAATAGTAGGGAACTTTAACACCTCACTTACACCAATGGACAGATCAACTAAAATGAAAATAAATAAGGAAACAGAAGCTTTAAATGACACAATAGACCAGATAGATTTAATTGATATTTATAGGACGTTCCATCCAAAAACAGCAGATTACACTTTCTTCTCTAGTGCACATGGAACATTCTCCAGGATAAATCACATCTTGGGTCACAAATCAAGCCTCAGTAAATTTAAGAAAATTGAAATCATATCAAGCATCTTTTCTGACCACAACGTTGTGAGATTAGAAATCATTCACAGGGGAAAAAAAATAAGAAACACAAACACATGGAGGCTAAAAAATACGTTACTAAATAACCAAGAGATCACTGAAGAAATCAAAGAGGAAATCAAAAAATACCTAGAGACAAACGACAATGAAAACACGACGATCCAAAACCTATGGCATGCAGCAAAAGCAGTTCTAAGAGGGAAGTTTACAGCTATACAAGCCTACCTCAAGAAACAAGAAAAATCTCAAGTAAACAATCTAACCTGACACCTAAAGGAACTAGAGAAAGAAGAACAAACAAAACCCAAAGTTAGCAGAAGGAAAGAAATCATAAAGATCAGAGCACAAATAAATGAAATAGAAACAAAGAAAACAATAGCAAAGATCAATAAAACTAAAAGCTGGTTCTTTGAGAAGATAAACAAAATTGATAAACCATTAGCCAGCCTCATCAAGAAAAAGAGGGAGAGGACTCAAATCAATAAAATTAGAAATGAAAAAGGAGAAGTTACAACAGACACTACAGAAATACAAAGCATCCTAAGAGACTACTACAATCAACTCTATGCCAATAAAATGGACAAACTGGAAGAAATGGACAAATTCTTAGAAAGGTATAACCTTCCAAGACTGAACCAGGAAGAAATAGAAAATATGAACAGACCAATCACAAGTAATGAAATTGAAACTGTGATTAAAAATCTTCCAACAAACAAAAGTCCAGGACAAGATGGCTTCACAGGTGAATTCTATCAAACATTTAGAGAAGAGTTAACACCCATCCTTATCAAACTCTTCCAAAAAATTGCAGAGGAAGGAACACTCCCAAACTCATTCTATGAGGCCAGCATCACCCTGATACCAAAACCAGACAAACATACTACAAACAAAGAAAATTACAGACCAATATCATGGATGAATATAGATGCAAAAATCCTCAACAAAATACTAGCAAACAGAATCCAACAACACATTAAAAGGATCATACACCACGATCAAGTGGGATTTATCCCAGGGATGCAAGGATTCTTCAATATATGCAAATCAATCAATGTGATACACCGTATTAACAAATTGAAGAAGAAAAACCATATGAGCATCTCATTAGATGCAGAAAAAGCTTTTGACAAAATTCAACACCCATTTATGATAAAAGCTCTCCAGAAGGTGGGCATAGCGGGAACCTACCTCAACATAATAAAGGCCATATACGAAAAACCCACAGCAAACATCATTCTCAATGGTGAAAACCTGAAAGCATTTCCTCTAAGATCAGGAACGAGACAAGGATGTCCACTCTCACCACTATTATTCAACATAGTTTTGGAAAGTCCTAGCCACGGCAATCAGAGAAGAAAAAGAAATAAAAGGAATACAAATAGGAAAAGAAGAAGTAACACTGTCACTGTTTGCAGATGACATGATACTATACATAGAGAATCCTAAAAATGCCACCAGAAAACTACTAGAGCCAATCAATGAATTTGGTAAAGTTGCAGGATACAAAATTAATGCACAGAAATCTCTTGCATTCCTATACACTAATAATAAAAAATCTGAAAGTGAAATTATGGAAAAACTCCCATTTACCATTGCAACAAAAAGAATAAAATACCTAGGAATAAACCTACCTAGGGAGACAAAAGACCTGTATGCAGAAAAGTATAAGACACTGATGAAAGAAATTAAAGGTGATACCAACAGATGGAGAGATATACCATGTTCTTGGATTGGAAGAATCAACATTGTGAAAATGACTATACTACCCAAAGCAACCTACATATTCAATGCAATCACTATCAAATTACCAATGGCATTTTTTTACAGAACTAGAACAAATCATCTCAAAATTTGTACGGAGACACAAAAGACCCCGAATAGCCAAAGCAGTCTTGAGGGAAAAAACGGAGCTGGAGGAATCAGACTCCCTGACTTCAGACTATACTACAAAGCTACAGTCATCAAGACAGTATGGTACTGGCACAAAAACAGAAATATAGATCAATGGAACAAGATAGAAAGCCCAGAGATAAACCCACGCACATATGGTCACCTTATCTTTGATAAAGGAGGCAAGAATATACAATGGAGAAAAGACAGCTTCTTCAATAAGTGGTGCTGGGAAAACTGGACAGCTACATGTAAAAGAATGAAATTAGAACACTTCCTAACACCATACACAAAAATAAACTCAAAATGGATTAAAGACCTAAATGTAAGGCCAGACACCTTCAAACTCTTAGAGGAAACATAGGTAGAACACTATATGACATAAATCACAGCAAGATCCTTTTTGACCCAACTTCTAGAGAAATGGAAATAAAAACAAACAAATGGGACCTAATGAAACTTCAAAGCTTCTGAACAGCAAAGGAAACCATAAACAAGACCAAAAGACAACCCTCAGAATGGGAGAAAATATTTGCAAATGAAGCAACTGACAAAGGATTAATCTCCAAAACATACAAGCAACTCATGCAGCTCAATATCAAAAAAAAAACAACCCAATCCAAAAATGGGCAGAAGACCTAAATAGACATTTCTCCAAAGAAGATATACAGATTGCCAACAAACACATGAAAGGATGCTCAACATCATTAATCATTAGAGAAATACAAATCAAAACTACAATGAGATATCATCTCACACCGGTCAGAATGGCCATCATCAAAAAATCTACAAACAATAAATGCTGGAGAGGGTGTGGAGAAAGGGAAATCTCTTGCACTGTTGGTGGGAATGTAAATTGATACAGCCACTATGGAGAACAGTATGGAGGTTCCTTAAGAAACTAAAAATAGAACTACCATATGACCCAGCAATCCAACTACTGAGCATTTACCCTGAGAAAACCATAATTCAAAAAGAGTCATGTACCAAATTTTTCATTGCAGCTCTATTTACAATAGCCAGGACATGGAAGCAACCTAAGTGTCCATCAACAGATGAATGGATAAGGATGATGTGGCACATATATACAATGGAATATTACTCAGCCATAAAAAGGAACAAAATTGAGTCATTTGTCGAGACGTGGATGGATCTAGAGACTGTCGTACAGAGTGAAGTAAGTCAGAAAGAGAAAAACAAATATCGTATATTAACACATGTATGTGGAACCTAGAAAAATGGTACAGATGAACCGGTTTGCAGGGCAGAAGTTGAGACACAGATGTAGAGAACAAATGTATGGACACCAAGGGGGGAAAACCACAGTGGGGTGGGGATGGTGGTGTGCTGAATTGGGCGATTGGGATTGACACGTAGACACTGATGTGTATAAAATTGATGACTGATTAAAAAAAAAAAGTCATGTACCACAATGTTCATTGCAGCTCTATTTACAATAACTAGTGCATAGAAACAACCTAAGTGTCCATCGACAGATGAATGGATAAAGAAGATGTGGCACATATATACAATGGAATATTACTCAGCCCTAAAAAGAAACAAAATTGAGTTATTTGCAGCGAGGTGGATGGAGCTAGAGACTGTCATACCGAGTGAAGTAAGTCAGAAAGAGAAAAACAAATACCGTATGCTAACACATATATATGGAATCTAAAAAAAAAAAAAAATGGTTCTGAAGAACCTAGGGGCAGTGCAGGAAAAAAGACACAGACGTAGAGAATGGACTTGAGGACACGGGGAGGGGGAAGGTTAAGTTGGGACGAAGTGAGAGAGTGGCATGGATATATATACACTACCAAATGTAAAACAGATAGTTAGTGGGAAGCAGCTGCATAGCACAGGGAGATCAGCTCGGTGCTTTGTGACCACCTAGAGGGGTGGGATAGGGAGGGTGGGAGGGAGGGAGATGCAAGAGGGAAGAGATATGGGGACATATGTAAATGTATAACTGATTCACTTTGTTATAAAGCAGAAATTAACACACCATTGTAAAGCAAGTATACTCTAATAAAGATGTTAAAAAAAAAAAAGGAACGAAACTGAGTTATTTGTAGTGAGGTGGATGGACCTAGAGACTGTCATACAGAGTGAAGTAAGTCAGAAAGAGAAAAACAAATACAGTATGCTAACACATATATATGGAATCTAAAAAAAGAAAAGAAAAAAAAAGGTCAGAAGAACCCAGGGGCAAGACGGGAATAAAGATGCAGACCTACTAGAGAATGGACTTGAGGATATGGGGAGGAGGAAGGGTAAGTTGGGACAAAGTGAGAGAGTGGCACGGACATATAGGACATATATACACTACCAAATGTAAAACAGATAGTTAGTGGGAAGCAGCCGCATAGCACAGGGAGATCAGCTCGGTGCTTTGTGACTACCTAGAGGGGTGGGATAGGGAGGGTGGGAGGGAGGGAGATGCAAGAGGGAAGAGATATGGGGACATATGTATATGTATAACTGATTCACTTTGTTATAAAGCAGAAACTAACACACCATTGTAAAGCAAGTATACTCTAATAAAGATGTTAAAAAAAATTATTAGTGATAGAAAAATTCTCTCTTTTCTAAAATGCTTTTTTTTTTTTTTTTTTTACTCAAACAGCATCTCTCTTGTCTTATTAGAGAGCTTCAAATTGAAGTAAAAATAACTTAGTGCTAGAGAGCCTAATTAACTAGCCATTAGAATTCTGAGAATCAGAGCTTAAGTCATCAAGAGTGAAGACTGAGTGAGCTGTCATTAGGGAGACAATACATCCTTAAACTAGGCTAAATGAATGAAAATTGTTTTCCTAGAGTAGACTCCAATTTTCATAGATTCATCTTATTTCTTATTCAATCCAAAAGGTCACTTTTATGTGTTTATATAGGTAACAAAACCTCATTTGGGCTAATTCTACACATCCAATATAGAATTCTTCATTTTGCCAAGTGGTCCTATCATTACTACTAAATACTTAGCACACTCTTCACCTTTTGTATTAAGTGTCTAAAAGTACTTAAAATATGAATTTATTATTTTTAACATAGCAGAATATATTGGTTTTAATCTACCCTTTTGATCACATCTTGTTTGTACCAAAACTTTACCCGTAAGAAGCTACTGACTACTTCTACATCTGAATGCAATTATTTATTGAGGGAAAAAAAGGAGGAGGAGGAGGAGAGGAAGAATAGGAGAAAGGTGGGAAGCAAAGAAGAAAGGGAAGAGGAAGAAAAGGAGGGAGAAAGGGAAGGAGGAAGGGAGGAAGGAAGGTTCGCTTAACGCCATTTAGAATAATATTCACTAGCTTTACTAAAAGATGAGCCAATAACTTCTTGCTGGTTAGGGTTTAGCTACTTTTCAGACTTATCTGTTGGATAGTCTTATAGTATGTTTTCATATTTTTATCCAGACGATATTGGAATATAGATTAACAATAACAACAGAAATCTCTCATTCCCTATAACTTCCCTGTCTCTAACACCAGGACATAATTTCAACAAAGAATGCTACATCTAAGTATACAGAGTTTAGAGTGCATATGACCAAAAGAGATGAAATTTTTAAGAATTCAGAATTCTCTGCAACTAAAGTCCTTGAATTTTAATATGTTTCTTGTATTGCCTTAAATCTTGGCCATGTCTGCGTTAAATTTACTCATGGATTTAATTTCTTTCAAAAAATAAAACAAACAAATCCATCCTCTGAGGCAACTTTAATTTATCTCTGTTTGCACAACAGACCGGAGGACTTAAGGAGTTTTTTCCAAACATGGAATGCAATGTTTTCCCATTGGACCCCATCCAGTCAACTGAGAAAACAGAATTTAATTTCTTGAAAAGTACTAAATAATTTTAAACCCTATGTATTTATACAATAACTGAAGTTACACTGCTTAATTGGAATCCTAGGCTTTGACATAAATATTCTATCATTTGTTGTATACATACAAATTTTAAAATACTATGCTTATCAGAAGATTTCAAAGAAAAAATATCCTCTCCCCTCTTTTTAAATAACTCTTCAAAACCTCAAGATTCCTTTCATATATGGATAGATGATTACACACAAGTTAATGTTAGGAATTTTTTTCAATGGTTGAAATGCATCAAGAAATGAATTTCCAAATAAATTTTGTCATGATTTATCCTTGTGACTTTTTTTTTTAATATGTTCACCAATTGGCACTTTTCTTCTATATATAAAAAAATAATAAATACTGATCTATTGATCTTCTGACATTATCCATTTTCAGGAAGTTGGCCTGATGTGATCAAGAGAACAAGGACTTTGGGAGTGGGTCTGGTTTTGAATCCAGCTGTGTGATGCTGGGAAGCTTATCATTTTCGTAACTCCAGTTGCCTCCTCAATAAAATGGTAATAACGCCAACTCCCTCAAAGAATCCCATGAAAGGTAAGTGAGATCATGTGTATAAAGTAGCAGGTGCGGGCTGTTTTGTTCTTGTTTCCTCCCTTGTCTCCTTCACTGCTCTGAAAACTCTCACTGTGGGGGAGTGATCAGAACTCAGCCCATCTTTCTGTTACCAGACATCATGCCAGCTGTTCCCTCTCATGGCCTCCCATTCCAGCGCACTTTCCCTACACCCGAGGCAAAGCAGAAAAGCAGGCCTGTCTGGTTTAGAGATACCCTTTCTGCTTAACAGCCAGATTCTAAGCTTAAGAGGTCCCCTTGGTAAAGTCATACTGGTAAATAAATTATGACTAACTTTATTCCAAGCAAAAAAACAAAAACACACACACACAAAAACCCTAGAAACAGAAACTATGAGTCATACTTCTTATTCATGCTTTTTCTAAACAAACTGATGTACTCTCCTCTTCCCAGGACAGATAAAACGTACAAGCTGAGACACATACTTTGTCTAAATCACCCGGATGTTTACTTTGTCCCTCAACAGAGTTTCCTCATCCACACTCCAGATTCTCAGATTTCTCTCCAGCTCTGGGGAAGTAGATTTCTACAACTAGTGGAGAAATCTAGGTTGCCGGGATCCAAGGAGCTCCCGTCTTAGTTTCCCTAAAAGCTCATGGATTCCTTCTGAACTTGCTCATTACAGAATAGTTCTCCGGATGGAAAACAACTCCCTCCCAGATGCACCAATCATCGGCATACAAAACATTTTAAAAAGATGGGACAGTAAGTAGGCTCAGTATGAAAGATACAGAAATGAAATAAGCCTCTAATATAGTATTGTAAATAAACTATACTTTAATAAAAAATAAAGAAGCCTCACTACAGAAATGATTTATAAGGATCAAAACTACAGCAATAAAATGGAGGAATATTAAACTGGTTTATCACGCTGCTTTAGTTTTTTAAACCCCAGAGTGTTGAGAAACTATCCTAGGAACATGATGGAGGAAAGTCAGCCTACAATCCCCAAAGGGACACATCCTTTCAAACTTAGACTCAGGAAGGAGCAGTATAATGAATCAATGTACTAAGTCCCTTAGCTGGGGCCTTGTTTTCCTCAGAGCCAAACGGTACTTGTCTGTATAAGACTCGTTACTTGACTTAAATGGACAATTTTAGCCACAAATACCATAAATCAGATATCTTATTAATTATTTGCAAGAATTAGAAGGAAGTCACACATGTGGAGGTGAGTGTGCCTATATGTAAACATTGTAGATGAATAATTTTAATCACTATATCATTATGCAAATATCAGATTACATTGTCTTTCTTTTTAAAAAGGATCAGTATGGAGACATTTGTGCAAATGCTAGATGACAACATGAAATTAATGGCCACTTTTACATTTATCTGCTCCTGTGTCACCTTTAATGAGAATGGATCCGCTACCATGAAATGGGCTGTGAGCAGGCCAACTTGAAAATGGTGTGAGAAAGTACCTCTTTATTCGTCACATTATTTGCCTTCAAATTAAAACTATGCCAGCTTTGCAAAGCTTAATTCTAATGCAGTTTTCACAATCTTCTAGAAAAGCTCTATTAAAGTTCAAAGCTTAAGAGCTTAAAAGGTCTGTCACTTATCCTTTGAAAATTTTTAAAAAAGGTCTAAAATCCCTAAAATTATTTTCATATGCACCTTCTTTTGCCATCTCTCCCTGTAAAATCTAGGGAAAGTGGGATCGTGATTTTGCTTTTCAGCAAATGTGATCTCAACAAGTTGATTAGACTATGTTGTTGTCCCTTACATAATTTGTGCCCAAAAAGTAGCATCATGATTTCTTCAGACTAAAGTGTACCAAAGATACTCCATCAATAAACGTCCAAATAGTACAATTCCTTAAAGAAGTTCACAGAACTCAGGTTAACTAAGCAAGGACAGGTCCTGCCTAAAGACCACCATCTGTGCTTGAAGAGCTCCAGGCAGGAGGGTAGAAAGGAGCTTCAAGCCACAAACACTTTCCTCTGATGCCAAAAGACACTGACCCTGAGTTCTTGGTCATTTAATATCCATTTTAGTAATAATGGTGCCTGCTGACATACAGGTGGTGGATTTCCAAACATCACTGAGCCTAAGCAGTTCTAAGACATCATCACTTTTATTCATCACCATTTAAAGTGACAGCTCTCATGCTATTACACAGCATTTATTTTTAAGAACATATCCTCGGGGGTGGGAGGAAGGAAAAAATTACTGAGGTTTGGGGAAAGGGCACTATTAGAGAAAAAAAATACAGTAAATGGGACACCCAGATACACCAAGGACAAAGTCAACTACCCAAATCTCCAGGCAAAGTAAACGTAAATTTGTTGAGGAGGGCAGCAATGGGTGGGAACTAATATATGAGTATCCAGCAGTTACTGAGGCAGTATGCGACCAAGTTTAGATGGTCAGTTCTGGAGCTACTGGCTTTACCCTAACTAGCTGTGGAACTTTAACTCTTTGGCCTCAGTTTTCTCATCTGTAAAATGTAAATGTTAGTACTTACTTTAAAGATTTTTCTTGAGGATTAAATAAGTTAATACAGCTAAAGTGTTTTGAACATTGCTTAGCACACACTCAGTAAACGGTTGCTCATATTATCGTATTTTGTTTATTCCTAATTATAATCCTTCATTGTGGGAGGGTACCCTATTTTTGGTTGTAGAAACTGAGAGTCGGTTTAAAGAAACTTGCCTAAGATTACATACCTATAAGATGCTGAATCCAAAATTTAAACAAATACTCTTTTCATAACAAGTCATACAAACATTTAAAATATTTGAAATATATTTTCTACCTTCATCTTATATCCTAGATCAATGATTCCCAAGAGTGGTCCCCAGACCAAAAACATGAGCATCACCTGAGAACTTGTTAAAAATGTCAATTTCCAGACCCCACCCCACATCTGTCATTCAAAACTGACATTACAAGGGCAGCTGTAAGCAGTTACTTTCTCTTCCTATGGACAATATAGCAATCTTAGCAGGAGTATTAAAACATATCCTAGAGGAATTGTGAAACACTGGAACATGTGTTTAGTCAAGATCGTGTTGAGTTATACGCTGGAGGTTTTGAACAAAAGACAGTTGAATTTCAGCTTTACCTGAGGGCAGAGAGCTGGATCAGTATATAGTTGACCCTTGAACAGCAGGGATTTGATCTGCATGGGTCCACTTTCATGCAAATTTTTTCCACAGTAAACACTAGAGTGCCTCATGATGCATGGTTGGTTGAATCTGAGAATGTGGAATGGCAGATATGGAGAAACCATGGATACAGAGTGCTGACTATAAGTTATACTCAGATTTTTGAGTGCAAGGGGGTTGGTGCCCATAACCTCCACACTGTTCAAGGGTTAACTGTACTACCAATTGTCCATGTGACTTTGGGCAACTCCCATAACCGATCTAGGCCTCGGCTCTCTCATTAGTGAAATGAGCAAGCTCTCATATCCCTTACAAGTTTGTATTCTACTCAAAGAACTCTAAATCTCTCCCTATGTTTTGATAAATATGATAAACAATAAAAATCTGAGAAACAAGGTGACCTGTTGGATTGAGTTATAAGAAAATGAAATTTGGGGGTTTTTAAACTGGATCAGAGAAGGAAAAAGTTGCAAGGCATTTAAAAATTTCATTACCCCAGGCCAAAAGTAAAAACATATAGAGTACAGAAAAAAGTCTATATAATATCAAACTAATAATACAAAGTATGTTACCTTCGTGGAGAGGCAAAAATAAAATACCACTAACCCACCCTCATGTTAAGTTTACTATAGTGAGGAGCTTCATTAGAAGTTGTGAACCAACTGTGAACTTGAGTCCAGGTATGGTAGAATACTCAGACTGGGAATACAGAAGCCTGTGTTCTAGGTTCTGTTTCTAACTGAATGTGAGCTTATTTTGGCTTCTGAGACTCAATTCCTTCACCTATAAAATGTGCACAGAGATGAAACTATATCTTGTCTTAGATTTTTCTAAAACTAAAATTTAATCATTATTGATGTATCAGACCAGACATGAAGATGCATCATTATGTAGGCTAGGCCGCTGCTAGTGACAGGTGTGGTCAAAACTACCAGATGAGAGAAATGTAAAGCAATTGAAGAGACATTTCAGGAAGGCTGGTCTGGGATATAGGCTGAAGTCATAGAGTCAACCCCAAATGAAATTATCCACGTAGTGAAGGTCATTCTGATATCCAAAGGATAGCATGAAGTTTCTAGAACAAAGTCATATTGCTTTTTTTTTAAAGGAATCACTTACTTTTCTAATATGCATATATAAGTAACATTTATTTAATTATATGTTAGATGTATATACAAGTATTATTGTTTTAGAGAATAAGGGGGAATAACAAACTAGATTTGGGCTTACTCCCTAGGAATGGGCATACGGAATAAGGAACCTTTACACAGCATCAAAATGTATTCCAGGGCTTTCAATGAGAAAACTGGGGCAGAATGATTAATCAACAGAGTAGTTCTATGATTTGCCAAAGGCCTACTCCTCGTCTTGACACCTTGTATGTGGATGCTACGGCCCTCATAGGGAGCCATTAGCTTTGGGCTTTGTTATAAATTAGCTTCCAGGGATCTGATCAGAGATCCCTGGAGAAGATCCACTCTTCTGCCCAAAGAGGGCCAAACCACATGACTGGTAGTTTTAAAATTGAAAAATACCTCCCAATTCCTTAACGGTTGGAGAGTCAGCTGAGAATCAAATAGGTAAAGATCTTCAAAATCCCTAAACTTTAAAATTCTATTTATTGAGAATACAACATGAAACTTGGTGGCTAATACTATTAATTTCTCTTTCAACCTAAAGAAGGTAAATCAGAAATCTGTAATTGTTTGAGAGAGATCAGATTCTTTTTTCTGCCATAATGGCACACCATTTCCCGGGTGCTACACCATAGATCACCCTAGAAAATGCATCCATTCAAAGGGAGAGGAGTCTCTTAGGAGGATCTCCATTGGGAGGGAACACAGCATATAAGGAAATGAAGGCTCACCACGTGACTAGAGCAAAGAGGGAATGAGAAGACAAGGAAGGAGAAGAAGGAGAGTGAGATGAACCTAGGGAGGTCAGCAGTAGCCAAAGGAAGCAGGGCTTTGAAGACAGTGCCAAAGACCTACTTTATCTTAGGAGTGAGTAGTAGTCATGGAAAGGTTTTATGCAGAATGATGATGCGAGCATATCTGCCTTACCAAAAGATTCCTTAGTGGATCAAGAAAAGGTTTTTTGTGGGTCGACAGGCTTGATTGAGTAGCTTAAATTCCAAACAGTCCCTGCTGTGTCTCTGATTTGTCAGGGAGGCATTAAGATAAATAGAGGTTTAGCATCATCAGAGTTTGGGGCCAACAGAAAACCCAGTTCCTTCAAGCATATCCCAGTGGTCACACAACTGCATTCTAATGTTCCTCCGGGTATAGATGTCTGTGCCAACAGTAGCACAGAGAATATGCTCAGAAAAAAGCAACACAAATTCACTCTGGCAGTTAACTCTGGCAGTTATTTTTCAGAATCCATCTGCAAAACAACAGCATTTTTCAGTAGCCAAAGAAGATGGAAAATGCATCTCACAAAATCGCTACTGGACCTATAGCAATCGTACCTTGCTTAGCAGCACTGCCCCTTGAATATTTTTTTTTTGCTATGCTTGCATAGGAACATCTGTGTTTACATCAGGGAATGTGAAATATAAGCACAAAAGAGAAACGACTAAATAGGATTACAGAACCAGAATCACGGTTTGATGTGGCGTTTAATAGCAAAGAGGAGGCCAGACCACATGACTGGTGGTTACAAAGTGAGTAAGCACACTGGAATGAAAATAAAAACCGACTTTGATAATAAAGAAAAATCCTTGCATTTTGTCTGTGCATTTACATGCCTGATGTGTCCCCCTTTTCTCACCCTCCAAATTTACTGCTTATTTAGAAAAGTGAAGAAGTGTGGTATGGGGAGATGAGCAGTGATACAGAATCACTCCTCTTTTAGCCTCTCCCTGCCCTTGAAGGTCCTCCATTAGGAAGGCATTCCAATGTACCATAGAGACCCTCACTGCGAAGAATTCTGATGATTTCTAATACCATCTGCTAGAGTTTTAATTTTTCTGATTGTGTCCTTAACAAACCATAAAGTATATGTATCTACAGTAGAAAAATTCAGATGAAAGATTTAGCAAGCATATTAGAGAAAAACACCCCGCCATGCGCATACACGCAAGCGCACGTGCACACACACACAGGCTGCTAGAGGATTTAAGTATTAAGTCTATGTTTTTATGATAAAGTATGTCTTTCTAAACATGAAACCATGAAGTAAAAAGTTGGCTGACTTAACTATATAAAATTTTAAAGCTTTTACATAATGTGAGAGTGGTAAGCAGAATTTTAAAATCAACAATAAACAGGGAAATAAAAAATTCTGAAGTTACGGTAGAAAAGTTTAATTTTTGTCATCTTAGTTTTTGACAAGATCTACATTTCCTTGGGGAATATTATGTCATCTCAACAGCCTTGCAAAATAAATGGCAGCAAGTATTATCCTGGGAAAGTGAAGGAGGAATGATTACTCACTCTTAGTTTCACAAGTATAATAGCACAGGGCCCAAGACTAGAAGATCCCTATACTTGGTTTCATACTATGCCACCAGTGTCTTGAAATTTTTCACAATTTTTGCAAAAGGAGCCCTGAATTTTATTTTCCAGTGGGCCCTGCAAATTACGTACTCGTCCCACATTTACTGTCCTGTAAATTGCCTGTCTACAAAGTGGTAAGCTGTGTGCCAAAGAAGAAAACCAAGATGCTTAAGAAATAGCTCTAGTCCTGAAAAGTCTGTAGTTTAAAAGTAGAGAAGTTTAGCAGTGAGATTATAATAAAGTAGAAAATAACACACATGGTAGAAATGAAGCTCCGGAGAAGAAAGAGATTGCTTCCCAGTAGAACCATCAGTATCTGCGGAAAGGGCAGCTTTTAGTTAAATATAAAAAGAAGAGAGAGACTTAAACATTGACAATGGGGGAAAAGGCAACAGAGGCAGTGTGCTATATAAAAGCACAAGGTCTGCCTGGGCACATGGAATCATTTGGTTTGCCTGGGGCAAGAAGAAACCTGGCAGAAAAAGCAGGCTGCCATTGGCTGTGGGAGGACCTTGAATACCCAGCTAATGATGCTGTAACTAATTCAACAGGAACTGAGCCACTGAAGCATTGTAGAAAGAGAACCAGTTGGTCAAGCCATAATTTAGGAAGATTAAAGCTGGCCCCAGGCAACAGTGGTCATTTGTCACCTCTCTGGACTCCCAGCGCACTACTACATACACAAATGATGTGGACTTGATGTTTTACAGAGTGGCCAGATGAAGAGTGACATCAAAGTCAGTGCCTGTCTCTTTTAGTAAATCAGTTAAACTCCATTTGCTCTAAGCTGGCCAACAAGAAATGTTTACGCACTCTAAGAGAACCAACTTTTATTGTTTAAGGTTTGAATTGTCAAAATAGATGACAAATTTGGGCATCTCGGAGAATACAAAAATAAAAGTATATCCAGGGGTCAATTACACACTTACACACACACACACACACAGAGACATCTCCAATTTCCTGAAATTGTGCCTCTGAAGAGTTTTTGTTGGAGCCATGAAAGACAGCATTGGCACTCATTCCATTTCCTTATGAAAACTAACTTATGGAAGCTGAAACCAGCATCTTAAATACCCAGCTCTTAGGTATGTGAGACAAATAGTTAACTGTCCCACAGACAAGCATTTCACTGATTACCAGTTGGGATCTTTCTCTATCAGGGCTGCATCACAAGAAATCAATAACTTGTACTTTAATAAAGGCTTAAAAATGAATATTCACTCTGTCTCTCTCTCTCTCCATTCACATACACACATCTATGCATCAGCACACATATCAACATATATACACATATATAACATACACAGATGGCACCTGAATAATTTAATTTCCTCGCAAACTATACTAATCTTCAAACACAAGAAATTCACATTTCCACTTCTGTTTCATTCAATCACCTTTAGTAAAAAAACCAACACCTTGCCAATAAAGTAATTTTTTAATATGGTCTCACCTGATGTCATATTTGAATTTTATTGTCCTTTTACCAGGAATAAAGAAAAAATTATGTGGAAATAAAAAATGTAATCAGAAACAATAAGTTAACCAAAAGAAATACCCAAGTAAGGAACAGTAAAATTGCATTTAAGAAAATTCAGTAGATATCCATTAAGATTTTTCTATCACTGACACAAAATATGATTTTTTGACTCCATTTAAACCATTTCACCAAAAATAAAAATATAAAATATAAAGTCCAGTTTAACATTCTAGCTCTCAAAAAATGAAATCTTAATTGGTGTTGCACTCCCATTTAGCTCACATACTCTGTACATCACTATTTAGTGATGGTTCTGTTTCAAAAGAAAAATTATACAAAATAACTATTTTTTGAAAAAAGTCAAAGTTTTCAATTCTTTTTAATGATGATATATACTCTTTAAAATAAAATAAGCATAGAGACAAAGAAATGAATTTCAGTGACTATCAGTATATTCCTAAGAAACGAAAGCTGGTGTTTTATTCCAATTCCTATGGTATACTGAGTTATTATAATATATAATATCAGGAAAAGAAAAGCTTTTGATACCTCAGAACTGCAACATAAAATGAATTTAATTTAGGAAATTAAATTCAGGATTAAAGGATAATAAACTTCTTCTTGGAACTTTTCATCTTAGTCATCCGATCTTTAATATAGAACCTCACACAAGAGATGATTCAGTCTTATACTGTGGGTTGCTTTAGAAGAGGTAAATATATTAACTGATCAACAGTTAGAGATGGACTCAATATCTTTTTTGTTGTCGTTGTTCCTGCAAATGCTCACCTGCTTCTCCTCCTCTATGGGAGGATGTTGGATGAAACTCTGAAGTTCTGACTTAACCACCTATCATGAAATTTGGCAGCAGAAATAGAAAGAAGCCAGTCCAAAATCTTGTACTTCCACAAATTTGTAGGCTAATAAGACTGAGATAAAGGCAAAAAGTGTTCCCCGGGCTGCATTTCAGAGGAAGGTTGAAAAGACAATAAAACACTCTCAGGAGAAAAGAAAGCATCCTACCTTTTTAAAAATTCCATATACTCGGTATGCTTGATGAGTCCTGTCCTCATCATTATTGTTTGAAAACATTGTCGATCAATGGCCCAGAGTTTCACATTTACAAGAGCTGCAGAAAAAGAAAAAAAAAAAAAAAAGAATAGGAAAAAAAATTAAAGTATTTCAACAGTGAATTATAATGTGCAAAAGCCATGAGTTATTCAGTGGAATAAAAATCATTAACCTTGGTTTAAAGCTAATATCATAATGCTATCCTATTTAGTTAAGAAGGCAACTATTCTTACAGACAAAATGTAGTTCATAATTTTCAATACTAGTGTTAATGTCTGTAAGGAAGATTCCTGTTGCTCTTATGTCCTTAAGGGATGAGACGGTCTAAGAACACATTGAAAGTATTTAATAATTTCAAGACTATATACAGAGGAAATCAGATAAAGAATAAGAGAGGTTCACAAGAAATAACACTTCCTGGTAATTAATCAGAATGGTGTTAATGACTCACATGATCGATCATATTTTAATTTTTAAAAATATAAGTGAAAATTTAGTTGTCAGGTTTAGTGGTTAACTTAATAGGATAGAAATAACTTATGACAATGAATAATTAAGTATTGAAACTGAATACCACAGAAGAGATCACTATTCGATCTATTAAGCAGATGACTAAAAGACAAGTTTTAGGAAGACATGTTATAGCGTAAGAGAACAAAATATTAAGACAAACTTAAGTTTTAAAAGAGTACACTAAAAAAGTTGGTAATTGAATCTGTGTGATGGGTATTCAAGAAGCATGTTTTACTATGCTATTTGTATGTTTGCAAATTTTCATAATAGAAATATTTTAAGTTCGCACATGAATTAAAAGACAATTCAGGGCTTCCCTGGTGGCGCAGTGGTTGAGAATCTGCCTGCCAATGCAGGGGACACGGGTTCAAGCCCTGGTCCAGGAAGATCCCACATGCCGCGGAGCAACTGGGCCCGTGAGCCACAATTACTGAGCCTGCGCGTCTGGAGCCTGTGCTCCGCAACAAGAGAGGCCACGACAGTGAGAGGCCCACGCACCGCGATGAAGAGTGGCCCCCGCTCGCCACAACTAGAGAAATCCCTCGCACAGAAACGAAGACCCAACACAGCCATAAATAAATTAATTAATTAAAAAAAAAAAGACAATTCATACGTAGTACCCACGGAGTATGGGGTAGAGAAGGGCTGTGCAGGGGTTTGAGCAAGACCAGTGAATGAGGCTGGGGTATATAGTTCAGTGAACCAAACACAAAAATGGACGAATGCAGTTCTCTCTTCTTCACAGTTCTCAGACTAAGCCCAGTGAATGCAACAGATCAAGATTTGGGCGTAAGGGAGAGGAGAAAATGCTCGAGTAATCAGGCCATGTATGTGCCTTGCAGGAAGATGCTAGAAGTAATGCACAGAGGAACAGATGAAAAAGATGATAAAGGAATATTGCACTCCAGAGCAAACCTTTATCTTTGAACTTTACCTAATTTTTCCTTGCAAAATTGTTTGAAGCTAAAAAAGAAAAGATGACTTCTCCCTTGGCCAGCTCTTAACTGAGAATCTTTTTTCTCCAGTAAAGTAGAAAAAGAACAAAGCAGCAAGGACCGGTGTGTGCATGGCTCCTTTCCAAATAGCCTTCAAAAATCAACCTTCAGCAGAAAACAACGCTTATCTCACAGGTGTGCTCCAGTCACATCCTAGGTCCTCTGCTGAATCCAGGCTCCTTTCCAGAACACCTGTTTACTTGAGACGAACCATAGAACTGGATGATATACCCATGAAGGACTGAGAAAATCAGGACAAGATTCATAAGAAGTAGACCCTTAAAAAACGATACGGGACTTCCCTGGTGGCGCAGTGGTTAAGAATCCGCCTGCCAATGCAGGGGACACGGGTTCAATCCCTGGTGCGGGAAGATCCCACATGCCTCAGAGAAACTAAGCCTGTGCACCACAACTACTGAGCCTGCACTCTAGAGCCTGCGAGCCACAACTACTGAGCCCACATGTCACAACTACTGAAGCCTGTGTGCCTAGAGCCCATGCTCTGCAACAAGAGAAGCCACCGCAATGAGAAGCCCATGCACCGCAACGAGGAGTAGCCCCCGCTTGCCGCAACTAGAGAAAGCCGCAACGAAGACCCAACGCAGCCAAAAATAAATAAATAAGTTTATTAAAAAAAAGATAGGAGTTGAATTAGGAGAGAGACAAAGGGTAGTCAAGTGGGGAAAGTACATAAACAAGAGCACAGCTGGAAGTGAGTTTGGGCTGTGGGAGTCCAGTCAGGGATAAAACAGACTGCAATGGTTGAGATTTCTATAAGGTTGCTACACAATTTGAGAGTAGGTTGATGCGGGGCCCGGGAAACCAGGCATAGGAAGCAAGGATTAATTTGATGAACAACAGAAAGCTACTAGAGATCTTAAAAAGACAAAACAAAAAAGAACCACAATTTTAAAGGATATACCATGGGGATATCAAAAAAAAATTAAATGCTTACCAGAAAAAAAAAATCAGTATTTTCTATATTCACCATTTTTAATGGTTCCCAGGTGTTTCCAGTATAGACACTCCTCCTTCCAAAGGACCAATTAGGATATGCCAACAAATTTTATTTTTAAAATAGCAGCAATAAAGATAGTTGTATTATATATATTTTTAAAATGCACAAAGGCATGATTAAAAGCATAATGTCAAAGTGAAATAAAGTATATATACATTTTAAGGCTTTGCCCTGCAGAAAGACATCACAGTGCATACTCCTGGTAACAGTATATAAAAGCTTCTATTACAATCTCTTAAACCAAAAGATATCATAGTGATAGCTGAGAAAGACTAATCTAGGAGGGACACACTGGATTCAGAAACACCAGAGTCAAGCAGAACACAGACAAACACTGGCGCCATCAAAATAGCACTTTATGTACAAACCATTGGGCACAGTAGTTAATATGATAAAAGCTCAGCGTGAGGAAAATTGTTCTAATGATACACTGTGCGCACAGGTTCAGACAAGGAGTAAGGAGTGCCAGGCAGAGGCCACAGTAATTCAGGAGTGAAGTCAGGAGGGTCTTAGTGAATAAGGCAGCAATCGGAGTAACAGCAGAGGCTTGGCGGGGGGGGGGTGGGGGGGGTGGGGGGGGTGTGTTTTTGTGTGTGTGTGTGTGTGTGTGTGTACACTAAGTTACCTGCAGCATTATTAGTCTGAGTTCACGCTTCAAGGCCAGACTCCATCTCTTGTCTCTCCTGATAAACAACCTTTTTGTCTTACAACTATAGCTTTTTCTGTGTCATTTACTGGCACTTGGCATGTTACCAAACACAGTCAATTATCTCTATGTCTATATTACGTTACCTCAAATAAGTTTGTACTACATTCCCTCAGAGAAAAGTCCCTGTCTTGTTTCCTCTAACTTCCCAACTCAAGAAACTTGCTTTTTATTTGATAAACACTGGGTATAATTGTTAATTAATGTAGTTTGTGTACATGAAGTTCACCTGCAGAAAATATATATGCCTAGTCAGACTCTAAGGTTACATTAAAATGTCTAAACTGAATTTATTAGATATCATAATTCATGTGTAGAAAAACGATCTCTGAAATTAAGTTCACAGAATTCAGTATTTTTGTTTTATCTTCTGATTTCAATAGCCCATGTAAATGGAACGTCCGAGTAAAACTGTGTTCCAGATATTTTGCATGATAATCAATATGGCTTAATGAAACTTCAAGTTTGTCCATGACCTTGGGCAAGGTGCCAACACCTTTTTTATATGCTGCCAATATGCATATTAGTCAAGTCAGCATTTTACAGGTGGGCAAGCATGACTAATAATCACCTTGTAATGTTGTCAGAAGTATGGTTATATTGGAGTTGTGATTAACATCTTGCTTCTTAAACAGCCTGCTGGAAGTGTATGTCTGTTGCTTCCATAACTTAGAGAACATTCAAAACATCCATTTACCTTTGATATTAAGTGGTGTATTAATCTCTGTAGGGGATAAGCACTTCAAATAAAATTCCTGTGATTTTCACAATGATTACTGTTGTTGAACACATAAATCTGAAGAGTGTAAAGCAGAAAAAAGGTTGGGAAGGGATTTTCCTTTTTGTTCAAGTGTGTATCTAAAATTCGCTATTGGAAACATTTATCATTTTTTCAGGTTAAGGCCAGATTGAACTCTGTGGAAAAGATACAAGTTACCATTACTCTGGGATCTCTAAGTGTATGAGTACATTAAGAATACCTTCACCGTAGGCAAAAGTTGACCTTCATTTAGGGGACACCAAGATTATAGAAGAATGAGCTGTAAAATTGTGCTAGACTCTGAAACCACAAATCTGGGTTTGGCTTAAATTCTCCAAATGGGGAATTCATCTGCTGCCCAATTTGTATTTTGGAAGAACACTGAGAAAGCATGTGTAGGTATAGAGCACTTACAGACTCAAATAAGTATTCTGCCCCTATTTATTTTATGCCAATCTAGTCAATTGAACACACCTAGAAAAGGCCACTTGAGGATATAATCAGGAAAAGGGCCCTCACCAAGAACTCCACCATACTGGCACCCTGATCCTGAACCTCAAGCCTCCAAAACTCTGAGAAATAAATGTTCATTGTTTAAGCCAACCAGTCTATGGTATTTGTTACAGAAATTTGAATGGAGACAACTGGGGTCCATGGAGCCCCAAGCAGTCTGTGGATGAAACACAAAGGATTTGTGAACGTGAGGTGGGAAAGCAACATCTTTATTTTTACTACCCTGTTACTGAAATTTAGCATTTCTTCGGTAAGTATAGGCAACAAACCACAGTAAGTGGTTTGTCAGCAATAGAAACCATGGCTATTTTTATATCATCCTACATTTGCTGCAGATATCTTAAATATAATTTACATTTATCATTATTTTGAACTTATGGTAGTTACTAGAGCTCTAGATCTCATTTTTAATGTGTTATTTTATCACAATTATTAAGTGTTTTACCATTGTGTCTCAATATAAACGGTTCTTTGTAATCCTGTGTATTTTATTTTATGCTTTTATAAACATTCTTAGATGAGCCCATATGCTTCATCAGAGTGACAAATAGGTCCATGGCACCCTTAAGATTAAGAGCCCCTGCTCTAAGTATCCTGGAGAAAGGATTACCTCAGAGAAGGAGACAGGAAGACTGGTAAGGGAAGAGGTAATACTTTAGCTGGTCTGCATCCATAGGGACATACAAATTACTAAATAAGTATGGTTTACTTATTAACAAACAGCCACTTCCCTAAGTTCCCTGACTATTCCCAGCCCTCTGCCCCGGACTCCCAAGGATTTCCTCAGCTCAGCAAATAAAGGCTTAACACTGAGCCCCGCATATCAATATTCATATAATTTCTTTGCATGCTTCTCTTGTGCCTGGGATGGCACAAAGTAGAGCTCATCAGGTATTTTCTAAATTGCATTTTGTGTGTATGTCAAACATTTTGTCCAAATAAAATCTCTATTCTTGTACTTCATTGGAAAAATTACTCTAGACCTTCATAATCTCTATTAGAAGAGAATGGGTTTTCAATTTGAGCTTTTCCAAGTGTCTTCCCCTAGCAGCAAAACACTGAGTTTTCTGACAAGGATCCCAGAGTGACCTATTCTTCCCCAAGTCAGCCCCTGTTTTCCAGGGAACATTCTCAGATAGTAGGTAGGTCTCATCTCAAAGCTTCTGCTGATCTAAACTGCGTGTGAATGAGCTAGAAGCTTTGGAGGGCTTAATGTGGGTGGAAGAACAAGACAGGTGTCATCAGCTTGTTCTCCTACTTCACCTTCAACATTTAAAGAGCTCCAGCTCAGACCGTAAGGTACTTTACTATATGCTCCAGGAATTCCAGAAACTTTATTTTTACACCTCACCCCACCCCCCATTTTCTTGAAGCTTGAATCATCTGTGATAACTCAGATACTTAGTGCTACAGAATCGGCTTACAAAAGACCTTGAGGGGGTCCATGAAGCCCACAAATGCTTCCCAACATTATTAAGACATATGTTTGCCTAAAGCCAAATTCCAGCTGCTGTAATGTTCTGAGACAAATGCTTCATAATTAGAAAAGGCCATTTGCTGTTTACAGTGCATCTGGAGAGCACCGATATCTCCACTGTGCAGACTGCCTCACTGTTAGTACGGGGGTTATATTTTAAACTTTCTTGCCTAGAAAAGTTGTCTCTTTAATGATATATATTCTATGAAGATGATAGATTGTCAAGTTGGACATTGCAGGACTTCGCTGGTGGAGCAGTGGTTGAGAATCTGCCTGCCAATGCAGGGGACACGGGTTCGATCCTGGTCCGGGAAGATCCCACATGCCGCGGAGCAGCTAAGCTTGTGTGCCACAACTACTGAGCCCGCACACCTAGAGCCCATGCTCCACAACAAGAGAAGCCACCGCAATGAGAAGTCCGCGCACCGCAACGAAGAGTAGCCCCCGCTCGCCGCTACTAGAGAAAGCCCGTGTGAAGCAACGGAGACCCAACGCAGCCAAAAATAAAAAAAAAAAGATAAAGTTGGACATTGCAGATAAGAATAATCATTATTATAAGCTTAACAGTAGAAAAATCACTTATCAGTATTGTCATGATGTGCACGTACTTGAAAGGAGTTGGTACAGTGGGTTGCCCTTTAAGGAAGCCAAAAGGAGTGATAGTTGTTTCTCTAAATTCTGCTCAGCTTCATACCTTGAACAATGTAACTGGTAAGACCAAGTGCTAGCTTTCTGAAGATATTAAAACATTAACATGATGATTTTAAAATTTAAATTAACTTTCAAATGTTAAAAATACTGCAAGGGCCAAATAGGTGGTAATTTATTTTTGTACAGAAAATTATTTTGTAATTTATCCTATATTAATCCTACGAGATATTCTTTTCCCCTTCCTATAAATATGGAAACTGAGTCTCAGAGAAGCTAAGTTACTGCCCAGGTCACACATATAATAATTCTAAGATTCAGTTTCGTTCTGACTCCAAAGCCTGGTTCTTTTTACTCTTGCATGCTTCTGAAACTGGGCTAAGGATATCTGCTTTCCTCACCCTCTTTTTCTGACCCACTTCACCACCCTACTCATCATCACTGAATATCATGGGAACAAAAGGAATAGGAATTTGACTTCCATAACGGAGGTGGTGAAGATTTCTTGAAATTAAAACAGAAGCTTGGGCTGCAAGTTTTACCTAAGGTTTAAAAGCAATGGGAGCCTTCAAAAGTATTTTGTACCTGAGGCAGGTTCCTCGTGACCATCTTCTACCCCATCTCTCCCTCTCCTGGCTCTCAGCACCATGGCATGCCTAGCACACCCCTCTCCCTAACCTCCAGAGTTACCAGGAGCTACCTTCTGTCTTTAGTGGCCTTCAGTGAAAAAGCTCAAGAAGCATTGTGCTTCATTCTGCAGGTTCCAGTTTTTATGCAGGGGGAGTCCCAGTGGCGCCAAAAAGTCATCTTTAAAAGTTAAAGTCATGTGAACCATCCTGAGTCCAGTTGACAGCAGCCGCCAAGGGCAGCAGAGACAAATATATGTGAGGGCCAAGTGTACCAGAGCAAACTCCACTCATGCAGAACTCTAACCACATCTCCCTTCTTGTTGGCTAAAGCCCATAAACACCAAAAACTAAGTGCTAATTAGTAACAGGGACTGGGGATGCAAAACCTGGCCGTGGAAGCAGGGACTTCCCAGGTGTCACAGTCTTTCTCCTGGCACTCCTTGTTAAGAATAAAGTGTACTGTTGTAAACATCTACTAAACCAAAGTGCAATTACTTAGAAACCTGTAGACACCTAGTTCTATGTAAATCTGGTAGTCGGGGCTGGTGGTTGGAGGGAGGGGTATAAAAATGAATAGAGAAAGAGAGAGAAAGTAAAGCAATCAACCTCAGGTCATCTGAAACAACGCTGACATGAAGCAAAATGTCAAGTATATCAGGAAAAAGAGCAGGAAGAAAGGGGGAATAAGCCTCTAGGAAGTAAGTGGCTTTCTCTCTAACTCAGATACAAATTAGGGACCAAGAGTGAAAGGAGGAGCCAAGAGACCCCCAGATAATAATAGTCGTGAAGACCAAAGTGCTCTGAGTTGTCTAGTGAAGATTACATAATCACTTTGAGCTACTGACAGAGAAGCACACTTAAGAAAGTGATAAACTACTCCAATCAGTCCTGCAAGATTGATCTTCCTAAAGTACTATTCTAATCCTGTTACTCTACCCACAAAATATTCAACGGCTCCCTACTGCCAATAAATAAAGCAAAACCTCTCCATCCTTGCATTTAATCCATATTCAGTTTAAAGTACCTTTCAAAATTCATCTCTCACAATCCTCTACACGGACCTTTTATTTTATCCAATGATTCTACTGTCAATTTTCTAAATCCACACTTCCGTTCTCTGCCTTCAGGTCTTTGCTCCAATTATTTTCTTCTACTCATGACAATCCTAGTAGCCCTTCAAGACCCAGTTTAAAGGCCACTCTCTCCATGAAGACTTTCCAGTTCACCCCAGCTAGAATTTCTCTATTTTTTTTTTTACAACCTTCTGATTTTGCCTCCTTTGTGGTTTTTTAATCACTCTGACTTGCTTCGTAGTTATTCATGTACCTGAATCATATCAGTACCATACACGGTCCACTATGAGTACTGTGATACCTCATAGGATTCAACAAATGTTTTAGGGTAAATAAGTGACTAGGTTACAAGGGGAAAACAATCTGAGAAAAAGAAGAAGAAACTGAGGATATTCACTATGGCTAAGAGAAAGGGAAAACTCAGTAACTGTTCTAAAAGATTTGATGGCTTTGTTAGACTTTAAGTCAATTCAATGAAGCTGTTTATAGTAGCATTAAGGGCTAGCCTGAAATCAAAAGTTGGGAGACATTTATTAAACATTCTTCAGACATTTGAGAGCTTACTACGTGCCCAGAACTGTATTAGGCACTGGTGATACAAAGATAAATAAGACACATACCTTGTTCTCAAGTACCTCCTTGCTGCTGAAAGCTAACTTTCTTTACTTTTCCTCTTTATATATTCACTTCTTTATTATTCCACCTTATGCTAATAGCCTTAATTATTCCACCTCAAGCAAAATTTGAATCAATCCACTCCATAATGTTTCTGGTGGATTAAGAGGTAATTCCTTCCTACTTGTCAAGGACAGAACTAAGCCAGTAATTAGAACTGACAGGATTGGTGATTAAGACTCAATGTAAAGACAAAAGGAATGCAGCAATGGCTAAATCTTGTCCTAAGAAACTTCCCATCACAGGAAATGCTCCAGTAGACCACTTAATAAAATAATGGAGAAAGACTTCCTATATCAGATGGAAAATTGAATTGGATCACCTCAAAGGAGTAAGTGAACCACAAGATTTTGTACTAGGTAAGATATCAATGCAGAGAGAAGTGAGTCATAGATCTACATGAATGAATACATAATGATAGTTATTTTGAGGTAACATACTCCTGTAAGGGGCATTGTACACAGGATGATGGGTTCGTGACAGGCCTATGCGAGATAGTCAACCGTCTAGACAAAAGGTGATATCATTTGTTGATGTTAATGAAGGAAATGGCGTCTCAGTCAATGCTTCATGCACAAATTGAAAGGCTCAGGAATACAAAAGAAATAAAGGCACGAGACAGCATGCTACAGCATGAAAGCCAGTAATCTGGCCTGTGTATCTTCCCTGTAACCACACAGGAGCTGTGTGGCCTTGGGCAAGTAATTTAAGATTTCATCAGTCTATTTTAGGAAACCAAGATACTAATGTATGCCTCATGAAATTCTTCTCAGATACGAATGAAATTACTCATGGTAAATATTCAGCATGATACCTGGCATCTCAAATCTTCTTCACTCAAGGATGTCCTTTAATGATGTTTCCATCTTATAAACACATAGAAAACGAACACTAACCTGTGGGCTAATGGCAATGAATTCTGAGTTTAAAAGAAAAAAAACCAAAAAATACCAACCAAACAAACAAAAAACCCAAAAGTTTACAGCAGTCATGAAGTTGGTTCACTACCTCAGAATAATAAAACAGAACATTACTTGGTGAATTGCATACAGGTTTAGGAAGGCTTAAAGGTTAAGAGGAAAATTAAGATAAAGACTCAGAGTGTCTTAATATGATAACAGAGATAAGAAGCTGGCTTACAGCAGCCTAGAGCTCTTTGAGGGCAAAAAGTGGGTCTTGTTCATCTTTTTATCCCCAGTTCAGTGTGTCTCCAGTTACTGGCATGTAGAAAACGACCCATAAATGTTTGTTAAATGAATAACTCACACATATTCCTGCCTGGCACGTTTAGGTATTCCTGAATTCTATTATAAACAGGCCTCATATAATTTAGTTGAAATCAAATCTTCGAAAAATTCTAGAATATTCTTCAACAGATGGTTTATGATCCTTTAGAAAGGAAACAGAGGCTGGGTGGCCAGTCCACCTTAATGATATTCATTTTCAATGAGTTCTTCAGTACGTAGAGGCTCTCTATCACATCAGTGAGGCTCCAAACATGGCACATTTTGGACCTCCATCATAAGCTTCAATCTCTGGCAAGTTACTGAGGTGGTGTAGCCAGCAGCCCTATTATGGTGACAATTTCCTGCCGTTTGGCATATTTTGAACAGTGTGCCTAATTCAAAAACTATCAGCACGTGGTTGGTAAATGTCATAGCACATCTGTTCATAACAACAGATTTTAAGTCTCGAATCTCATTAAGGAAATGGGTATTACATCTGTTAAGTCCTCTTGTCAGTTGGATGAGCTGCATCCCAAGACACTGCACTAAGATGCTGAAAACATATGCTTACATATTTGCTCAAATTCAAGTAGACATCTTTACAAAGTCATACTACTACCTTTTCCTTGCAAGTTGAATTACGTGACTTCAGCTTGGAAATGTTATTAAAATTTTGTCTCCCAAAGGAGGGGTTTCCTTTTTCCTAGTCAGTTCTTATATCATACCGTTTCTCTTTCTGCAAACACTGTGTCTATATGCCAGAAGCCATATATTTGATGTATGCTTAATTAATCTCATTTCTCCAGGGGAAAAAAAATGAAGCATTAAGATTAGATGTCCATTAACCTCCTGCTGTATCTTCCCTGAAGAGCTCCCTGTTGATGTGCTTTAGAAGTTTCCATTTTCGTTGTATACCTCTACATCACCTTAGTTCATTGCTACCTTAAGGCTAGAGTCAGCCATCAAAATTTATGATCCCTTTCAAGTCCTCACATAAATGTGAAAACCAATGCTTCTGCCTCGGTCCCATTAAGAAAGTATATGACCCAGCTGGTTACGAGAAACAGCTGCAATACTACTTCACATTTATTTTCTAGGCACTAGTAGGCTTTGAAATAGAAATGTCCCTTTTTGGCCCATCTCTTCTGTAGTAAGTTATATGTAATTCTCTACATTTGGCAGAATTCTGGGGAAAAAAAATCCTAAGGAAAGGGAGTACTCTAACGATCTCCTCCACTGGCAGATGAAGTAGAGGACGTCAAGAGAGTCAAGTGAGCTCAGCTGTTTTATATTTTCAAAATTGTCTACTTTTGGCATATAAAGAGAATGTTACTTTCCTTCTTGTGATTTTACTCATCTGGAAGATGCAGTGTCGCAATGACAACTGCTCATTCAACAACAATTAGAAAAATGAGCTTTAATTGAACTGAATGCAGAGGTTGGTTGTGCTATGATGCAATATAGAAACTGATAGTTCTTATTTTTACAGAAGGAAAAAGCAGCATCTTCTATATTTTACAGAGTCACTGGTTTCTTCTGGAGAAAAAAAAAATCTGGACTTCTAGAAAAGAGGATTCTCTGCTTAAACATATTAAATATATCCACTTTTCTTGCACCAAACATCGTTTTCACACAACAGCACCAACTGTGAAGGCATGAAGGTGATAGAGTGCAAATTAGCCACCTAATGATTTGCCTTTGGTCAGAATAGCTGTGCCAACTCCTTCGGCAAAATAATGGCAGACCGAGCACAGCCTGTCATTTGCTCACACCACTGAAGGATGTATATTTGCTAAGAGGAGATGAAGACAGATGTGAATATATGTAGCAGGGTTACTTCTAAACTCAGCCTGCGTGGGCGTGTTGCTGTGCCTGCCCTGGCAGCGTCTCTTCCTTGGAGAACCACCATGCTGAGGAATTCAATCCCAGCGTCCCATCCCTACCCATTCCTCATCCTCCTTTCCCCCTTTCTGAGTATGTGATCAATCAAGTTACATTTTTGCTTAAGCCAGACCGAGTCTGGTCTCTGGAGCCCCAGAAGAAGTCCTGCATGCCTTACAAATTGCTAATTTGGCATAATCACTGCATAATATAGAAAAGAGGTTAAGCTCGGAATCTTTAAGCCATTTGAATAGGATTTTATAGTTTTCAGAGTGCTTTCACATATATAATTCTAATTTTTTGAAATGATACTTACATAAAACAAGTTATAATAATTCCATTATATCAATAGGAAGCATAAAAAACAAAAAAAGGTACAGAGAGAGTAAGTGATTTTATAAAAATATATCCAGCCAGATGCCAATAGCTACAGAGTACATTTCCCAAAACTCCTTCAAAGACATTCTCAATTCACATATCACAATTTTAACCGTAATGACCAAAAACATTCAGATCAATATGGTACTCATTTAAGATTTACATTTTCCAAATTGTAAATTTGGCCTGCATGACCTTTATAGAAAGTAGATTTTTTTTTCCCAAGGATACATTGCCTAATAATAACTGAGACATTTCTAGAAATCTTAAGTAGTCTAGTTGCCTTGATCTAATTCTCGAAAGTTTTTTGAATGGTAAAAGATCTCAAGACACAGCTGAATCATTACAAAGCACTGATACGTAAAGAAAAGGAAAATACTAAAGTCATAAGTGAAGCTTGAATGTGGTAAGTTATCTGTTCCACAAAAGTGTTTAGGAAATACTGCCATGCACTGTAGATATGATAGGAAATATATGTGTATTGTTTGCTATCTTCTAGGAGCTTGCAATGGTTCAATGGAGGAGAGAACAATTAAGCAAGCAATATCAATAGTGGGTGGTAAGTGCTAGGCTCACCTGGCAGGTTCACAAGGTCTGTAGGGAGCATCTATCAGGAGCATCTAATCAAGTCCTAGGGGTGAGGAAAGATTTCCCTGAGGAAAAAGTGCTTACGATGAGACCAGGAGGATAAGAGTTTGTCGGAATAAAGAAAGGGAGGACTGGTCAAATTCCTGACGTTAATGAAGTTAGCAAAACTTTACAACTTAAAAAATATTTTTTTAAAATCTTATTTCTCTTTTCCTTTCATTTGGCTCCATCTGCAAAACAGACATTCCTTATTTAGCTCAAAGCCATAAACTCCTAAAACACACGCAAGGCATCTCTACCCCTCACCACTCAGATCAGAGACAACAAACCCACCCCCTTAGATTGCTGTGCTACCATATTTTATAGAACCCAGGCATGACTTCAGCAGATCTTAGCCAAAATTAACGAAACATCAAACTTTCCACCTTCTCTGACTTCACTGATATCCTTCACTCCATTCTGAAACTCCAGATTTCTAAAAATTACCCCATACATCCTGACAATATCCTCAGTTACAGACTTCTGGGGATTTCAAATCTATATTCTTCAGTATAACTAATACCACCTGCTTTAAGTATGTAGTAAATCACGAGAAATGGAGACAGTACAGCTTAAGTTCCTTAACCCAGATGCTACAACGGTGTAACCACAGATACATTATTACGTTACGATAAATCAGAGTTACCATCTTAGGCTAACTATTGGTCTATTTATCTATATTGGCTGCTTGAGATGTCTCCCAATCACTAACAAAAGTAGCCGGTGTGTGCTTTCTTAACCATACGATGTCCTCATCAACTTGGCTTTATGTATTTAAACATGGCATGAGTGTATTATGTCTGTTCAAATATAAACATGTATCGGACATTGAGCATGGTTGACAATGGCCTTGGCTGGAGTACAACTCAATCTAAAATGTGGAGTTGGGAGATCAACATAACTAGCCTCAATCTTTATTGTTCCTTGTATCTTGTTTCTGCCTAGTATTGCCAAATAAATCTACTAACAAATTTGAAATCTTCATTGTAAATCAATAATACAATAGATAGACATGGATCTGTTACAAGCTTCATTTAAGTAGGCACCCAGAATATGTTTTAGGGTGTAAATTTTATCCTTTTGATTTTGCCTTTGCTGGCTCTTTCAGCATCCCTGGTCAATGTTTTTATGCAATTGTCTTCCTTTTCTTATTTTCCAATCAGGAAACAGTAATAAAGAGGAAAAAAACCATATCAGGGTAGAAGTGGAGAGTTCCGTATGCAAAGGACAAACTGAGAACTAAAGACTGGAGTTTATACTCAAAAATACCACTGTTTTTTCCCCTCTCATTTCATGCACTGGTTTACCACTCACCTATTGTCATAGTACATTTTTTAGGGCATTAATGAAAACTACCAAGAAATAAAGGAGCTATTTCTGATGAGGACTTGACATGATTCCAAATGTTCTTTATATACAAATAATCAAATTACAATTTCGTGGCTTAAAAAGGAAGAAAGAATAACAACCCCAGTGAGCAACCTGGATTCTAAAAAATGAGAAGAACGTTTATTTTAATTAGTCATGGTCTTCACACTAATTACTCTCCTGTCACAAGTGAGCCTTTTTCCATCAGTAACATACTTGTCCTTTCAATAATAAAGAGAAAGATGAGAGGCAAAAACAAATAAAAGAATGTATTTTTTTTTATCGTTTTTTTAAAAATTTTAATTATTTTTGGCTGCGTCGTGTCTTTGCTGCTGCATGCGGGCTTAGTCTAGTTGCGGCACATGGGCTTCTCATTGTGGTGGCTTCTCTTGTTGCAGAGCACAGGCTCTAGGCACGCAGGCTCAGTAGTTGTGGCGTGCAGGCTTAGTTGCCCCGCGGCACGTGGGATCTTCCCTGTCCAGGGATCAAACCCGTGTCCCCTGCACTGGCAGGCGGATTCCTAACCACTGCACCACCAGGGAAGTCCCAAGAAGGTAATTTTTTATTCCAAAAGCTGTGACCATTTTTAAAGCTAAATTAATGGCCGCCTAATTGACGCTAATGAAACTATACAGTCAGATCGAGACTTAGGAAATTGTTCCTTATTTCATCAGGGAAGGAAGTTCAATACTGTAATTGTATTTCCAGATAAACACCAGAATTAAGCATGTGTTATAAGGGTAGCTTACTTGAAGTAGATAAGGCAGACATCCCCTCCCCCATAAACAATTACAAGCTCTGGGGTACAGTCACAGTTCAGTCAGGCTGCTCCAATAATCAGCAAAGCGACAATCATTTCAGGACTTATGCCACAGGTAAAAAAAGACTGGTACTGATTTTAAAGAAACATTCCAATTTCTCTAGAAATGTCCCATGATAAAACCATTCATTCTTCCTGACAGGTATAAGTTGTTCCGTTTTTGTTTTACTTTTTTTAACTTTGAAAAAGATGACCAACCTATGCTTGCAGTTTAAAAACACGAGCGCACACAGCAGCTGATCTGAATATACGATGGGAGCGCCACATACAGAGGCTGCACCGAAGTACCACAGGGGAAACGGCATTCCGGGGTAATTTCCAAGAAAGCTATTCATCTCCACATCAGACACAATGGCATTACGAGGCAGGGAGAGAAAGAAGAGTTGAAGGACGCCATCCTGCACGCAAAGCGTGCGTTTCATCTTTATTAGGCCTCAACTAAGAGACTCTGTGCGGCAGCCAAGGCAATGATTGCTGTGGAGACAGCAAAGTCAGAAGCCTGTCAGAGGTCAGCCCCAACCAGCGTGGAGGAAAAACACATCAGACAACCGAGCAAAAGCAAGCCTTTCACAAGCAGAGTGCTAAAAGTAGCAATTACGTATAATGAAATGTCAAAAGGGATGGAGAAAGAGTTAACCAAGATGACAAGGGGGCAAACGCCAGAGCCAACCCTTTCCAAAGAATTAGCCACTTTGGCAAAGATTAAGTCAGCCGCCTCCTCTGTTTGCAAGAAGCTATGCTCCTATCTTCTAGGACTGTGGCTTGTTTTCGATGAGACTAAAGCTCACATCACAGACTTTTCTACACATTCATAAACTGCCTCGTTTGCAAAACAAAGGAACCATACCTTTAAAGGAGGGCTCAACAGCAAAGTATAACCCACAGCATCACTCAAATCGGGCAACACTTCAGAAGAACTAACGCAGCAATTCTCAAACTTGAGAGGCACTGAATCACCTAGAGGGTTTTTTAAATACAGATTGCTGGGCTCCACCCCCAACAGGTATTGGTTAGGCCCCCAAGAATTTACATACATAATAATTCCCAGGTGGTGCTGATAGATACTGCTGGTCCAGGCACCACAACTTAAGAGCCATTAGTCTAAGAAAGAGTAATGAGCACAGATACTTTCATGCCTAGACTTGTGATTGGAAGAACAAACAGAGTAACTTACTTAAACATTTGAAATCTTTTTTGACATATCCAAAACCTGCAGGGAAAAATCAGGGGGCAATTTAATTAGGGTAGAATACTAATTTTGTTTTTCTTCTCAAATAGATTATTTTCTATTAGTAAGGGTCTTAGATCAGTACTTTGTAAACTTAAATGTATATAAGAATCCCCTGGCGGCCTTGTTAAAATGCTGATTCTGATTGCGTAGGTCTGGAGCGAGGCCTCAGATTTAACCTAACAAATGCCCAGGTGACACTACTGATGCTGGTCCAAGGGCCCCACTTAGGGCAGCAAAGTCTATGATACAATAAGAAGCAACGTAGCCTGGGGGTCAAGAGTGAGGACTCAGGAGTGGAGCTGCCTGAATACAACGGCAAGCTCTGTCAGTTACTAGCTGTGGGACATGGGCGAGTTACTTAACCTCTTTATGGCTCAGCTTCATCGGTAAAATTAGATTAAAAAGAGTACCTACCTCATACATTGTTGTGAGAATTAAACAAGTCAATATGTGTAAAGCACCGTGCTTGGCATGGGATAAGTATTCCACGATCATTACCACTGTATGCAGAGAAAGGGAGCTGATTTGCTTTTAAGCAACCCACCTCTATTTGTTTTTTATATTCTCTTTACAGCTGCTTCAAGTTAAGCAGTTCTTGTTGCGGATGGGAGGCCAGGGTCTCATAAGGTTAAATATTTGATTTGACAGAATTCTTCATCTAACTGTTGGTTGCTATTGCATAGTTTATACTTCTTAAGGCTATATATAAAACGAGCCTGTCCCTGAAGATTTCAATGAGCTTTTTGTCATTTTTTTTTTCATCCAAGGCAGTACTGAACTAAGTCATGCGTGTGTGCGTGCACACAGGTGCATGGAGGGGGTTCTGATGATAAGAAAATATATACAAGTACTTTGCCTAATGTTGCAGACGTAACTGGTGGTGAAATATTCACATATAACTACTTTCTTATTTTGTGTATGGAATAGAATTACAGGGACTTCCGACTCCTCCCACTACTCAAGTTTTCTTAGAAGCAATAGTTCTTATAGACAGGCAGAAACATACTTTCTTTCTCCTACTTTGCTTGCCCCTCCAGTGGAGAGAAGGAGTGTTAATTCCAGCTGTGATTACTTAAGAGTCCCTATACGAGCCTTTGTTTTCTAATGGGGAATGTAAAGTTCTGGTGAACTAGAAGGTACTGGCTGAATATTTATGAAGTGAGAAAAGCAATAATTTCCCATTAACAATATAAAGAGATTTTCTGAGGCCCAAACCACTGCTGTTATGATGGAACATTTTGCAATGCCTGTCTGCTTCCAAATGTCAGCATAGTAAGACTGTTTTTGCGAGGCTGTCAACATTTTATTGAAAGGGTAATCTGGGATAATTGTAGAGGCCTGAAACTGCACCTGCTATAATTTCACTCTTAGCTTTGGAGAAACAGCCTCTTTTAAAATGACAACATAACAGAATAGCTTTGTAACCAACGGCTTTTTCACATCTACACCATTCATATTTGAGATCACGAGTATAAACACACATGCAGACACACTGAGATTTGATGACTGGAATGACTGAGATGTCTTCTTTTTTTTTATTATTTTAATTCTTTATAAAGCAGAGAGGGCATTTGGCCCTGAAAAGAAAGAGGAAATTATATCAGAAAGGGGAGAATTTTGAATTTTAGTGACAGTTGTTCTCTCCATAGAACACAGTAATTATTATGAATATTGTTAATACCACTCTATCCAACAAGGCATTCCTTATTTCTAGTGTCTTTAAGGTAAATAAAATGCCTTGCTACAATTCCAGAATCTTAAAATAAATTCTGCAATTCTAGAGAGATAAGCATTCCTTTCAAAGGCTGTACGTTTGCACTTACTCTATTGCAAAGTTTTATAGCATGGTACTGCTCTCACATAAATAAGGTGGGGAAGTAGGCTATCCATTTGGTTTACAAATGAAATGCAAGACCTTCTGTAAATAACTAACCAAAGATACGCTTAATGATCTCCCCAGATTTATTAGAAGAAAATTCCCTATCCATTAATTAATATATCATACAATCTCTAGCCAAGCACAATGTCTATTATCAGAGTGATTTAGGTAAGTAAAAATCAGTCTACCAAACCAGGTCAATAATGGATTAATTTGGAAAACTTGTGACATACCTCAAGGCAATCAAAAGACCAGAAATAATTAAAAGCTGCTAACAATTTTATAAGTTACTTGGTATCTTAAGACTATTGGCTATATAATATTTGCATGAATGTGTGCATGAAAAGATGTATTTTCATACTTTAAATGTATGTATTAAGAAAGATACACTCCTACCATAAGAGTCATTTCAAATATGGATATTAAACATACCTTTTTCTTCTCTCTTGAAACTAGACATAAGCAGATTGCTTTTATAAAATTTATAAAGGCGATAATATATTTTACATATTTTATTCAACAGGAATTGATAAAGTCTTCTCTCAGTTGTAGCAATGGGAAATAGAAGGAGCATCTGGGAGATCCAAGGAGTGGGCATGCAGCACCAAGTTTTTAAAGTAAATAAATTAAAAATGTGTGCACAGAATTGATTTCACAAGTAACTTTTCAGAAATAAAGGATTACATTGAAAGATAACTATCGTATATTTTTAAATATATTAGAACAAGCTTATTAGCATCAAAACTTTATTACAAATGGATGAAATCAAATATATTCAGCAAGATAAATTTCAGAGTAATGAGTATACACTGGGAAGTACCTAATACACATTACTGAAAAGATTCTTCAACCATGACATACCATTCAAGCTCTTACAGCTTTACTTTCCTCTTCTGTAGAATGGGAATAATAAAATCTGCTATACTTCCCTCAATTATATGAGAAAATGGATGCAAAAGCATTTGGAAAATTATTACCTGCAATATAAGCGCAAAATAACTAAAATGCTCGTTAATCATTCACTAAGAGCTTACATTGCCTGTGCTTTGCATTTTGCACAGGGCTCCCTTATATATTTTTCTTGTCATCTTCAGAACACCTCCAAAGGTAGGCCACACATGTAATACCTAATCCTATTTTGTTGATGAGGAACTAAAGACAAAAGAATATGTGATTTACCCAGAGTCAGCCTGAACTGACTAAGAGTCCAAGGAAAAAGGCTTCAGAGGAAACCAAACCTGATGACTCCTTGATCTTGGACTTCTAACCTCCAGAACTGTGAGAAAATAAATCTCTGTTGTTTAAAAAAAAAAAAAAAAAAAGAGTCACAGGGCTGAACTCTGCATTTCTACTGGGAGCATTCTCAAAGGAAGTGCCCCATGAGAAACGGAGGATAACAGTATGATACCCGAAAGAAAGTTGCTGGGTGTGTTTGTTTGTTTCTTTGTTTGCTTTCGATTATGCTTTGTGAGCATGTGTGTGAAAAAGAGAAATTCAAATACAGTGTTGTAGAAATGAAAAAAAAAATTAATTTTCCTTTTACCAAGTAGAAAGCTAAAATAGTCTGAGCAATACAAAGTAAGGCACTGGAACATCTGGATTCTACAGCCTTAGAAGCATCCAGATACAACACCAAGAACAGGAACACAGCCTCTGCTGGTGATCAGTTCATAGTGATGAACTCTATCCTCATACGGTTTTGCAGGCAGCCAGTCTTGAACGGGAGGTCAGAGCATTACAAAGTCGCTGCTGCAGCACATACAGAAACATACCAGAGACCCCTAAAAAGATCTAATGTGGGCTTTCATGCCTGGTGTTAATTCCTATATCCTCAGTTTGGCAATCCCTGGAGCATTCTAAGTCATAGTTTTTAAGCCTTTACCATGGACAAGCTATCATGACAGGGGATACCTAGAGAGCAAAACACAGACCTAGCTGTAAAGATACAGTGTACTGTAGGAAAAGGCATGCATAATCAGACAAAATAGAACAGTCATTGGAAGCAACCAAGATATCCTTCAATAGGTGAACGTATAAATAATCTGTTGTACCTCCAGACAATGGAGTATTATTCAGTGCTAAAAAGAAATGGGCTATCAAACCAGGAAAAGAAGTGGAGGAGACTTAAGTGTATATTACTAAGTAAAAGAAGCCAATCTGAAAAAGGCTACATACTATGTGATATTCTGGAAAAGGCAAACTATGGACACAGTGAAAGGATCAGAAATTGCCAGGGGCTGGGGGTAGGGAGGGATGAATAGAGCACAGAGGATATTTAGGTCAGTGAAACTACTCTACATGAAACTGTAATTGTGGATACATGTCATTATACCTTTGTCACAACACATAGAATGTTCACCACGAAGAATGAGCCCTAATGGTAAACTATGGACTCTGGGTGATAACGATGTGTCAATGTGGGTTCATCAATTGTAACAAATGTACCACTCTGGTGTATGACTTTGATAGTGGAGGAAGCTGTACATGTATAGGGGCAGGAAGTACACGGGAAATCTCTGTACCTTCTGCTTAATTTTGATGTTAACCTAAAACTGCTTTAAAAAAAAAAAAAAAAGCAGTATATAAAAAAGCAAAAACAGGTCAGTCTAATGACAGAACACAATGCTATGTGAACACACAAGATGGGCATCCTGTTTTGTGGATATGAAAGATGCTTTCTGGGAAGGAAGGTGAAGAGTATTTCTTATACTTTCTGGGTATGTTACTTTCTATAACCAATCTGAATGTCAAGTGCTTCCTCTTTAAAATGGGCATAATAATGCATACCATGCCCATTATTGTGAGGATGAAAGATTATACATGTAAATCACCTAATAGTGCCTGGCAAGCAGTAGCCCCAAAAAAGGTCCTCATCACTATCTTGTACAGTGCAAATTAGACTATTATTTTATCAGTCTAGAACAAAGTTGTACAAATTATAAATCAATTAACTTAAAATTAAACTAAGATATTCTAGTTGCCCTTTTGGGCGTATTGAATGAGCTAATTAAAAAATTCATTGAATTATGATTCTAATGCTTATTTTTAAAACAGTTAAAGTCCTTCTGCTAAACTGTCAAGTGGAAAGCCTCCCTAAAACGGAAGATGGCCTCTGTAGCACAGGGTTTTCAAACAACTAAGACCATGTCTACTCTCACCTCAACCTATGGACCACTAAAAGTTGTTTATTAAGTAATCATTAATTTGCTTTCCTATTTAAGATAAAAGGCATATTAATTTATCCTGGGTTTTTTGAAGTAGTGAAAATAGTCTTCAGGCATCCATTACTACCTCAATATCTTTCTGATTCTAGAAACTACCTTTGCATTTGTAGCTATCTCTTAAATTATCTGCAACAGACATCTTAGCCAAGAAGGCATATATTCTGAATTGTCTCTAATTCTAGACAGTCACAATAACAAAGTGTCATTACAAGATAAATACACTGTGGTTCTTCCTCACAAATATAATAGACAGCTATAACATTTTACATATGTTCTTTTATTTTTAGGAATATCTTAGAAAATAATATGTATCATTTGTTTGAGTGTTAACTGAAATTCAGTCACCAGGTAAATAAAGGTTTTACCTAAAATCACCTTGCTTTTTACTCACAACCCACTGAAATAGATACTCATTACATAGATACTCACTACTTCCTTTTTGTTTCCCTGTGGAAACCAGCTGAGAAAAGTAGTATAACTTGCAGAAGGTCCCACAATAAGGGTGTAGTTGGGGTTTGAACTAAAACAAAGAAAGGAGTAAAAAACGAGAGAATTTTTTTAGCAAATAATAAAGAATATAGGGGGTAGCAATGAGAAAGGAAAGAAAGCAAGGAATGGAAATGAATTAAGTACAGAAATGTACCTCCTCAGCAACATGAAAGAAGGTCCTTCTTTTATCCACAAAATCATCTCAATTTTGCATCAGTCTTACAATTCAAAATGCCCATGTAATAAGGCCTTTCAGAGTGGGAAAAGTTATCATTTGGTAAGCACCCAATTAAACTTCAACTCAAGGGACCTAAATGAAGGTGAGCCAGCATTTTCTTTTGACTTCAACTACTCCCAAGAAAGAAATCAAGCAATCTTTGAAGACTTGTAAATTCTTTTAGACCATTATGGTATTTGTACAGTAAAACAACAAGTTACTACAGGATAGCTTGGTCACTATTAGGACAGATTTTTCATGAATGTTACAGTTTGAAATTGTATTGCCATAAATCCTAGGGCATGATAACCTCCCTCGGAAGCAGCTCTATGACAAGCAATTTTTCTTGATAAAAAAGTAATAGAGTTCCAAACAGTCATTTAACTAAAAAAAGAAAAGAAAAGTCTTCTGAAAGAGATTTTAAATTTATATAAAGCAATATATCATACTAGAATATCTATATTTGGGGGTAAAAGGTATAAAGAATAAAATAACTATTTTAAAACATTAACAAAATAGGATATTAAAAAAATTTAGTACCTAGTCACTAATAATATCATTCTCAAAATCAACCAACCAAACATCAATGTTTTAAAAGGGTTTATCTCAGATGTATATATTCCCATCTGCACATTCATTTTATGAGCTTCTTAGGTACATCATGAAATATGCATGTCATCACTGTCTTGTATAGTATTTTAAACTGACCTTTTCTTCATGAAAACATTTCTTTAGAAAATTGTTGAGACACAATTTTACAGCACTAAGATAGTTTTCGTGCCAACTGCAATTTCTTTTAAATAAATAACTGCTTAAAATATAAATGAAAAACATTTTAAAATTCAAGAATTGGCAATTATCACTGATTTATTTGAAAGTCTTTCATATGATAAACATCTATCCACTTGCAAAAACACTAAATAAATATGAATGTGTGAAGAGTAAAAAAAAAAAAATTCCACTACACTTCTGAAACTTTGGTTTGGATTCAGTGAGACTTTTAAATTAAATCTGAATTTTCTGCCTTTGAATTTAAATCATCAGGAAAAGATGATAAGGTTAGACTACAAATTCAATTGCTTCCAGAAGCTTATATCACAATGTTATATGAGAATATAACACAAGGGAAAAAAATGGAAATTTTCCCACTTACTTTTTGTATATTTAGTTTATCTTTAATAGATACTCCAAGAAGAATAAACCAAATGCAATATATCTCTTGTTAGGCAAAAATGTAAAAGACGGGGAGGGGGGTGGGATTTCCCTGGTGGTGCAGTGGTTAATAATCTGCCTGCCAATGCAGGAGACACAGGTTTGAGCCCTGATCTGGGAAGATCCCACATGCCGCGGAGCAACTAAGTCAGTGTGCCACAACTACTGAGCCTGTGCTCTAGAGCCCATGAACCACAACTACGGAGCCCGTGAGCCACAACTACTGAAGCCCATGGGTCTAGGGCCCCATGCTCTGCAACAAGAGAAGCCACTGCAATGAGAAGCCCGCACACCACAAGGAAGAGTAGCGCCCGCTCACTGCAACTAGAAAAAGCCCGTGTGCAGCAATGAAGACCCAACGCAGCCAAAAATTAATTAATTAATTAATTAATTTTTTAAAAAAGACATGGGTCATGGAGCCAGAGAAGCCTGGGTTTAAAAGCTAACTATATGCTGCCCACAAGCATGTAGACCCCAGACTGGTTGGAACCAGAAGGTTGTTGACTCCCAATTATCTCACCACCAACAAATCAGAAGAATGTCCATGAGCTGATCACGCCCTGCTCCTTGAACACTATAAGACTCCTCTGTACCCCCTCCAGGGAGGGACACAGTCTTGAGGGCATTAGCCTGCTGTGGCCCCCTTTGACTTGAAAAGCAAGAAAAGCGACTCTTTTCTACCTCACCCAAAACTCTATTTTCGAGTTCTATTTGGCACTGGTGAACAGAGGCCGAGTTTCAGCAACAGACTGACACAACAGAATTTAAATTTTCTCCCCTATTTCTCTAAGGAATGCTATCAAAGTCATCATACATGAAGTCAGCTCGTCATGTATCATTCACTATAGGATATTCATCTAGTGATCTAAAGTGGGAAAACTGACATTGAAAAAGATATCCAATTCCAAATAGGCTTAATAGGAGATAATGCCTCCTTTTTTTTTTCTTTTTCTTTTTATTAGAAGGTTTGGGTCAAAGCAATAGGATGTGATGGTTGAAGATTATTTAATATGTGAAATCTTCCTTTGAAGGGAACAAATAATGCAGAGGGCAAGAATCCTCCCAATATGAAATCAGAAGTATCAATGGGAGTAATTTATAAATGATTCAAATAAAGATGTATAATTTTATATAAACACTTTGGATTAACTCAAACATTTAATTTTAGTTTCATTTCTACCATGTAGCCTCCCAGTAATTACTTCCTTATTTCATATACAGGCAGTATGCTAGACAGCTGAGACTAGAAAATATAATTGGTTCAGTTCCCTGTTTCTAATGCAGTAATTCTAAAATTTGAGTGTGTGTAAGAATCATTAAGGGAGATTTCAAGGCCCCAACCTACAGGGTTCCTATTCAGTGTGTTTAATGTAGGAATAAGAAATGCATTTTGTACAGCCAGGTATTTTGTGCACTTCTTTCCAGATGATGGGGAGAAGCATTGTTCTAATGAATATTGAAATCACTTGGAACAAATTTTTTTTTTTTTTGAAGGATCTCCAAATATACTGGTACTTCAATCTAGTTTTGTTTATCCCTGTGATGGCCAAAGATTTTTTTTTCCTTGTGTCCATTAAAGATGTCTACAATTATTTTAAGACAAGGTACAACACATTAAGAGTCAGTGTGGGGCTTCCCTGGAGGTGCAGTAGTTAAGAATCTGCCTGCCAATGCAGGGGACACGGGTTCGAGCCCTGGTCCGGGAAGATCCCACAGGCCGTGGAGCAACTAAGCCCGTGCGCCCAACTACTGAGCCTGCGCTCTAGAGCCCGCGAACCACAACTACTGAGCCCGTGTGCCACAACTACTGCAGCCCATGTCCCTAGAGCCCATGCTCCACAACAAGAGAAGCCACCGCTATGAGAAGCCCGTGCACCGCAACGAAGAGCAGCCCCCGCTCGCCGCAACTGGAGAAAGCCCGCGCGCAGCAACAAAGACCCAACGCAGCCAAAAATATATTAAAAATAAAATAAATAAATTTAAAAAAAAAGAGTCAGTGTGGGCTACATAACTTTCTGATTTATGATATTCCAGTACCTTTTCTTTGTTGAATAGTCTTAGCTCTTAAAAGCATTTTACCATTGAGCTAGCTAACTTCACTAAGACCATTCTGTACTCAAAAGATAAATCTCATACTATCTTCTTCCTTCCCATCCCCATTCTGTTTTAATCTCTTAAGTACTTTATGCCTTCCTTGAATATCTGATGAGGATTTGTAAAATGTAGAGGGAAAAAAAATCCCAGAATTTTCTTTACAAATTTCATTAGTCCTCAATTCTAGTATCTATTGATTGAAATAATAAATGGTGGCTCAGATAAAGTTTTAAATTTATGGGCAGCCATCATAGCCTCCAAAACTGAGATACTGCAATGTAGACCAAACATTTCTTTTGTCATTCCAGACATCATTTGTTTCTGTGCAGTTTTTTTTGTTTTTTTTTTTTTAAACTTTGTTCTCATAGGATTTTTTTTTTAATTAATTAATTTATTTATTTTTGGCTGTGTTGGGTCTTCGTTTCTGTGTGAGGGCTTCCTCTAGTTGCGGCAAGTGGGGACCACTCTTCATCGCGGTGCGCGGGCCTCTCACTATCGTGGCCTCTCTTGTTGCGGAGCACAGGCTCCAGACGCGCAGGCTCAGTAGTTGTGGCTCACGGGTTTAGTTGCTCCGCGGTATGTGGGATCTTCCCAGACCAGGGCTCGAACCCGTGTCCCCTGCATTGGCAGGCAGACTCTCAACCACTGCGCCACCAGGGAAGCCCTCTGTGCAGTTTTTTACAAAATATATATTCTAGCAATATTTTAAAATACAAAATATACCCAAAGAGAGCTATGTGTAAAAGAGCTAAAAGAATTTTTTTTGAAATTATGGCCAACTCCAGAGATATGTAAAAGCAGTAAATATAGCCAATGCAATTCCTAGCTTATGAAACACCTGATATAGAGTGCATCCTAACTTAATAACTAAAAAATTCTGCTTCCAGCTTTATCTGAAGAAGCATTTTGTAATAGTGCCACACATATATGTTGGAAATCTGATTTTTTTTTTCCCCCAAAGCAGCACAAATCTGCACTTCATGACAACAGCTACCTTTTATATTATACTCTGTGAAATTATGTAAATCCTAAATTCAATTTTGGAGATGGGTTTGCTAGGACAATAGTTTGGTGCATAAAAAAAAAAAAAAAGATTAAAGACAGTAGTAGCAAAATACATTTACCTAGAAATGGATTTATTTCTTGACTTATGCCTAAAAATTCAACATAGGTATTTGTCAATTATTAAGTAGTTGATTATCTGTCCTTTAACTTTTCTACCTAATGCCCATCTTCCCACTCCCATGGCTAATTTTCCTGGACAGCTTATAATGTCTTTGAAATAGTAGTCACAACACCACCACCACCATCAAAAAAGATGAAACTACAGATATCTCAGTTTGTTTCTTTTTTTTTTTTTTAAAGAAATTCACGTTCTTTTATTTGTTTATTTATGACTGTGTTGAGTCTTCGTTTCTGTGTGAGGGTTTTCTCTAGTTGCGGCAAGTGGGGACCACTCTTCATCGCGGTGCGCGGGCCTCTCACCATCGCGGCCTCTCTTGTTGCGGAGCACAGGCTCCAGACGCGCAGGCTCAGTAATTGTGGCTCACGGGCCCAGTTGCTCCGTGGCATGTGGGATCTTCCCAGACCAGGGCTCGAACCCGTGTCCCCTGCATTGGCAGACAGATTCTCAACCACTGCGCCACCAGGGAAGCCCTCAGTTTGTTTCTTAATACTTCTTTACCTCTAATAATATGACTGAGAATGATTCAGAGGTCATTAATATTAATATTAATATTATTATATGCTGAAACTTGCATGAGCTTTGGAAATCATCTTCTCCAACAGTCTGATGTTATGGGTAAGAAAATGCAGACACAGAGAACTTAAGTAGCGAGCTTGTAGTCACAAAGCTGGTAAGCAGCAGTTGGTCCTAAAACCCAAGGCTTCTGACTCCGAGTTGAAAACCTTTTCCCATCATACTGTGTGTGGGCCGGCAATCATTGCAGAAAAGACTGAAAAGCCTATTGATATTTATTCTTAAATTTCCTAACATTAGATGGCCTTTATCTAAACTTTATCAAACCAAATTTCAGTTCCTATAACCAGTTTTGTAGGAAGTTGGAAATATTTTCCCATCATTAAAATCATTATTTAATAATGTATTACCTAGCTGTAACAGTTCAACCTGTATATGTGTTTTAAAATTTTTATGTACTATTATTTTAAATAAATTTATTTATTTTTGGCTGCGTTGGGTCTTCGTTGCTGTGCATGGGCTTTTCTCTAGTTGCGGTGAGCGGGGGCTACTCTTTGTTGTGGTGCACGGGCTTCTCATTGCAGTGGCTTCTCTTGTTGCGAAGCATGGGCTCTAGGCACACGGGCTTCAGTAGTTGTGGCACGTGGGCTCAGTAGTTGTGGCTCGCGGGCTCAGTACTTGTGGCGCATAGGCTTAGCTGCTTCGCTGCATGTGGGATCTTCCTGGACCAGGGCTCGAACCCGTGTCCCCTGCATTGGCAGATGGATTCTTAACCACTGTGCCACCAGGGAAGTCCCTTATGTACTATTTAAAATCTTCCTGGGAATTCAGTTCAACTAGCTCCTCACAGGAGGGAGAGGGAGTGCTGAATTTTGGCAAGCACACATGCACTTACACCAATCTCCACTCCTATTCTCATCTGGGCACATAAAGGTCTTGTTGGGAGGGTGGTGAGAGAAAATTATGTGTGATTTGAAAGTTCCCTATAAGATTTTGATTACACTGTATCTAGCTGAGAACCACTTAAAGGCATCCTGTAGAATCATTACTCCCAATAAAAGTTATTTTCAAATGAATATAAAACGTTAGTATAGTTGATGCCACAGTTTACCATTAGATTACCTGGATCCAGGAAGATTTGTGTAGGAGATAAAGTGAAAACAGCTCTGATGAGACCAAAGTTCATGACCTCCCACAGTGCCTGCCATGGTGCCTGCAATTCCCTCAAAGAGATTCAATTATCAGAGTAAGGTATATTCTTTAGAAGATATAGGTTTAAAAATCTGGGTTACTTGGAAAGGAATCCTGGAACCCAGCTGAGTCCTCCATTTTCCATCAATAACACATACTAGCATGAACTGATTTATTACATCAATTCTCGCTTTAGGAGAGATTGGCACTTCTCGAGAAGATGAAATACCAAGTATTTCAATACTGTGGGAAACACATAAGGTCACTTTAGTGTCCTACAGAAATTTGGACCCAGGAGTCTGTGGACCTTACTAAAAGGTAGCCAATCGGAAGGCACACCATACCTTTCTCGCAGTTCTGCCTCAACCTGTGCCAGGCTGACAATTTTCTTTTTTTAGAAAGAAAACATTCACAGAGCAAGATTAACTTTTTACTTCATGGAAATTCAAAGGATCGAAGCAACAGCAACTTGATTATATCTCAGCGCTATTCTTCTCCACCAAAGGTAAGCAATTTACTTGATCTGAAAAGCCAGGGTGTGAGAATCTCACCTCTACATTCAAATCTTCCAGCGTTCAAAGACTTCCTACACTGATAATATGAGCAATTTCTCCAAAGTCTGGATAAACCCAGTAATGACAGATCTATAAAAGAGGATTAATTTTTTTGTATAAGTTTGCTTTATGTGACATAAGAGTGGGATTTGTACTATTTTTGCCCTGAGAGAAAGGCCTATCACCTTGAATTAAAAAACAAGTAGTATTACCCAGGTGGTACTTGGCTGATGTATCATCAATCAAGAGGGTTGGGGAGAATACTTACTTTATTTTGCATTTGTTCAGTGTTTTCCAAATTTTAGATCATTTAAAAATACTTAATGCAACATTATCTTTACAACTACATGGGAGACAACCTAAAGCATTCTATTAACTGAATTATTATTCCAAATAATTTACCCAAAGTAAAACAGCTTATAAATAATAGAGCTGGGACAAGAACACAGGTCTTTTAAACTCTAGTTCTTCTATTCTTTCTGTTCCATGATACTGACTATTTAAAATGACAGAAATACAAAGATACCTCTACACGCACCAATGTGAGGGTTCAGATCCTTCAAGCCATGGCATTGGTGACAAGAAAGAATGAAGGTCTCAGAAGCACAGCCTTGGCTGGCAGGTATTAAAAATGGTTTTCAAGGGGTAAGCAAAAGAAAGCAAGGACTATCTGTAATTAAGGGGTGGCTTTAAAAAGTCAGTTTACTGTTTTCTTCTGCTGACTCGTCTAGGAAGAGGCTGGCATGGATGAGGAGCCAGGGGCAATGGGAATTTTCTGTAACACCCTCAGGTAAAAGAAAGTCAGTGTTACCATGGCTGAGTTTAATAGTAATCATTCACTGCAATATGATGGCATTTCGCATTTTGTCCATTATATTTTAGATGTAGAATTTAATTGAATATACTATTTTAGATGTATATTTCAGATGTAGAATTTAGATTAAATATGCTATTAAGTTAAAGGAAATCAATTAATGTTTGTATTTTTAAGAAACATCTTCATCTCTCAAGTATACACAGTCAAGAAGAGCTTTACCCTTGTGCCCAAACAGCTACATTTAGGTAATAATACTTCCCTTATTTGTGTTACCCAAATGAGAAGCATACTACCTATCTTGAATTCACAGAGCTCCATAATAATCTCAGACCCTGTGACTCTTAACCTTGCAAGATATTATGGGAAGCTAGGGGATTCACATTAAATAATGACTCCTGAGTCATCAGCTTTTGAAATATGCTCATCTACCACATGGACCATGGGTTTGAAACCCTGAGGGTGAACAGTATGCACTTGTATCTGCTACTATAAAACTACAAACTCAAGGAAAATTCTCTTGCGTATTTTCTATGTAAAAACCTCTTTTTAAAACACAATTTATAATTTAATACTATTTGAGTTTTATGCAAATGTTATATCTAGTTTATATCTTAGAAAGACGGGAGCCATAATATCTTAACATTAAACAGGTACTAGAACAATATAATTAGCTCTCCAAAGGAAAGTATTTCCTATGCTAAGAGAAATGTGCTTTTGTTTTTAATGCTTAGGGACGCACATAGTAATAAGTAAAATTCTAGCTAAATAAAAATTACTTTTTCAAAAAAAAGTAATAATAGTCATTCTACTTTCCACAACTTAACACAACCTGGCAAATAAATAAACAGTATTTCCATTTTTGAAAGCATCAAAATGCCTTCTCTTTGTTGTAATATGCATTTTTCACAACATCAGTGATACCCTTGTGTTCACATAATGTCTACCAAAATACATTTTCTACAAAGCTCATTCAAGTAGATTGGACAGCAGGAAGCCATGTAGAATCCCATTTACACAGCTAGACTCTTTCGAATGCATAGAATGCTCAGCTGGATACTTTCATTCATTAACAACAACAAGAATAAGGATAACCATAATCTCTATCATAAAAAAAAAAAAAAGGCACAGCCTATATTGACATTTAAGAAAAGTTGATTGCAAGCTAAGATCCCAGTGGTAGGATTATTTTAAAAGCTAAAAAAAAAATCTAACTAAAGACACGAAGGATCAAGTAAAAGTAGAGCAAATCATCATCAACACCAGAGCTTCAAGCAGATACTTCATATTACAAAGAGATAATTGTTGAAATAATGGGTTCCTGTTGATCCTCTCCACAATTTCTCTGACTTCCCCTCTAATTTGGTCTTTTTGAAAAGCCGAGTGATATATTTAATAAATAAATAACTTACTCCAAGGAAGCAAAACTACTAGAGACTGAAAGCTGTTGTCTCTTTAAATAGTCATTTATTTGTATATGAATGGAGTGATATTCCCATTAGCTAAAGCATAGTTTGAATCCTGGAGCTTCCGCTTCTCAGGCTTAAGATCATTCAAAGGCAGACTAAGAAGCAAAACAAAACCAGATTATGTAAAATGTAAACATTTTGACATCCCAAAACAATAATAACCACCAAAAGCTTTTAAATAAGAGATCTTTCATAGCATGTTAGACAAAAATTAATACCTTGAATAAAACACACATCAGGGGTAGAACGGTCATGTCTAGACTGTGCTCCTCAGCGCTTTAGGTGATGATGGAAGTAAGCTGTGATGGGCCAGTCAAGCTGACAGGGTTCCAGGCCCCCAACCCTGCGTCTCAGCCAGATGAGTTTTGCTTTTATTGATTTTATATACGGGACTTCTGAGTAAAGCTTTTGTTTGAAGAACGTAGACTAATGATATTAAAACAAAAACTCTGAAACCCACTATTTTAGAAATACCTTCATGGACCCAGAAAAATGTTTATATATTAACAATATATTGCTGATATATAAACAGTGTTAATTATAAAACCACTTAATCCCATTCTTATTATATACACACAAAGAGATAATTACCAAAATGATGTTAACGGATTATTTTATTTCTAATAAAGGAATAATAGTATCTGTGTATTCTAACTTCCTGTAATGAACCTGTATTGTTCATGTATTTTCTTTTAAGATCACAAGTGAGGCTGGAAACTATAATATAGTTGATTTTTAATTCAATAAAGTTGATTTAAAACAGAAAACCAACTGAGGCTGGAAGATCTGTCCATTTTACTCTTCTCTCATTAGCACAGTTTGTTGAGAAATAATTACAGTAATAGTCTCGTAACATACAGGTGTTCATCTTACTTTCAGATCAAACAGTAATATCACATAGACACATAGTTTTATTTATTTATTTATCTATTTTTGAACAATATGTTCATTTTATGTTATTCTATTTTTTGACTTGAATAATATATATATATTTTTTATACAGCAGATTCTTATTACTCATCCATTTTATACACATCAGTGTATACATGTCAATCCCAATCTCCCAATTCATCACACCACCTCCTCCAGCCCCCACCGCTTTCCCCCCTTGGTATCCATACGTTTGTTCTCTACATCTGTGTCTCAATTTCTGCCCCGCAAACCAGTTCATTTGTACCATTTTTCTAGGTTCCACATATATGTGTTAATATACAATATTTGTTTTTCTCTTTCTGACTTACTTCACTCTGTATGACAGTCCCTAGATCCATCCACATTTCAACAAATGACCGAATTTCATTCCTTTTTATGGCTGAGTAATATTCCATTGTATACATGTACCACAACTTCTTTATCCATTCATCTGTCAATGGGCATTTACGTTGATTCCATGACCTGGCTATTGTAAATAGTGCTGCAATGAACATTGGGGTGCATGTGTCGTTTTGAATTATGGTTTTCTCTGGGTATATGCCCAGTAGTGGGATTGCTGGGTCATATGGTAATTCTATTTTTAGTTTTTTAAGGAACCTCCATACTGTTCTCCATAGTGGCTGTATCAATTTACATTCCCACCAACAGTGCAAGAGTGTTCCCTTTTCTCCACACCCTCTCCAGCATTTGTTGTTTGTCGATTTTCTGATGATGCCCATTCTAACTGGTATGACGTGATACCTCATTGTAGTTTTGATTTGCATTTCTCTAATAACTAGTGATGTTGAGCAGCTTCTCATGTGCTTCTTGGCCATCTGTATGTCTTCTTTAGAGAAATGTCTATTTAGGTCTTCTGCCCATTTTTGCATTGGGTTGTTTGTTTTTTTAATATTGAGCTGCATGAGCTGTTTTATATTTTGGAGATTAATCCTTTGTCCATTGATTCATTTGCAAATATTTTCTCCCATTCTGAGGGCTGTCTTTTTGTCTTGTTTATGGTTTCCTTTGCTGTGCAAAACAGCAAAGTTTGAAGTTCCATTAGGTCCCATTTGTTTATTTTTGTTTTTATTTCCATTACTCTAGGAGGTGGATCAAAAAAGATCTTGCTGTGATTTATATCAAACAGTGTTCTTCCTATGTTTTCCTCTAAGAGTTTTATAGTGTTCAGTCTTACATTTAGGTCTCTAATCCATTTTCAGTTTATTTTTGTGTATGGTGTTAGGAAGTGTTCTAATTTCATTCTTTTACACGTAGCTGTCCAGTTTTCCCAGCACCACTTATTAAAGAGACTGTCTTTTCTCCATTGTATATCCTTGCCTCCTTTGTCATAGATTAGTTGACCATAGGTGCGTGGGTTTATCTCTGGGCTTTCTTTTTCCATTCATCTATGTTTCTGTTTTTGTGCCAGTACCATATTGCCTTGATTACTGTAGCAATATAGTATAGCCTGAAGTCAGGGAGTCTGATTCCCCCAGCTCCATTCTTTTCCCTCAAGACTGCTTTGGCTATTTGGGGTCTTTGGTGTCTCCATACAAATTTTAAGATTTTTTGTTCTAGTTCTGTAAAAAATGCCATTGGTAATTTGATAGGGATTGCATTGAATCTGCAGACTGCTTTGGGTAGTATACTCATTTTCACAATACTGATTCTTCCAATCCAAGAACATGGTATATCTCTCCGTCTGTTGGTATCATCTTTTATTTCTTTCATCAGTGTCTTATAGTTTTCTGCATACAGGTCTTTTGTCTCCCTAGGTAGGTTTATTCCTAGGTATTTTATTCTTTTTGTTGCAATGGTAAATGGGTGTGTTTCCTTAATTTCTCTTTCAGATTTTTCATCATTAGTGCATAGGAATGCAAGAGATTTCTGTGCATTAATTTTGTATCCTGCAACTTTACCAAATTCATTGATTAGCTCTAGTAGTTTTCTGGTGGCATTTTTAGGATTCTCTATGTATAGTATCATGTCATCTGCAAACTGACAGTTTTACTTCTTCTTTTCCAATTTGGATTCTTTTTATTTCTTTTTCTTCTCTGATTGCCACGGCTAGGACTTCCAAAACCATGTTGAATAATAGTGGTTAGAGTGGACATCCTTGTCTCGTTCCTGATCTTAGAGGAAATGCTTTCAGTTTTGCACCATTGAGAATGATGTTTTCTGTGGGTTTGTCGTATGTGGCCTGTATTATGTTGAGGTAGGTTCCCTCTATGCCCACTTTCTGGAGAGTTTTTATCATAAATGGGTGTTGAATTTGGTCAAAAGCTTTTTCTGCACCTATTGAGATGATCATATGGTTTTTCTTCTTCAATTTATTAATATGGTGTATCACATTGATTGATTTGCGTATATTGAAGAATCCTTGCATCCCTGGGATAAATCCCACTTGATCGTGGTGTATGATCCTTTTAATGTGTTGTTGTATTCTGTTTGCTAGTATTTTGTTGAGGATTTTTGCATCTATATTCATCAGTGATATTGCTCTGTAATTTTCTTTTTTGGTAGTATCTTTGTCTGGTTTTGGTATCAGGGTGATGGTGGCCTCATAGAATGAGTTTGGGAGTGTTCCTTCGTCTGCAATATTTTGGAGGAGTTTGAGAAGTATGGGTGTTAGCTCTTCTCTAAATGTTTGATAGAATTCACCTGTGAAGCCATCTTCTCCTGGACTTTTGTTTGTTGGAAGATTTTTAATCACAGTTTCAATTTCATTACTTGTGATTGGTCTGTTCATATTTTCTGTTTCTTCTTTTTTTTCAGTCTTGGAAGGTTAGACCTTTCTAAGAATTGGTCCATTTCTATCCAGGTTGTCCATTTTATTGGCATAGAGTTGCTTGTAGTAGTCTCCTTAGGATGCTTTGTATTTCTGGCGGTGTCTGTTGTAACGTCTCCTTTTTCATTTCTAATTTATTGATTTGAGTCCTCTCCCTCTTTTCTTGATGAGTCTGGCTAATGGTTTATCAATTTTGTTTTATCTTCTCAAAAACCTCTTTTAGTTTTATTGATCTTTGCTATTGTTTTTTTTGTTTCTATTTCATTTATTTGTGCTTTGATCTTTATGATTTCTTTCCTTCTGCTAACTTTGGGTTTTGTTTGTTCTTCTTTCTCTAGTTTCTTTAGGTGTAAGGTTACATTGTTTATTTGAGATTTTTCTTGTTCTTGAGGTAGGCTTGTATAGCTATAAACTTCCGTCTTAGAACTGCTTTTGCTGCATCCCATAGGTTTTGGATAGTCATGTTTTCACTGTCATTTGTCTCTAGGCATTTTTTGATTTCCTCTTTGATTTCTTCAGTGATCTCTTGGTATTAGGTAACATATTGTTTAACCTCCATGTGTTTGTGTTTTTTATGTTTTTTTCCCTGTAATTCATTTCTAATCTCATAGCGTTGTGGTCAGAAAAGATGCTTGATAGATTCAATTTTCTTAAATTTACTGAGGCTTGATTTGTGACCCAAGATGTGATCTATCCTGGAGAATGTTCTGTGCGCACTTGAAAAGTAAGTGTAATCTGCTGTTTTTTGATGGAATGTCCTATAAATATCAATTAAATCTATCTGGTCTATTGTGTCATATAAAGCTTCTGTTTCCTTATTTATTTTCATTTTGGATGTTCTGTCCATTGGTGTAAGTGAGGCGTTAAAGTCCCCCACTATTATTGTGTTACTGTCAATTTCCTATTTTATAGCTGTTAGCAGTTGCCTTATGTATTGAGGTGCTCCTATGTTGGGTGCATATATATTTATAATTGTTATATCTTCTCCTTGGAATTATCCCCTGATCATTATGTAGTGTCCTTCCTTGTCTCTTGTAACATTCTTTATTTTGAAGTCTATTTTATCTGATATGAGTATTTCTACTCCAGCTTTCTTTTGATTTCCATTTGCATGCAATATCTTTTTCCATCCCCTCACTTTCAGTCTGAATGTGTCCCTAGGTCTGAAGTGGGTCCCTTGTAGACAGCATATATATGGGTCTTGTTTTTGTATCCATTCAGCAAGCCTGTGTCTTTTGGTTGGAGCATTTAATCCATTCACGTTTAGGGTAATTATTGATATGTATGTTCCTATGACCATTTTCTTAAGTGTTTTGGGTTTGTTTTTGTAGGTCCTTTTCTTCTCTTGTGTTTCCCACTTAGAGAAGTTCCTTTAGCATTCGTTGTAGAGCTGGTTTGGTGGTGCTGAATTCTCTTAGCCTTTGCTTGTCTGTAAAGCTTTTGACTTCTCCATCGAATCTGAATGAGATCCTTGACAGGTAGAGTAATCTTGGTTGTAGGTTCTTCCCTTTCATCACTTAAAGTATATCATGCCACTCCCTTCTGGCTTTTAGAGTTTCTGCTGAGAAATCTGCTGTTAACCTTATGGGAGTTCCCTTGTATGTTATTTGTCGTTTTTCCCTTGTTGCTTTTAATAATTTTTCTCTGTCTTTAATTTTTGCCAATTTGATTACTATGTGCCTTGGCATGTTTCTCCTTGGGTTTATCCTGTGTGGGACTCTGTGCTTCCTGGACTTGGGTGGCTATTTCCTTTCCCATGTTGGGGAAGTTTTCGACTATAATCTCTTCAAATATTTTCTCTGGTCCTTTCGCTCTCTCTTTTCCTTCTGGGACCCCTATAATGCGAATGTTGTTGCGTTTAATGTTGTCCCAGAGGTCTCTTAGGCTGTCTTCATTTCTTTGCATTCTTTTTTCTTTATTCTGTTCCATGGTAATGAATTCCACCATTCAAGCCTCAGATTAATTGATTACAGCATTTTACACTAGTGCTCCCCAACAGCAATACAATGCAAGCCCAAGATTCAATTTTAAATTTTGTATGTGCTGTATTAAGAACAAACAGTTGGAAAGAAAACTTTAATAATATTATATTTAACCCAATATATCCAAAGATTATCATATCAGTATGTAATAAAGATAAAAATTATTAATAAAACATTTTACATTTTTTCATATTAACTTTTATAAGTCCAGTACGTATTTTGTATGTATAACACATTTCAATTCAGACTAGTCACATTTCAAATGCTCAGTAGCCACTTATGGCTAGTGGCTATCATATTGGACAACTCAACTATACGGTATTTTAAACATATAACATTATAAAGTATTGTCTTCCTTTGGTATAGAAAGCATTTCATATCTCCTCAATCCTCCTACAGCAAACCACATTGAAAGACTTTTATATGTAATTTATTCCAGTCTTATCTACTCTATCTACTTCTCACTTCTCTTCAAAGTAGGCCTCTGAGTTCAGCCAAATGACTTTCCTCAGTTTCCCACAAAAAAGACTTTCTGTCAACCTGTCTAAATCATTTCTGTCCTCCAAGGCCCAACACAAACCCCATCAATGACAAGAATGTGTTCCTGATTATTCTAGAAGTCCTATAGCACGCAATGTCTATATCATTACATTTGCTGTTTAATTGTAGATGGAACTCTTTTCAGTTATTATATATTTCTTTTGAATTCTAAGGTTCCTGAGAATAAGGATCATGTTTCACACGTTTCTTGTCTGTCTCCAGTGTTATCTAATAGAGTATTTTGAACATATTGAATTGAAATACTTTACATAAGTCCTCTATATTTTAAAATTTATTTGTCTCAAAAGTCATGATCCAGAACACTTGAACTTTAGAAAAGAAAGAAAGAGAAGAGAAGAAAAGAAAAGAACAGGAAACAAAGGAAAAGAAAAGAACCTGATAGATGCAAGGAAAAGAACTTACTAATAATTAAAGCTGTCGAAAGAAGAAACGAGTTGGTCATGAGGGTTTCATGACTGGTAGAGAGTTTAGTTAGCCACTTGTTTGAGAAATTATAAGGAGAATTTCTATACCAAGTGGATAGCTGAATTTGATGATGTCTAAATACCATTCTGATTTTAAGATTCTGTACACAAGAAAGCTAATGTGTGAAATTTACAATGCATCTGTTATTTCAGGATCTGTCAGTCTGCAAGAGAGAACTGGTTAATGAATAAATAATTGGACAGCTTTTGAAAGACTTGATTAGCTTCCATTTATCCACAAATATAAAGTTAGCTTTGACAAAGTTGGCTTACATTTCTAACATAAAGCAGGTATAAATCTAATCAGCTGTGCCAAAACTGCTTAGAAGATGCCTGCTCGACTATTTTTGGAAGTTATTTTAGTACCAATAGATCTCTAGCTTCTAATGACTTTGATGTAGATTGCTAAGGGGATTGTTTACTAGGTGAGACAGTGAGATGGCTTACCTCCCAACCCCATCCCATTCCAGCCCTAAATAATCTCTCCCTCTCTCTATCACTAAGAATGAAAGACAGTATGGGGCAGAGTCAGCTGTTCTCTAGATGATCGATATCAGTCAGCATTGATCTGTCCCTGACAGCATGTCAGATAGGTCCACCCCTCTCCTAAGTGTCCAGGGAGTGTGTACACCTTAAAAATTAAGACACTTTCGCCTCCATATTTGGCTTGAAACCTCAGAATCAGAAAGATTAAAGCAATTTGCAGGTTCAGAATCAGTTAACTCAATTCCTAAGTATTAAAATTATTTCTTATTCCATACTTCTAAAAAGAGAGAGAGATTAGTATAAGTAGCTAATTCACATGTGTATGCATTTTTTGTAATAGAGTTCTGATTTTCTTCCAAAGCATAATTGAGAGGGCTAACATTCCAAATTGAATACTGCCTCATAGTTAGCGGTACCCGTGGGGAGCCTTCACATTCTCATCTAATCCAGCACTGCCTTTCCAGTGACAGCACACCTCAAGAAGAAACACAATTTCTGGATGTCTGACCTAAACTAGTCCTTATTAAAGACTTATAATAATGCTCTCATTATTTAAATAGCTTATCTGGAATTCATGCTGCCCTCTCCTAAAAGTTACTTTGAAGGGAGATACAATCCTCTTTCAGTGGCAGAGGGTGTTCATGGTGACCACTTTCTAAATGAGCACTTTCTTTGTGACAGCATAATAGTTCTATGAGCTTGGCTGAAGGTCCAGTGGTTCAGCTGGTGATAGACTAAAGAAAGAGACAAACACAGAGTTCCACAAGGTAGGGAGCCCCATTTTGCTCTGAAGGCAGAGAGACCTGAGTTCTAATCACGGACTGCCTCAGGCTAGCCTTGTGTCCTTGCTAACTCCCTCAACCTCAGTGGACTTCCATATCACCCTGTGTTAACGTTAAGGTCACCCATTTGGGTAAGTGACTACCGAGGAAAGTAAACGAAAAAGCCTCGAGCTCATGACGGACCCCCAACAAGAGTTAATGAACTCTTTGCCACTGAATGGGTCAGGTAGCCAGAGGATTACCAGTACGACCTGAAGTGATGTCTCAGGACAGATCAGGATGGAAACCTAAGACTTGCTTGTAGGGTGAAAGACTACATCCAAAAAAGCACAAGGGGCCAAACTGTGTCAGGAAAGAGGCTCACGCAGTAAGACTTTCCGTGGGGAGTCAGAGAGTCATAAGCAAAATAAGGGAAGAGTCGAGCACCTGGGGAATAACTAAATACAGAGAAAAATCAGAGTAGCCAGACGGCACGGCCCAAAGGATGAACTGAACCAGTGGCTGCTTGGGTCATAAAAGATTTCCCATCCAGGGCTAAAGGGTCCCTGTTACACTGAGCTTAGGATTCATAAGAATTCTGAGAACCTCAAGACAAAGCAGCAAATTTAGGGTGTTAAAAAATAAAAAAAAGAAGAATGTCCATGTGCTTCAGGGAAAGAGACCTTTCCATGCTACCAAATACAGGTAGCCACTCAGAGGGTTAAAACATTTATGTGAAGGAAATCCATTTCACAGTTTACAGTTCATATTTTAAAGACCATATTAATTGAAGCAGAGTTACCCTAGGCCAGTAAATTATGAAAGATACGCTTTTTTTACTCTGTCAGTTGGAACATGGTTTAAAAATGTTAAAGCTATCAGCAAACATTTATGAAGGGCCTACTATATTCAAGGCACAAGACCCTCTAAATGAAATCCAGACCCAGGTACATTTTACTCTCTCTGACCACATGCCTATTGATTTAAAGATCAGGCCAGGTATTTTGAGGGAAACTAACTGTACTGAGAGGATAAAATATAATTGAACAGATCATCTCAGTTGTGCCTGATTTGTACTGACAGAGCATCTTTGCTTCTCACAATTTTGAGGACAGTTCTGCTATAACTGATTTTGTCAGATAGATATGAATAGACCATCTAAAATTCTTGTATAATTTTTTTTAGAAGAAATTCAATAGGAATTGAAATTTTACAATTCAAACAAATTGGGGTCTAGAAATTCTCATCTTTTCAAAAGAAGTGGAATAGAGACCAGTATTTCAATATACGTGGGTTTTGATCATTACACAATTGCTTCTTGAATATTTTCTTCCATGAAATTGCTTCTGTATTTTACCAAATTTTTCCTAACTATATACATATGTGTTCATATGGTTAAGAACAATGGCACTACCTTGAAAAAGAGTCAAGGGCCCCCCAGGTTAGAGTTTCCAGGTAAAATACAGGATACCCCATTCAATGTAAACTTGAAATAAGCAACAAGCTAGCCAAACTGCTACATTCCCAATAGCTTACTAAAAGATTATATTTTATTTATAATTTAATTAAGCACCAAATGTATGAATTGCCAATTGTGTGGTGCTAGATTCAGTATCACTAGTTTCTTTTACTCAAGTAACAGATGAAACATCTTAATATTAGTGCTTTTACAGTACTACATGAGAGGTGCCTGTGAAATAATAAGTATATATATATAGTTCTCTGTCCCCAGTACCTGACACAGAGCTCCTAAAACTCTTGTAAATAGGGATACTAAAAGAATCTTTTGTTCTAATATTTAGTCTTTGATCCTAGTACCTGACAGAGCTTCTAAGACCTTATAATTTCCTGATGATTGCAGGGTCTGACATAGAGCTCCAAGCACCTTGGAATTTTCTGGGTGAAATGAGTGTCTTTTGCTCTAATGACATGGCCCTTTGTGGGCTCCTGAATGGGGGCTGGTCACCAGAAAGAACAAGCCATAATTAGAAGTTTGGAACCTTCATCCCCATCCCCCATCCTCTGGAGAGGAGAGAAGGGCTGGAAGTGGAGTTAATAATCGCTCATGCCTACGTGATGAAGCCTTTACAAAGGTCCTCGAAGTATGAGGCTCAAAGAGCTTCCACGTTGGTGAACACATTCATGTGCTGGGAGGGTGGCACCCCCCAACTCCACAAGGACAGAAGCTCCTGTGCTCGAGACCCTTCCAGACCTTGCCTTGTGTATCACTTCACCTGGCCGTTCATCTGTATCATTTACTATAGCCTTTAAAATAAATCAGTAAATATAAGTGTTTCCCTGAGTTCTGTGTACCATTCTAGCAAATCACCAAATCCAAGGAAGGGGTCATGGGAACCCCAATTTATAGCCAGTTGGTCAGGAGCATGGGTACCAACCTGGGCTTACAATTGGCATCTCAAGTGCAGGGGAGACAGCCTTGTGGGACTGAGCCTTTAACTTGCGGAATCTGATGCTAACTCCAGGGAAACAGTATCAGAATTAAATCGAATTGTAGGACACTCAGCTGGTGTCACAGAATTGCTTGATGTGTGGAAAACACACATAGCTGGCATCAGAAGTGTTGTGAGTATGGTAGGGGTGTGAGAATAAAGGAAAACGCAGGAGAGTTTTTCTAAGACAGCATGTCACAGACAGTGAAATCAAACACTGCAAAAAGCTCTTAGGTGATGCTGACGATTGCAGAAATATTTAACTACTAAATCTGCTGGGTGCAAAGAATGAAAGCATAAGGTTTTGTGAAATTGTACATCTGGGTAGGGTTGCCAGATTTAGTAAATAAAATACAGGATGCACAGAGAAATTTGAATTTCAAATAAATTGAAAAAATAATATAAATATGTCCTATGCAATATTTGAGATATACTTGTGCTACAAAATTATTTGCTGCTTATCTGAAGTTCAAATTTAACTGGATGTCCTATATTTTTTCTGGCAACCTTATATCTGGGGGGACCCTCACCTCATCTGAGGGCTCAAGAAAGGTGTCTATTAGGACGTGGACTGATTTGAAATGATTGTGTAATTATCTTTAAAAGTTTTATGGGAAGAGGGCTTCCCTGGTGGTGCAGTGGTTAAGAATCTGCCTGCCAGTTCAGGGGACACGGGTTCGAGCCCTGGTCCGGGAAGATCCCACATGCCATGGAGCAACTAAGCCTGTGCACCACAACTACTGAGCCTGGGCTCTAGAGCCCATGAGCCACAACTACTGAAGCCTGTGTGCCACAACTACTGAAGCCCGCGCGCCTAGAGCCCATGCTCTGCATCAAGAGAAGCCACCGCAATGAGAAGCCTGCGCGCCACAATGAGGAGTAGCCCCCACTCGCCACAACTAGAGAAAGCCCGCGCGCAGCAACAGAGACCCAACTCAGCCAAAAATAAATAAATTAATTAATTAATTTTAAAGAAAAGTTTTATGGGAAGAATAAATATGCCTTTGAAGGAGACCCATAACCTATGTTAAATTAAAAGTGTTATCATAGGGCTTCCCTGGTGGCGCAGTGGTTGAGAATCTGCCTGCCAATGCAGGGGACACGGGTTCGAGCCCTGGTCTGGGAAGATCCCACATGCCACGGAGCAACTAGGCCCGTGAGCCACAGTTACTGAGCCTGCGCATCTGGAGCCTGTGCTCCGCAACAAGAGAGGCCGCGATAGTGAGAGGCCCGCGCACCGCGATGAAGAGTGGCCCCCGCTTGCCACAACTAGAGAAAGCCCAAGAAAAGAAACGAAGACCCAAAAAAAAAAAAAAAAAAAAAAAAAAAAAAAAATAAAAAAAAAAAAAAAAAAAGTGTTATCATATGTGGGGACTTCCCTGGTGGCCCAGTGGGTAAGACTTCGTGCTCCCAATGCAGGGGGCCTGGGTTCGACCCCTGGCTGGGGAACTAGATCCCGCATGCATGCCGCAACAAAGAGTTCGCGTGGCACAACTAAGAAGTCCACATACCGCATCGAAGATCCCATGTGCTGCAACTAAGACCCGGAGCAGCCAAAATAAATAAATAAATAATATTTTTTTAAAAAAGGAAAGAAAAAAGTGTTATCATATGTAAGGCCTGATGGTCTGAGTTAGCTTGATTCCAGTATGCTTTGACTGCTAACCGCAGAGATTTTTCCCAGAGCTCTTGACACACTATCTCTGTGATGTTTAGACTATCTTTCCTATCAGTCAATAAACTCCTAAAGGCAGCAAATGCATCCTTCCCTATGGCTAGCCCAAAAGCTAGCTCAATACCAGATACATACATCTTAGAGCATTAATACATGTTTTAAATAAATAGGAGAATTATAAACTGTATTTCATGGTAAAGTGGACACTAGTCAATCAATGTAAAACTGTTATAAAATTAAATATATTTATTCTATTTTAATCCCTGTTATGTCTGCTAGTGATTTCACATTATGCCCATATGCATAAAACGTTCAGACGAAATTGATAAATACATTTTTTGGTTGCAAGTCGGTTATGGGACCACACCTGCAGAATTATGGCTAATATTTGGAGATTAAAAATCAAATACTTATTAAACAGAGATATAGCTTTAATATATTTTAAGATCAAATTCATAAGCCCCTCAAATAAAGTGCTGCAAAGCTTTTGAAATTCACATAAACCTGATTAAATGTTAAAGATTTGGCATCTGTCCCCTGAGGAGCACTTTAATATAACAAGAATTACAAATGAATCTCCCAGGGTAAATCTAGGAAAAAATACTTGGGAACGATATATTGAGAGGTTAAAACTGGTGCTATGTATTCTAATTAGCTCTAAATCTAAAGTGTGTAACAGCTGGAGCTGGCACCTTATATAGCAAATGACTTGCTACCATTGAATTGTTCCTGCCCCCGCCAATTCATATGTTGAAGCCTTAGCCTTAACCCCCAATGTGACTGCACTTGGAGATGGGGCTGTTAGGAGGTGATTAAGATTAAATGAGGTCATAAGAGCGGAGTCCTAATCCAATAGGATTGGTGGATTTATAAGAAGAGGAAGAGAAAGATTTCCTCCACTCATGCACCAAGGGAAGGCATGTGAGCACACAGCAAGAAGGTGGCCATCTGCAAACCCAGAAGAAAGCTCTCACCAGAACCAACTATGCTGGCACTCTGACCTTAGACCTCCAACTTCCAGAACCTCCAACTTAAAACTGTTCTTTAAGCCACCCAGTCTATGGTATTTTGTTACGGCAGCCTGAGCAAACTAAGACGGAACTGAAATTAAAAAACATTAAGCATTTTCTCATAGATGCCAGACACTACAACCTGCACTTCCCAGTTTGGTATTCAATGATTTAGCGTATGTATGTTTCATAATCTCATCTTTTCAACTTCAGTCTTGTCTGGCTTCCCAACTAATGAAAGGCAGGACATTTCTACGCAAATTCATTAAAGCTTATCTGAAATCACAACAGTCACTATATAGTTTAAGCAAAAGTAAAATGGGTAGTGGATTTTAACTACACTTCCCAATAGATTAGGTGTTTGACCAAAGATAATCTGAAATGGTGAAATATTTAAGAGAACTTTCACAAAGAATAATGAAAACTCTAGTAGCATCCGTTTAGATGCTATTTTTAGAACTCCAAGTATCCTTAGTTACCTGACCCGTGGAACTATACATTCATCAGTTTATAAATCTGCATAAAGGTGCCTCAAAAATATTTTCAGCTACCCAAATAAAAGCATGTAATAAAGTTTGTGATTTTTTGAAAGGTTTGTAGCATTGTTTTCATGACCTGTGTTTCCCCTCAAACACCCAGTTTAAAACAAAACATTTTCTGAAAAATGATCATTTCAAAAAAACATTTTTGTGGGGACACATTTTTTTAACTATTGAGATGCTACCATTCAGACTCACTTATATTCCTTCCCAAAAGGATGAAGCCTTGACCATATAACTGTTTAGTACAATAGAATTTTCGGCAGGAAATACACTCTTGTTATAGGACACCCTTCAGAAAAATAAAATATAAGCAAACGCCAATGTATTAAAAATAGCATGAACAATTTAAGTATCACACAGACTAGAACATTCCCTTTAGCACTCTCAGGGTATTTTACCCCGTGGGCCAACCTATATGACAAGTCAAATTTTAAGAAGACTGTTGTGTAATGAACATGGAATCAGAAAAGGGGACTTGGTTAGTTGTGTTGAACATTTAATGACATCTATCAAAACAGATTCAGTCATTTCCACCATTAAAACGATAACGTTCAAAGTCTTTTGACTAGACTCCCTTCTCTCTTCAATGATACTGGATGGGCACTGCAAACATGCGGGGGCTCATAGATTTTACCAAGTGAATAATCATCTTTCTAGAGAGACAAAATTTATACTTGGTGTATTATTGGACTAGAAATAATACAATAACAATGGTATTAAAGTCAGGCATCATTGATCCACTGCTATACACATCTTAAGCAAACAAGGGGCTTACTTGGCTCCAGGTTTAGAATCTATACAATTAATGGGACTAGATTTGGTGATTTCTAGGGTACTTTATGGCCTTGATATCTGAAAATTCAAGCAGTTATACTCTGGAAAGATTAAAAAGTCACTTACTAGTTAGTGTCAGTATTCTATTAAAGTTTCCTCCAAACTGCCATTAACAGCTTACAGATCTACGAAATCAAAACTATGAATTTATTGGGAATTATCTCATTTTCCCTTGAGTTCACATGTCCTGAATTGTTCTTACATCCGTGCCTTCAGGCATCCCAACAGGGCCACTCGTGATTTTAGGCAGAACCTGAGGAAAAGGCTCGGTACCTCTGATCAGTGAGCGGCTTCCTTCTTCAACAGCTGGACCCTAGAGTGCCCAGAGCCACACTCAGAAACCATGACAAGTACAGCCCGCTCCTTAGCAAAGGAGGTGCACTCTTTGTCACAGGAGGCAAACACCTGCATGTTTTTCAGTCTGAGCTGATGACGATTGTGAAATGCAGGTGATATGGCTGATGCTGACTTCTTTCTGGGTAAATTTAAACTACTTCTGACTAATGCAAAATAGTTTATTCTTTCTTTCCTCTTTACATTTGGAAATGCTGACTTCTCTGACAAGCAAAGACCCTCAGTGACCCCAGATTAAATAACAGCACACAAAGATTTGTGCCTCCAGGCTGTTGGCTGCCATTGGTACAGATCGAGAACAACAGGGCATTAATAATTGCTTAGAAATGAGGTGGTAACCAGAACAGCTGCCCTTCAAGTTCCAACAAAAGTTCAGTGGACTAAACACAAACCGTGAGAATTATCAGGAAAGTAATATTTTGTTGCCAGACCTACATGGAAACTCCTCTGGGGACCAGAAGAGAACTAACCACAAACGTGTCAGTCCCTTTCATGATGGAGTAAATGCTTTAAAGTAGGAAGATGTAGAGGTGTGTGGGGAGAACTTCACAGTGACGTGCAATCCCTGAGTCAAAGGAGGAACTCCAAGATGGAGGGAAGAATGGCCTGAAAGTGAAGGGGACCTCAGGTTGCTATGCAGACAACTGAGGTGTTTTTTTAATGTAAACTAGTCTTGACCCCCCCCAAGTTGCTCACGACACTTGTATAGGTTGATTATTTAGTTTGCTTTGTACAAAATACCCAATAATGGCACACAATGTTCATGAGCCTAAATAGGAAGAGGATGCTTTCAAAGGTCGATATTCATTAATCAAAGCAATGACTTACCATTTATCAGTTTTAATACAAAAAGCTACAAAATAAGCAGGAGGAAAAGAGCCTGACTTTGGGCACAGGCAGTTTTGTGTTTAAAACTCTACGCTGCTACTTAGCAGACTTGAGATTACAGACAAGTTACTTAATCTTCCTAGCTCCTTTTCCTCATTTGTAAAATGGGGATAATACCATCTGCCTCATATGACTTTTGTAACAAATTAAGAGAAATAAACAAATAAATAAATAATGTCAAGTCGTAACAGAGTGTCTGGAACATAATACATAATCAATAAACATTACTTCTTGACTTCCCTTAGCTAGGAAAAATGATGATATCATTAACTACCACTTGTTTTTCTTCATCCTGCCCATATATTCAAAATATTTCAGTACCATTAAAAATACTTTATATAAATTTAGATCATGATATCATTCACCTAAAAACACAGATGATTCACAGACACACAGGTACATATGTATGTATATATCTAGGGAGAAAAGAGTTCCAGAAAAATTTTAATATTTCTAAAAATGCATCTTATACGCTCTAAGAGCACTAATGTTATTTTCAGCCCTTTGTGTCTATAAGGTACTATTTAGTATATGAATTTTGCAAACATCATGGCATCTAATAAGCTAGTTTGATAAGTTAATAATTGTATAATCATTGTAAAAAATCTTTCTCCAATGATCGGCCAGATATTTTCAAAATTACTTGACTCTTAAAAATGATATATTAACATGAAGCGGTGGTAGGAAAAGGGGAGTGAGACAAACCATACTTTTGGTTTCTATTTTTAATCTTTAGAATGTTTCACAAACAGTTGAGAAAATGTATTTAATTTTTATCAAACATATAATTGTCTACTAAGACTTATGTTAAGATGAACTAGTAAAAGTCTGCTTTATTATAAGTATACTGTTCCCTTAAGAGCCTAGCAGTTTTAAAAATAAAAACTCAAAATCTCTTAGCCGGACTGAGGTTGGAAATTCGTTTCCAACCATTTTTGCAAAACCACTTAGAAGATAGCTGTTTTGCAAATTAATTTTTCATGAAGCTCTCTAAGGGTCGATGTGCTTGTATTAGTTGCCAAACGTGTTCAACTTGAGACAACCGGGAAGATCCATGATTAATGCGACTTGGTGTTTTTCCTAACATTTACTGTACCCATCAATAGTGGTTAATGCAACAGCTTCCAGTAAGCAGCTGCCTTAAAAGCTCGGAAGCATCTAGCCATAAACAACAAAAGTGCATCTGTTCTTCTTCCAGACATAAATGTCTTCCTATACAAATGAGAAAAATATATGCAAAAGTCTAATATAAGAAACTATATCAATATTTTCATGTAAAAGCGTGGCAAAATTAGACTAGAGAGACAGTTTTGGTAAAATAGCATGCGTATAAGAGTAGGGGGTCCTGGGCCCTCGTCTTCACTCTGACACTAGCTGTGGTTCCTCTGATGAGTCTCCAACTTGAAACTAGTTTCCTCAGCTAATAGCAGAGGTGCTCTACCAGCCAGGCCCCACAGGGCAGGGCTAAGATGGGGACTCAGACGATGAATCAGAGACGAGGCGTTGAGGCAAGGAATACAACTCTGTTCGGAAAAGCCGGCAGACCGAGAAGATGGCAGACTAAAGTCTCACAATAACCATCTTATCGGGGTTTGGATGCCAGCTTTCTTTTATAGCACAGAGAAGGGGAAGACATGAGGAAGTAAAGCAAAAAGGCCATAAGTTTTGCAAATATCCCCTGGAATGGCCAGCCTCAGGGAGGGGATGTGATCATTTCTTCTTTCTTGTAGCCATCCGCAGGTGGACAGGGTCTGGATGTTTCCCTGATCAAAGGCACTTTGGTTTAACATTCAGGCAGAGGGGCACGGTTCCCCGAGGCAGGCCATTATGTATAGACAGTATCCTTCTAGCGAACAAAAGCAGCGGAAAGCAAAGGTTAAAATAAAAGTAACAGATCTAACATGTAGTCAGATTCGGCTCTTCCCTGTTACAGAAACAACAGCCTGTAGAGGTGCTGTGATCTAGCCGGCATGGAATCAAGCCCCAGCTCTTTTGCTCAAGGAGCTTTACGACGTTGGGCCCCTGACTCAACTGGCAGTGCTTCAGTCTCCTTCTCATTGAAATGAGGAGGGCAGTAGCACTAAGTTCACATGTCTGGGATGATTAAATGAGAATTCATGGCTCGGGACATAGTAAAAGAGCAATAAATATATTAGCTTATTTATTAGTATTATATGTAGTATTACTGTAACCATCACTTTATCCTGAAAAAAATAAAACTTTTGTGGCTTGCAGTGCAAGAAATATAGAAGTGAAGAAACCCAGGAGAAAAGACAATAAAGGTATGAAGATCAAGCTGATACCATAAAAGCACTATATTAATTAACTAAGTAATTAAAATATTTGTTAAAGTCACTTTTAAGCTAACCCAGAGAATAAGGAACGATTCTCTAAATATTACAATTTGCATTCTGCCAAATATTTGGAACAATCAGAAGTCAGAAATTCCAAGTCTTTCTCTTCAGTTTGTTAAGAATCAAAAGAATGCTCTTGGGTAATTCAAGATTTGAATATATCATGCCAAATAGGTAACTAAAAATGCGTATATGAGAAAGAGAGCAAGTTGGGGGGAATAAAGGCTTCTCCAAGAGATGGAAAAGAGAGAAAAAGAATGTAGTTTTTGAGTAGCAATCTAAATACCAAAGAGATCCCACCTTGGGCTACTCAGGAAGACAACAGATTTCTGCCAGCTGCCCTGAGGCTGGCTTGCCCTTGGGGAGTATCACATGTGATTATTTCCAAGATGTTACTTTCATCCCCTGGAGCAAAGGCTCATCCTTCTACTCATGCTGACACTCAAAGTTTGGTTTTCTTCCCTGAAGAAATGGAAAGGGCCGCTGAAAGGGCAGCGCTATGCGCACATGGGCATCTCGTCCCTGGGGGGGGCCCATCTGAGCTCCAGACTTTCCATCCGCAGGGGGCTGTGGCACATCCATCTGGGGCCAAGGAGTCCAGCTACTGTGACTGTCCCTAAGTTCTCTCTCCAAATCGCCCCATATTGCAAACTAATTTTTATCGGAGTTATAGCCCATAACAAATGTCTGTGTGTGCTCTAGCTCTCCTGGAGAAAGAGCTGCCAGTCTCTTTGTATCCTTTCTTTTCCTCAAAGAACAGCAGCTCATTTCCCCTGGTTGAGGCCAATCTCAGGTCTCTCATTCTGCACTTTTTCCCTGGGTAACTGTACCCACATTCATGTCTTCATCTGCCACATGTAAGAATCGATGTTTCTCAAATGTCTCCTGAGCTCCGGGCCAAGCTATATAGGATATCTAAACCCATATCAGGCCTTCCCACCTAGATCTAGATTCCCGTCTCCCCCACCTCCTTACCTCCTACTCAGCATCACCCACCACAAGGCTCCTTCTTTCTGACGTCTCACCAAATGACATCAACTGACCATTTCCAGCAACTTGAGAGTATCTAAGATTCCCACCTCTTCCTTACTTCCTCTGGATTGTCCAATTGGTCATCGAAACTTATCGATTCTACCTAATAACAATCTCTCCAGTCTGCTCCTTCTTTTCTAGTCCCACAGCAGTGGCTCCGTTCAAGTTCTTATCTCATGACTACTAAATAGCGAACCAAACAGTTGGCTTTTGGATCTCAAGATTCTCCCCATTTCATCTTCCACATCATTGCTACCTTGAATCTTCCTGAAATATAGTGTCTGCATGGAACCTGATGCTCAGAGATTAAGGAAATTGCCGCAGGTCATACAACCACTAAGAAATTTAGGCTCAAGGTGAATCTCATCCTCTTATACTCATCTATGATCTCTAACAAAAACTCACCCTCTGGGGCCCAGTTTACAATAGAAGGACACAGCATCTTTCCCTGATGGGTAGAGGAGGCCACACTGAGTAAGAATATGGCTTCTCCCTAAGGGACAGAACAGGGCAGGACATTTATCTCAAAAGATCAAATATCACAGACAAACACCTTGGATGAGGTATGAATTAGGAGCTAAACTCTCTAGATGTCCATTTGTTTCCTAAAGTTCATCTACTTGTAACTTTCAGGGAGACAAGTTTATTAAACACAGAACACAAATCTTTGAAGCCCAGTTATAGCTCCCAAAGTGTTTCTTCTTGCTTCTAGATGTTGATGTCACTGGCAAATAGCACTTTTTTCCAAATACCCATTTAAAACAGGCCTTATAAAGATCAGCTATAAAGTTAACACTGCAAACTCTTGAGTTAGAAGCAAAAGGTAAGTACAAAGAACTTTATTATTACTTTTTATTTAGCATCTGTAGGCTGAAATTAAATATAGCTTATAATAAAAGTCTGTCAATGCTATTCTGCATAATTAATCTGAACTTCGGCACTCCTAAGCTTGTTAATGCAGAGCTGTCAATAGTAATGAATTGAAACTAAGTGCATGATACATATTTTCAAATTACAGCAACTGAAATATGCATGAAAATGTACAAAACGTCACACCTGGAATAACTCAGTAATTTATTCCAGTAATTATTTCAGTAATTTCAGTTATTTTTTTTTTCCACCACAGGTTTCATTCCGAGCCATATCCCATTGTTTTCCAAAATCAAGTTAAAAATAACAGAGCTAATTAATTACCTAAACTAAGAAACTTAGCATTGTTTAGAAGAGGCTATGGCCTCAAGTTTAGATGAGTGAGGGTGTCTCAGCTGCTTGGTTCTCTCTTTGTATCTGTCCATCATTTACAGCATGTAAGCAAAGTGAAAAGAAAAATCTTAGATAACTCTCAAATCCCATCCCTTGATGCTTTTATACTCACAGAAAATGACTGGACCATGCAAGTTAGTTAATGTGAAGATTCTCAGCTAAAGGAATGGGAGATAGCATTGTGTCACTGTAAATACTATCTTGATTCTGAAAAACAGCATGGCAGAGAGATGTTCCTCTACTACAGCAGTTCTCAAAGGTTCTCCGGGGACCACTTATGGCCCCTGAGACATTTTCAAGGGGTCCATGAAAAAAAAAAGTATTTTCATAATAATCATATGTCATTATTTGCCCTTTACACTCTTATTCTCTCAAGGGTGTACAGTGGAGTTTTGCAGAAGTTACATGCTATGTGATACCACAACAGACCGAATGCGCAGATATGTGTATCCAGCTGTGTCCTATCAAACCAGATGTTATAGTGATTTGCAAAACATGAAATAATGCCACTCATTGCAAAATTTTGTTTGGGAAAAAAATATTTTCTATAAAAATATGTTAATATGTTATCATGTAAGAGGTTTATTTTGTTACAAAATTGTTAAAACTGTAAAGGGCTCCAGAAATCAAAAAGATTGAGAATCATTGCACAACTGGTGTTTTGAAGAGTGGAATTCAAGCAATGATTAAGGATTATCCTCTGTGGCCATCCTCTGGGGTCCTTTCCCAGCTTTCCTTCTCTTAGCTATAATCTCCTCTCCTTTCTTCCTTTAGCCAGTAAAGTCAATTCAATCTTTAGTTAAATTAATTCAATAGTTATATCCTTAGAGGCTGTTAGGAGCAATACCCATGAAGATGGGCACTGTTGGAGATATAAAAGCTCAAAGAGGTTAGAATAACCTGAGAAGTAAAGATGTCCATATAGCAAAGTTAGATAATGATGCACAGTAATGCATAATTCAGTACCAAAGTGAGTAACACAAACACTAAATGTTGTTAACTATGAGATTAGGAGAGGAATGGGACTACGAGTTTTGGGGGACAAATCTTCATAGAAAAAGCAATGCCTTTATTTATCTATTTTCTGCCGGTTAACCAAATGGAAACGTGGTAGCTCACAAAATGCATGCAGGGCAATCAGAAAAAAGTAAGAATAGGTAGAATAGTAAAAATGAAGCCGGGCTTCCCTGGTGGCACAGTGGTTAAGAATCCGCCTGCCAATGCAGGGGACACGGGTTCGAGCCCTGGCCCGGGCAGATCCCACATGCCGCGGAGCAACTAAGCCCGTGCGCCACAACTACTGAAGCCCACGCACCGTGCTCCGTAATAGGAGAGGCCACTGCAATGAGAAGCCCGCGCACCGCAACGAAGACCCAACGCAGCCAAAAATAAAAATAAATAAAATAAATTTATTGAAAAAAAAAAAATGAAGCCAAAGATGAAGCTAGAAGAGAAAAACATATATCAAGATCTAGGAACAGCACATAATCTCCAGGGCCCAGTGCAAAATGAAAATTCAGTGTCCCTTGTTAAAAAAAAAAAAAAAAGTCTTTCAGGATGGTAACAGCAGAGCATTAAACCAAGAGCAAGGCGCTTCTAAGCTTGGACCCCTGTGTGACAGCAGAGGACGCATACCCCTGAAGGCAGCCCCAGGGACACCCTCCACAATCGCTTAAGTTAGGTCCCAAGTCCAGCTTTAAACTAACTTAGAAGACAAAGCAAAGAGGAAAGTATGATCAGTTTTAAAATTCACAGTGTCCATTACTCAGGAAGTCCTATTTAAAAAATGGTCAGAATTACATCAGAATTTTACTTAGAATTCTACTTAGAGAAACACATCTTTCTTCCTTTCAAAACCTGCCCCCCTCCGCCCCCGCACACACACACATTCATTTTCATCCAGGTACAACACCACCAAATATAACAAATAATAGAAGCAGCACATTTCTGAACGTTCAGTATGTGTCATACATTGTTCCACACATCTAATTCTCACAATCACTTTATGAAGGCAGGATTACTGTTACTCCTACTTACAGAAAAAGAAATTTAGAACAATTAAATAACTTGTCCAATGCCGTACAGTTGGAATGTGAACTCAGGCAATCTAACTCGTGCTCTTCTAATACTTCCCGTCTTCCTGTAATCCTAGACAGAAATTTCACAAGCATCCATCCTTCTGAAGGACTAAACAGAGCCCACGGATATAAAAAACAGAAAGAAATCATAGCTAATATCTATCTAGTCCAGCCCTTCATTTTACAAATAAAGAAACTGAGGACTATAGGAAGACATATAACTTATTGAGATTACCAGCAAGAGACTGGCAAAGCCTGATCAATGCTCTTAACTCCATTTCCCCCAAATTTACTGTGTATCAGAATAATCCTGGGAACTCCAAAAAATGCAAAATCCTGATCCCCCTACCAGACAAGAGGTCCAGATTTCTTGGGACCAGGGCAGGAGGAGCCAGGGGCTTTTCTAGCCAGCAGTCAGCCAAGCATTAGAGAACAGGGGTGATATGCCCTGCCTCACACTCTCCAGTCTTCCTTCCCATCTATAACAATCAAAACCTACCCCTTTATGCAGCTGTGGGTAATGGAAGTTACAACAACACCACTCCCTGCCATTTAACATCTCTAAATTAGACTGAAATCAATAAACCAGGCAAAACCAAAATCAGTGCTTTAACTCTCTGAAATCTGTTTTGGGTAGATAATAGGCATTTTCAAGAAGGAAAGATTGAAAGGTGGCAGAGACATACAGTGAAAGGCAAGGTCAGGACTGAGCTACAGCAGTGTCCAGTGGGCATGTGAAATAGGAGATTCTGGAAAAATAATTTGCAGGGAAGAATGTGAGGGTGGGACAAGATTGAAACACCTTATCTGATTTCTCTGTGGAGACAAAAGACATCCAGGCTTCTCAGTTCCAACAGTCATTCCTACAAATACACCCTGGTCAAATGTGTAGTGGCTTACAGGCTGAGAGCATACTTGATAATAAACTTCATATTTGCTTATCTGTAAATAATCTTAAGTTATTAATAATCTAGACAATAATATGTAAACTGAAATATTTAGAGATGGTAAACTGATACCTGTAATTTACTTTGAAAAGTACCATAAGTAAGAGGGATTTATGGATGGATAGAGTGAGCGATAGATGGATACATATGTGATAAAACAAGTAAAATAAAATGCTAGTAGTAAAATCTATGCACTGGGTATATGGGCATTCACTCTAAACTCTCAGCTTCGCTGTATGATGAAAATTTTCATAATAAAACATTAGAGGGGAAATGTGTGTAATAAAAGTAGCCACAACCAGATGATACTATGCTTGCAGCCTAAAAAACTTTACTGATTAGAAACAAATCAAGATTTAGCTTCAGGGCTTCCCTGGTGGCGCAGTGGTTGAGAATCTGCCTGCCAACGCAGGGGACACGGGTTCGAGCCCTGGTCTGGGAGGATCCCACATGCCGCGTAGCGACTAGGCCCGTGAGCCACAATTGCTGAGCCTGCGCGTCTGGAGCCTGTGCTCTGCACCAAGAGAGGCCACAGTAGTGAGAGGCCCGCGCACCGCGATGAAGAGTGGCCCCCGCTTGCCGCAACTAGAGAAAGCCCTCGCACAGAAACGAAGACCCAACACAGCCATAAATAAAATAAATAGATAAAAATTAAAAAAATAAACAGGAGCTGTTGTTAAAAAAAAAAAAAAAGATTTAGCTTCAGGGCTTCCCTGGTGACGCAGTGGTTAAGAATCCACCTGCCAGTGCAGGGGACATGGGTTCAAGCCCTGGTCCGGGAAGATCCCACATGCTGTGGAGCAACTAAGCCCGCGCGCCACAACTACTGAGCCTGTGCTCTAGAGCCCGCGAGCCACAACTACTGAGCCCACGCGCCACAGCTACTGAAGCTCCGTGTGCCTAGAGCCTGTGCTCCACAACAAAGAGAAGCCACCGCAATGAGAAACCCGCGCACTGCCACGAAGAGTAGCTCCTGCTCACCGCAACAAGAGAAAGCCCGTGCACAGCAATGAAGACCCAATGTAGCCAAAAATAAATTAATTAAATTAAAAAAAAAAAAGACTTAGCTTCATAAATAAGCAAAGTTTAGGGACTTCCCTGGTAGTGCAGTGGTTAAGAACCCACCTGCCAATGCGGGGGACACGGGTTTGAACCCTGGTCCGGGAAGATCCCACATGCCGTGGAGCAACTAAGCCCATGTGCCACAACTACTGAGCCTGCACTCTAGAGCCTTGTGAGCCACAACTACTGAGCCCACAAGCCGCAACTACTGAAGCCTGTACGCCTAGAGCCCGTGCTCCGCAACAAGAGAAGCCTTCACAATGAGAAGCCCATGCACCATAAAGAAGAGTAGCCCCCGCTCGCCGTCACTAGAGAAAGCCCGCGCACAGCAACAAAGACCCGACGCAGCCATAAATAAATAAATAAATAAATAAATAAATAAATAAATAAGCAAGCAAGCAGAGTTTAAAGTTGGAGGAGGGAAAAAAAAAAAAGTTTCTCATGTGCTCCTTGAAAGCAGCTCGTTCCTCAACTATTGATATCCAAGTGTGCTCATTCCCTTCTGGAAACCATGAAAAACAGGACACTGGAGTTTCACACATTAAGATGAGGAAAATCAATTTCCTCCCACAAAAGACAGAACGAATTGGGGTAGAAAATTGCCATTTATTCCTTATTAATAAAGCCTTAATGGATTATCCGTAAATAAAACATGCATTAGGCTCAGATGACAGTTCCTGATTTGAGTCCTAACCCAAGGAAACCCAAGAAAGTAAACTCTGGGCAAGGAACTTTCACTTCTCCACACTGGCCTCAGAAGGTATTTTCAAAGAAACAAATGTAGTAAGTAATACACAAAGACAAGAGAGTCTCCCTGGAGATCAGCAGTAGCAATTCATCTCTTCCTGGTTTCCACCTGCATCCCCTAAAGTCTGCTTTCTACGCACAGTGATGGGATGGTAGATGTGTGCTCCTTGTTTTACCTTTATAATTCTTACCTATTATAAAGGCAACACTAACACTTCCTATCAGATCCAGCTTCTTCGGAGTCCCAGAAGGTCTTTGCATATTTCAAGAGCTCCTCCCACAAACAGAAACGACTAGCAGTATTTTCCTGGACAATCCTTTGCTTGACCCCAGGCACAAAACACACAGATGCAGCTTCATTCTTTTGAATGGGCCTATATGTTTCTGTGGCTGCAGCTTACCAACGAGACACATGGAACAATAGCTCATTTTCAGATAAGATTTCTTTCTTCCTTTTAAATTAGTATTGAACTCTTGGGTAAAGAAGAGAAACAGTGAGAGTTGCTGCAGATTTATTCTGTCTGGAAGAAGACAGTGTTCCCACACCTCTTGGATTATTTTAGTTCATGTTTATCTAGACCTACCATCCCTTCGTGAAAAATTAGAGCTTGTTCCTTAGAATAATTCATTTTATGAACACCATCCTTCAACTAAGAAAGAGCCACATCTTAAAGTATCCATTTGCTTTGTGTTTGACATTCCTTCTCAAGACCGACATTTGATTTAGCATGACACTGATCTAATTGTTAACTTCTAAATTCAGTTACTTATTCAGCAAATAATTATTGAGTACTCATATGCCAGATATTGTATAATCACTGGAATACAAATAAAATAAAATTATATTAAACAGTATCTCTGACCTTTAATTCATAGTTTAAAGGAAGAAGACACATAAATAATTCCAATGAGGCAAGTATTACCCAGTAGTATGCTTCAAGTTTTAATTGTATTTTAAACAGTTCCTCAAATAGATGCAAAGCCATTACCACTAAGCACATTTTAACATTTTTTAATGGAATCCCTTGATCTCCCCCAAGAGTTATAAGGGCAGAAAATAAAATTAAATCAATCTTGAAAATTTACTAGTCATATACTGTTATTCACTGAAAGCAAATATTGAAAATTTTCAGGTTTGTTTTTTGTGGTATTGTGATTTCTGGCATAAAGCTCCTAAAACCCTTTAAATTTCCTGAGTGATAAGAGAGATAAAGGTGTCTTTGTTATGTTAATTGATGACTTTTGGACCCCACCTAAGGATGGGGCCTGGTTGCCAGTGGAATCAACCAAGTAATTGGAGGGTTGGAACTTTCAGTCCCACCACCCTGACCTCTGAGGAGGGTAGAGGGGCTCTGCCTATGTAATAGAGCCTCCATAAAATCCCAAAAGGTCAAGGTTAAGAGAACTTCAGTGTTGGTGAACACTTGCAGATTCGGGAATGGAAAGGGCATAGAAGCTCAGCGTCCTTTCCCCATATTTTGCTGTATACATCTCTTCCATCTGTCTGTTCCTGAATTATATTTTAATAATAAACCAGTAATCTAGTAAGTAAACTGTTTTGGGTTCTGTGAGCCATTCTAGCATATTAACCAAACACGAGGAGGGGTTGTAGAACCTCTGATCTACAGCCAGTTGGTCAATAGCATGGGTAGTAACCTGGGCTTGCAAATAGCATATGAATTGGGGGTGGGGGGGGGGGGACAATTTCATGGGACCAAGGCTTTAACCTATGGAATCTAACACGATCTCTGAGTAGATAGTATCATAATTGAGTTGAGTTGTAGGACACCCAGCTGGTGTTGGGAGAACTTCTTGGTGGTGAGGGAAAATCCCTCCAAAACGTTGGAATTGGTGATCAGAATCTTAGGTTTAAAATGCCAGTAGGTAGTAGGATTTTGTATAATAAAAGAAAATAATAAAATAATTGCTAAAGCACTTCTAAAAGTTGACCAGGGGAATCGGTTATAGAAACCTCTGCTTATTAGAATGCCTGGAATTTAATACAGGATAATACCACCATTGTAACAGCTGGAGTATTTTGGGGTTTTTTCCTACTAATAATCTAAAATTTTAGTATTTTCTAATCTCAGGTATGCTGAAACTGTCATTAACACTAAATTAAAATGTGGGGACACGGAGAAGATAAAATGCTATTTAACTACTAAGGGTCCTGAGGTACTCAAAATATAAACTGCAATAAATGCAGGATCAATATTATAGCTTCATGACTTTTGGCAGCTTGGCCATTACACCAGCAACCTATTCACTCGCGGCTGAGCTTAGTATTGATTTCCTTACTGTACCCTGTTCCTGTAAGACCAAAACCTCTACTAAGCCTCTTACTGGAATCCTTTTTATCAAATCACCCTCAACAAGGAAGGACTCTTTGATGCGAAGATTCCACCTCTTGAAGACACTTGAGGGAGATAAAGTGACCACTAATCACTCACTTGTTTTTTCAACTCTATCCTATATGGAGAAGTAAAAAAAAGCAAAGTATAAGGCCATAATAAATCTCAGATTATTGGTCCATCTGGTAGTGACATCAAGGAGAACTCTGTAGAAGAGTGTATCTGCCTCCTGGATACTACCACCTAAAAATCCTATACCCATCCAGGGCTTTCCTTCAGCATTTGTCTCAAATTTATTTATGTTCTTCATGCACAGTGAATCAGGAGTTATGCCTCTATAAATCACCTCTCATCTAGTAAAATAGCTTTTCTTATAATTTCTACTAAGATGATAACTTACACGTTTCAAATTCTATCATTTCGTGGGCTTGTGAAGAGTTATGTTTATTCTTCTTGCCTTCAATTTTTCTATCATCCCAGTAAAATCTAACTATTAGCATCACTCAACTGAACCTGCTTTTACTAAGATTGTCAATGATTTCTAGTTTCCAAATCTAAGTGATTTTTTTCCTCGGTACTTCTATTATTAGACATCTCTGCTGAATTTGATCATGCCTTCCATATCAAAAGAAATTTACTTCGCTTCCTTAAAATCTTGCCCTCCTGTACCCCTTCCTGACCATCATTCTGATGTTCTTTATCATCACGGATTCCCAGTTCTTTATCAATCATTACTTGTTGATGCATCTAAGGGTTCCACTCTTAGTCTATACCTATTTACTGCTCTCTTATTTACTCATGGCTCCTAAATCTTTCACTCAGACTTCTCCTTTGAATCACAAACTTATATATTCAAGTTTATGTTGCGTGTATGCATATGTTGCATATATGAACAGACATCTTAACTCAACACGTGTTTACTCGTATCCATTTTCCCATGTACTTTCCTTTCTCCTCTTGATTCTCTACTTCTAGAAAACTGAATACTGGGAGTTCTGAAAATCTTAACTGCTAAATTTTCTCAAGTCTAGTTTTCCCTCTTCAGGCCTAAATAATACTGTTCTAGTTCGAGGAAACATTTCTAAAAACAATGTTTATGAAGACAGCCTTCATCAGAAGTACCAAGTTGGAGAAATAATAAAAATGCAGATACCAATTTGCTGTTGTTTTTTTTTTAAGTTAAAAGTTTACTGGATACCATTTAGTATAGATCATTTGTAAAGCATTTTAAATTAAAATCTTAGCTTCTAACTTGGAATAGCCCATTTCTGTGTTTCCAAGGTCTAATCTAGTTACTTTGGGAACATTTCCTTCCAGAATAATTGACAACTGAATTATTATTTCTCAATATAAACCTCACCAAAAAGTTTTTGAAAGATGAAATACATTGTGTGCTCTTGACCATATATCTAGTTACTCTTTTAAATTTAAATAGGTTTAATTTTTCCTCTTTAAAAAAGTTGCCTATCAGGCAAAAGCATAAGAAGTTTTAATCTACTTTGGTTTTTTTCCAAACTGGGGGTTACATGGATTGTAATCAGAATTTAAATAAGAACAATAAGTTTGTTTCAGATATATATGTGTGTATTTAATGGACTGCAATATTTAAAGAGAAATTTATTGAGGGCTATGGCCAAAAAGTTTGAAAGCCACTAGTTTAATATATTGCAACATATACTTTCAATAAAGGACACTTATCATATGAATTCTTAAAGCAAGCCAAAAAAATAAAAACAAATCTTTGTTTTTTCTCCCTTTCCACTTCACAGGAGTAAAGTAATTCTCTGCAAGGTCAAAGTCTAAAATATGTGATGTGTAGTCCCTTTCTTCTCAATTATCAGTAAATATACATTTTCCAATGGTCATTCACGTTTGCACTTCATTACTTTTGAAGGCCAGAGCCTTTGTAACATATTTAAACAGTAAAAGTCATTAAGCCAGTACAAAGCAATACAAAGGCTGGAGGCTACAGGACTTGAACTATTATTGCTCTGGGTTGAAGGTCTGTGCCCTAGCCTTAGGACACAGCCTTGCAACAGCTTCTGGAACATCACCTCCTGAAAACCAAGCCTCTCAGCTTACATTTTCACCACAAAGGTAGTAAGCTCTCTTAAACAATAAACCCTAATTGTCTAAATGCACAGAATTTGCAAAACTGAGAGTGAACCTTGTAAACTTCAGACTTTAGGTGATAATGTCCTGTCCAACGTAGGTTCATCCATCATAACAAATGTACCACTATGAAAGGAGATGTTGATAATGGGGAGGATATGCATGTGAGGGGCAGAAGGAAAATGGGAAATCTCTGTACCTTCCTCTCAGTTTTGATGGGAACCTAAAACTGCTTTAAAAAATAAAGTCATATATATATATATATATATATATTTTTTTCTTTTTAAAAGGGGACTTGGACGGTATTTGAAAACACTGCCAGTTCTCCTTTTCAATAGCTGATGGCTAGTTTGAATTACCTGGGACTTTGGCTTCTCAATTTACCTCATTCTTGCCAGAGGCTTTTAGGTTATTTTATCATTCAGATAAAGTGTTTCATAAATGAAAGGCAAGCCATCTTTTCACCCCACCACTAGGGATAATGAACCCTAGTAGAATGTTTGAGTTGCATATGCTGACTTTAGTTTGGAACGTCTTTCCTTCTATTCTAGCCAAGCTTTGAACAGGGGCGTGAACTAGAATGTATCTGAAATATAGAAAAGCATGAAAAGCCGAAAAGGTTCCATCGCATTGGACAAAAGGACAGTGTCACATCTGCCTAGCTGCAATCCAACACTTTAAACCGTAAATTTCTCAACATAGAGGTATCTTTCCATGTTGCTGACTGCCTTTCTGAACATATGTGGAGCAAGGTGTGTTGTTTTATTTCTATGCCAAGTCGCAGATGATCATAGCTTGGTTTTAGAAGGAAAAAAGTGACTTTCTAAGAGATTTGTAATTCTAGAAGGGCAAAAAAGAAGTTCATGCACAATTCCAAGGCACAACATATTTAGCTAGACTTTAAATTTGGAAAACAGTCTTGTCCTCGCCTGCATGCTCACTTGTGGCCCACTGACAACTCTTTCTGCCTTGTCATAATGAAGCATCACCTTTGGGTGGATGAGCTTAAGGTATACTGAAGCTTCTAGAAGTTGCCTTTCCCACTTTTCTGTTCCATGCCCATAGCACTTTTTTTTTTTGGTCACTCTAATAATAGCTAATGCTTATATTGCACTTTCTGTGTGTCAGGCACTGTTCCAGATTCATTCCATATAATAACTCATTTAATCTTTATAACAATCCTATGAGATAGATCCTCTGTGAAGTAATAGATTCCTTCCTTTCCTCTTTGATAGCCTGTGAAATCTTTGAGGGTAGGGATTTTGCGTTTTTGCTTTTGATCCAAAAAATGCCCAACAGAATTGTGTTGTTGTTTGTTTGTTGTAAATAGCATATTTCCAGAGGTGATCATTTAAAAGAACTTTCTGTTTACTCCAGAAAAAACATTCTCACTGGTTTATTGATAGCACACTAAAAGAAAGCAGCTAGAGAATAGAATTATATAATGCATCATGGTACTAAATACACAGCAATTTATGAAGAAAAGGACTTGGGGGAAATAACTTTTATCCACATACTGTCAACATTTTCTCAGCTTTTATGAGACGGGAGGCTGAATATGGGAGCCAGTAAAGTATTTGCCAAAGCCAGCCAGCCAGGCTTTGTGAACGCAGCCCTCAATCCAGGAATCAAATAAGACCCCCCAATGAAGAATAATATTTATTCACTATTATCAACAGAAAACATTGAAATTAATTAATTAATTCAGTAAACACTGAATTCTAACAGGGCAAATTACTGAGTCTATGGGTTATATAGAGTTACAGTAATATAGTGGGAAAAGTAGACATTTTAGAGAGAACTAGTTTAAATCTGATTTCACCTCTTAAAAGCTCTTTAACCTTGGATAAAACATTTAACTGCTCTTAGACTCTCTTTTTTGTTTTTTGCAAAATGGGGACATAATCTACATTGCAGAGTCAGAGTAATATTAAATGAACTGACATACGTAAAGGATATGATCTATAATCGATGTTCTATAGACTGGTGCCTACAGTCATCACTGCCCCCTTTTCTCTTCTCTTAAAATGCCAAACATCAAGCCATTCCTTGGCTCGTATTTAAATTTCACTACATAGTAGCCAACCAGAGAAAGAAAAGACTGCAATTTTACTTTATTCAGTAACTTGAGTTATTAAGCTTAAAAGTGGCTCCAAAAACGTATTGGTACAAATAGAGCTTTCTGTGCAACATTTGGAATTATATCATTTTTCCTTTCCATTCCTTATTTCACTCCTGACACTGGAGGTAGCCACTACCTGATTGTTCCTTACCTTATTCAGTCTTAACTGAGGCACCATCCCTAAACAATTTCAGAAGTTGGAAAGAAGGAATGATGAACATTTAATAGGTATCACCCTTTTGCAGCAAGGTTACCTGACAAAGCACCACAGTTGCTGAGCAGATGTGATAAAGGTTATGTCAACACAATGCATGATGAAGGCTTTTATTATTCTTTGTACATAAAACAGAATAATTCTACTGTTTTTGCATCAAGCATATTTTTACGAGGTATGTTTTTTACTTAAAAAGTATTTTCCATAGATTTATAACGTCTTCCAATTCATTTTTTTTGAAGCTTATTTTTAAAATAATTTGGAAGTGTTATAGGCACTGTTTAGTTGGTACATGTGCAAAGAGAAACACAGAATTAAATATTTAGCACTTTCTCTCATCAAAGGGTGAAAGGAAATCCCTAATTTAATGTACTTCTGAATGATCTATGAATAGCATTCTATAGATTCTACATAAAGTTTCCCAGGTGAAATGTGCTACATTGAGTATGGAAAACAAGTTTCTATAAACAGGATCTCTCTTTTCCCTCTATGTGGTTAAGTTTTAGACTCCAAAGTTAATGTTTTTGAAATAGGACAAAAGTCAACTACTCATCAAAGAAAGACTTTAAAACTGCAGAGAAGACAAGCTATCATTTCTGCTTTTCATTTTTGTTACATACGGCAATTTGGAGAGAAGCATTTATCTCTGAGGGCACATGGGCTTCGTCTGAATTGAGTTTTAAACTGGGCCATTATATCAAGGCATACATATTAATGAATACTCTTTTAGGTCTCAATATATTAAAACATAACAACGTCCTTGAAACTCTTAATTTCAAAAGGCAATCATATGGGTTGAAATAGTCATTTACCCTTAGTACAATTACTACTCTACTAGGCGACATAAATCTTACAGCCAGCTAACAGCCCACTGAACTGCTGTTCTAAGCTGAGAGTTAAGATGTAAGATATAGATTCGAGGTATTGCCTCTACCTTCATCTATTAGAGAGGTCTCGGCTTCATTCAAATAACAGAAGTTCCTAAAACTAGTGAGTATAGTCTGCCAAAGAAAACACTAAAGTCAACAGAATCCTGGTTCAACTCATTAGAGCCTATTAGACTGACATACACTTGATCCTGCCTATAGTTAACTGCCAACTCAATTCATCAGGTTTATTACAACACCTCAAAATATCTACCTTATATAGACAGAGGCTCAAAACAGCATATTCAGGTATGGTGACCACATATTCATAAACATCAACTTAAACAAGTTAGCACTTACATTTTTCTCCATACCAAAAGAAGATAAGAGTCAAAACCTGAAGCTATCATATTTTCATGAAAGAAGCAGCTTCTAAACCAAGGGCTGGTGGAACCATAGGATATGGTTGGAGAGATACGGAACAGGCAGAAGGAATTCTACTTGTTTACTTAACATGAATTCTCACTTTGTATGAGATGAAGATTTAACATTAAAGCAATCCTAGACAAAGAAATAAGTGAGATATAACTCTATTATGTCTATGAATGTTTTTACAACTCCAGACTATCAACATTGAGAAAGTGTAGATAGAACTCTAGAGATGAATCTATGCATATATATTTTTTCTATTGCTCTGCTTGCTCCATGAAAACAAACTATAGTTTTCCATATAGAATATTTGCCCTGGAACCAAAAGGTAGCCTGGATTTAAATGCTTTCTTTGGGGTTTCCCTGGTGGCGCAGTGGTTAAGAATCCGCCTGCCAATGCAGGGGACACGGGTTCGAGCCCTGGTCCAGGAGGATCCCACGTGCCGCGGAGCAACTAAGCCCGTGTGCCACAACTACTGAGCCCACGCGCCGCATCTACTTAAGCCCACACGCTCTAGAGCCTGTGCTCAGCAACAAGAGAAGCCTGCGCACTGCAACGAAGAGCAGCCCCCACTCGCCGCAACTAGAGAAAGCCCGCGCGCAGCAACAAGGACCCAACGCAGCCAAAAATAATAAATAAATAAAAATAAATAAATTTATTTAAAAAAAAAATAAATAAATACAAATAAATAAATGCTTTCTTTGCCATAGAGGTACAGCATTTTGCCTCTCAGATGGTTGGTGTAATAATATGCAAAATAGATATAACCTCATCTAGATAATGAGTTTGTTACAAACTATAAAGAAATTATTCAATGTAAAAACACTATTAAACAGTAGATATTTAATAAGTTTTAACAAAATATAAAAATAAATATAATTACACAGTACGTTCCTTGAGGGCAGGGATCATGTTTTATATTCTCCATATTAACTAAAGCACCAGGTATATTATCTTGCAAATAGAAGGTGAGTATTGCACAGTTTGGATTCGAATAATAAAAATCACATGAAAGATTTTTGGAAGGGAATTTTGACGGCAAACATCCATAACTGAAAACTACTTCATGAATAATTTAATGTTATTATTTGCATTGACATGAAAACTCTAAAGTATAATCCTGCCCTGAAGAAGGCAAGGCAAAACATACATGCTTCCAGCTAAACTACTTTATTGAAAATGGCAAAGGTGGCCCCTGGAGGAAATGCATCGGGTCAGATTATATGGTTACAGAGTGAAGATTCAGTAAAGCATTTATGGTTAATATTTAGTGTTGGGATTTCACACATGGACAACCTGATAACATAAGGAAATACCACTGGTAATATTAACAACAGCCTCTACTCTGTCTAGGCTACTCAGCCGGTTAAAATATTTAGGGGAAAAAAAAAGACGCATTATTAATTCAGTTAGCAGCAAATTGTAACGGGGGGTAAGACTCGTGTACTTATGCACTGAAGAGAACCCCCTGATACCTTGTCCTGCACTTGAAGTAATGAATCCAAAGTTAGCTGCTCAGTTTATTGTGGCAAATAATATGGAATTTCCACAGCACTTCCCTACCAAATATTTTTCTTGTTTTGGCTCTGGCTCTGAAGCAACTGTGATGGGGAGAGGGGGAGTCTCTGTTATTGGGAAACATCCCCCAAAATCCACTTGGATTCAGTGTAGTTCCTGATCACTCCTTTGGCCCATGAACCTAATTCTTGATGTTAAAGTCCTAGAGTACATTTAAGTAGTATTTATTTTAAAGTTAGCACCATCTACCAGCAAAATATTGTGCTAAATACTATTTAGGGCCAAAGAAGATGGTTAGGGTTAAGCCACAAACCCCCGCCACCCTCATTTATTGAGTTTTCACCCTTGGTAGGTGCTTTAGTAACCATCTCATTGAACTTTCACCAAGTCCCAGCAACACCATTTTTACTGATGACAAATGCACGGCTCAGAGAGATCAGGTCACTTACCCAAACCCATAATCTAGCACCAAGAGAGTACTGATATAACTATTAAAAACGGTGATTTTGGAATGAGAATATTAATAGTTTAAAAGCTCTGCTGTGTCACTTGCTAACCATGTGACCTTTAGCAAATTGATCTTCACACCAATTTGTGGGGTCATGTGTCTTGGTTTCCCCTGAACAGCCTTGGTTTATACCTGTTGTCCCAGAGTACATGCCAATAGTGCTCCCTTTTTCGTTTGGACAATAAATTATATAGATGTCCCACCGCTAAGGATCAGCTCTTCCAGGTATAGACCGAGGAAAGAAAAGCACTCTCCTCATAAGACTTGTTGAGAGCCAACGTCATGATAGAGGTAAAACTCTTAGCACAGGATATGGCACACTATTAAAAAAAAAAAAAAAAGTTTTGTTATTATTACTCTTATCATTATTATCACCTCATAATACAACATGAGCATGTTCTGCTGTTTTAAAAGAGGTAGAAAATTAACTCCAGCTGAGTCTGAGAAGACTCGTAACTGGAACACTAAGTGTACCATGTCTGCGTGTAGGAGATGCAGTGCGTATGGCATAAAAACTATAAGTAGGGACTGAATTATGGAGGGTCTGGTCGGTCAGGATGAAGAGTTTGGTTTCATATTTTCAGGGGAAACTAATGAAGGTTTCTAAAATGAAAATTGGTATCATTATATCTCTCTTTCAGGGAAATAACTCCTACCGCAGTATCTTTTTTCCCCTCCCCCTCCCCCTCCTCCCTATGCCATCACTCCCATCCAGCCCATCACCAAGTCCTCTCTTGGCCACTTCCAAAACAATACCAAGTATATGTCCTTCCCTCCATCTCCACCACGAGCCTCCTCGGCCTGATCACCGCCATCTCTCTTCTAGAACATCCAGTAGCCCCGGTCCTCACCGGGCTCCCTGCTTCCACTCTTGTACGCCAGCCTCAGGCTATTCATCACAGAGAAGCTAGAATCCTTTGTTTATTTCCTTTTTTTCAACTTTTTTTTTGGGGGATAATTTTAGATTTACAGAAAAGTTATACATATGGTACAGAGAGTTCCGGTATAACCTTCATCCACTTTTCCAATGTTAACATCTTAACATCATCATGGTATGTTTATCAAAACTGAGAAACTGGTACATTCCTATTAACTAAACAGCAAACTTTATTCAGATTTCACCAGTTTTTCCAATAATACCCCTTTTCTGTCTCAAGATTCAATCTAGGATATAATGTTGCATTTAGCTGCTGTATTTCCATAGTCTTGTTCAATCCGCGACAGCTTCTCAGTCTTTCCTTGATCTTTCATGGCCTTGACAGTTTTGAGCAGCACTGGTCAGGTACTTTATATAATGCACCTCAGTTTGGGTTTGTCTGATGTCTTCTCATGATTATAGATTTGAGGGATGATTACCAGAAATGAAATGTCCTTCTCATCATATCACGTCAGGGGTAATATGTCTTAGCGCAGGCTGCTATAACAGAATACCACAGGTAGCTTATAAACAACAGGACATTGTTTCTCATAGTTCTGGAGGCTGCAAGTCTGAGATCAGGGTGCCAGCATGACTGGGTGAGGGCCCTATTCTGAGCTTCAGACTTCTTATCTCTTCACGTGGCAGAAGAGACCAGAGATCTCAGGACCTCTTTGATAAAAGCACTAATCCCATTCATGAGGGCTTTTCTCTGATTTCCTGATCACCTCCCAAAGATCTCACCTCCTAATACCGTTAGGTTTTCAACTGATAAATCTTGGTGGGACACAGATTCAATCTATAATAGTACATGACATTCATTTATATGAATGTCTAATATGACCAGACTCATATCTGGTCATGTTAACCTCTATCACTTGGTTCTGGTGGTGTCTGCTGAGTTTCTTCACTCCAAAGTTACTATTTTTCCCTTTTCATACTCTGTTCATTAGAAGCACATCATTAAATCTAGCCCATGCTCAAAAGGAGAGGAATTAAGCTCTACTTCCTGGAGGAGGATAGACCTACATTTATTGTTTTGAATTTATCTGCAAGAAATATTTGCCTCGGGCTTCCCTGGTGGCGCAGTGGTTGAGAATCTGCCTGCCAATGCAGGGGACAGGGGTTCGAGCCCTGGTCTGGGAAGATCCCACATGCCGCGGAGCAACTAGGCCCATGAGCCACAATTACTGAGCCTGCGCGTCTGGAGCCTGTGCTCCGCAACAAGAGAGGCCGCGATAGTGAGAGGCCCGTGCACCGCGATGAGGAGTGGCCCCTGCTTGCTGCAACTGGAGAAAGCCCTCCCCTGGCACAGAAACGAAGACCCAACACAGCCATAAATAAATAAATAAATAAATAAATAAATAAATAAATAAAATTTAAAAAAAAAGAGTTGAAATGGAGAGACTTTCTATGTTTAAAAAAAAAAAAAAGAAAAGAAATATTTGCCTCTTCTCCCATATTTATTTATTCAATCATTTATTTAATTATGGACTCATAGACGTCTATTATACAACATGATTTTTAAAATATAGTTAATACAGTATGTTATTACTTGTCTGCTTAAAATGCCCCTGTGGCTTTCCCTTACGCTAAAAACAAAATCCAAACTCCTTATCCCTCTGACAAAACCTACAAACTATAGTTAGTTTGTGACCTTGTCTCAGACCACTCCCTACCCCGCCCTTCCAGCCCACAGAGCACAGCTACATTGGCCTTTGCTTGAACTCTCCACATTGTTTCCTTTCCTACCTTGTGACTTTAAACTAATTGGTCTCTGCCAGGAATACTGTTATCTCTGATCTTTGCATTCAGGTCTCAGCTTAAAACCCACCTTTTCAGAGCAGCCTCTCCTAATTACCTGCTCCAAAATAACGAATCAGTTACACTCACTCATACTCTTTTGATAGCATTCATTATAATTGGAAATTATTATCATCACTCTACGGTATCAGTTTGCTGTTTGTTCCCTCCTTTCCCTCCCACCAGAACGTAAACTGGGTGAGAAAAGGAGCTTCATTTCAGCACTCAGAATATCTAGGGCATAAGAGATGATAAACGTTTGATGAAAATATACATAAACAAATGAACGAAGGGGAGGACTAAGAGATCTGAGACAGGAAGAGGGATTAGAAAAACACAATAATAATAAAGGCAGGAGACAAGGAAGACTTACATGTCTAAGGCTTATAATTTGCTGTCCATGCTGTTGATCATAGGCTCATTATTCTTTCATTTCTAAAGATGCTTCCCTTCTTCCTTGATGATCATAAATCTCATACTCTGATTTAGGGAATTGCCAACAAATCTACATTTATATTATATCAGCACAGTGACGAGTTTTCAAAGATGATTAGCTGTCCTCTAGGCTCTGAATCCCCTCCCTAGCTTGACAATCCCGTCCCTTGGCCTCCCCAAACTTCTGCCACTGCTGACAAACTACTGCCTAAGCTTATTCAGAGTTCATCTATTCACAGGAACAGAAGCAGACACAAAGAGTTGGGGGAGGGAGGCGGAAAGGCGAGGGAATGCCTGTTTTTTGCCTTCCATCTGCTTTCCTGGTCACTTTAGGCCTGAATCTGCTCTATTTTCAGACCAAGGCACATTGCCCTGAGGGTGCTTTCATGGGAAGAACCAGTTGGAACCCTACTGCCCATCAGCGTGTTCACATTGCCTGCCAAGCCCTCCTCTCTGCATACTTTAGAGAAAGCAATGTTATTAACGAACTGTCCTACCTTTACTTCAGGGGAAGTCAACAGAGAAAGGAAACCAGAAATTAGGTACTAAAGCACTACTTTTAATTCCATCTTAAACCCATGTGATTTGTGAACACAAATTTAATACTGATTTTCCTAAGGGATGTAATAGCAGTAGAAAGATGCTTAGCAATAGCGCTGGATGAAGACCTGGCATTTCCCAGCTGTTAACACAGTAGTGCAGTGGGTTATTAACAGACTCACCCGTCACTGTCAGAATATTATCTGGGAGGTGCCCTTGCCTGCTTGCAATGCCCCGTTTGTATCTGACTCTGGGCTCTGCACCTTTCTTTCCCTCTGCCTGTAATACTCTTGACCTCATCTTTAACTAGTTAGCTCCTATCCATACTTTGGGTCTCAGCATCGTGTTGTGTGGAAAGTTGTTATTTATTTATTTATTTATTTTTTTGGTGACACTCTTAAGAACTAATAATAATAGCACCCTGAACTTCTCATGTTCTGGCAGTCATCACCCTTTGTGAATAGTGCTTGTTTATTTTCTAGCTTTCCTGCTAGACTCATAGTTCCTTGAAGGTGGGGAATGGGTTGATCTATTTATTCCCAGCTCTAGGATGGAAGTATCAGCTCAGAATATGGTATGAGTCAGGACTCATTAAATCCTGGAGTATTTAATCAAAAGATAATTAGAAAATATTCTTACATTTTTACTTCCAAACAGCAAGCTCCTCAAAGGAAGGCACTCAGTCACAGGACGAATGTTTCAATGTGCTGTTCACAGTTAATATCCAAGTATTTGCTGTTATTATGTCCCAAGTACAAAAACTTAAAATTCACATTAAACTTCACAGGATGCTTTCAGTCTGCATTGTGTCAAGGTTTCCAAATGAACAATTGCTATAAACTGAATGGCTGTTATTGATTTGTTTGGTTTTTGAAAATAATTTTACTTTTAATTTTTTCCCAGTTTTATTAAGATATAGTTGGCATATAACATTGTATTAGGTTAAGGTGTACAACATAATGATTTGATATATGTATAAATATTGCAAAATGATTGCCACAATAGGCTATTGTTTGGTATTTGATCATGTCCTCTCCTTTTAACTTACTTTCAGCCTATCCATTCCTAATGAAACATGTGTAGAAACAGGATCTGAGCAACCACACAGAACTCTGAACTTTTCTACTTTAGAATATTTAAAAGAAAAAAAAATGCATACACAGAAACTTGATCAATCAGCTTTCTTTGCAAGGGCTGCTTTTTCCTTCTTTGAAACCTTAACCTATTGGAGAAAATAAGAAAAACAACCTGAGAAATCCTGCATTTCCATGTTGCTATTTACCTAATATTAATACTCCTATAAAAATATAAATTTACCTTTTCCACAGGTTATTTTTAAGCTTGCTGCATTATTACCTGTAAATGATATTTTATGAGAAACAACAAAAATCGCAAAATAATAATTCCATTTTTATAATGGATGTCAATAGGAAAACAGAATTCAGTATACAGGCAGCTTTTCTGGAGCAAATCCATTCTGTTTACTGGGGACTATCTTATTAAATATGCTTCCCACGAAACTGGAAGAGCATCACTTGTCCTTTTAAAGAAGAAAAGCTACATAACTAGGTAAGCAAAGAAAACAGCTTGCTGAATAATGCATAGTTCTTAGTGTTAACAACTCAGCAGCTATATCCATACTGATTCTAACAGTTCACATAGTGCTTGTTACCTAGGCAACCCAATGAATGATAGCAATTACATGGAAACACATGTTGCACTTGTTACAATACATCCTATTATAGTACAGTCGGGAAACCAGAGAAGCTCATCAATAGGCTCGGTCTGGGGAGGCTGGCTTATCACAGTAAGTGACCTGGAAACCTGTTTCCAAGAGACATCCCGGGCAAAATGTTTAAAAAGATTTGGGGCAGATGGTTAGGTCCTAGAAGACCAAAGACATCACAGAAGTCCTGGGGTACATGAATGTCCAGATACCCGGTCTTAGTTTTGAAAAAATGTGTTTGAGAACGGCAGGGAACGCTATGTTTGACTAGAAGATGGACCCTCTCAAATATCCTCCAGGACAATTACCAGAAACCAAGGATAAAAGTTTGTAAACTAGAAGAGCTAGGGTTCTGACTGATAATGTAACAAAATGTTTAATTACTTGTGGGAGGCAAATCCTCTCCTGCTCTCCCGTGGCAGTGGGAGATAGAAACTGACAAGAAGCAAGCAGTGGTAGCAGCAGGTGGTAGAAGAAAAGAAAACAGTGAAGTGTCTCATTTCACCAGGAGAAATGGTGATCAGGGCTCATCAGGCAGGCTGCAAACCAAAGAATATAGGACAGTCACTTTGAGACATGCTTGACATTCACAAGGCAAAGCCTCAGCCTTCATGGAAAGTGAGGTTTGGGAAGAGGAGATGGAATGGTTGGGCATCCTAATAATTCCAGTAGATGTGAGCTTCCAAGACTCAAATTGTCTAATGACAAGTTTGCAAAAGGCCTGGGAAAGGAAAGTTCACACAAGCATGTATAAGAACATCTGTATTTTCAGTGATTATCATTAAAGGTAATATGCATATTAGCAGGTTTTCTAAGAAAAGTTTCAAACATTTTCTCATTCTGATTGTCCATATCAGGGCTCTTTACATCATTCCCTCAGAGGCAAAGCAAGGTGTATCCAGGTGAGATGATAAACACAAGGGTGATATCTCCCCTCCCTCTAGATGAAAGGAAATCAATAGGATAGAAGATCTAAAAATAGTAACAATAATGATAATGATAATTACTATTTTTAACATGCTTTTTCTAATGTGGTCATTGTAAATTTACATCTCTCTAGGCTATTGAAACACTCAGTCTGTGGAGCAATTACATTTAGTACACGTAAATGTCCTCCACATGAGTACATGCCTTCCACGAACTCAAATGGAATGTGTCTCAAAGTGAAGCCTATCACAGACATAGAAAACAAACCTACGGTTACCAAAGGAGAAAGGTGTGGGGAGGGATAAATTAGGAATTTGGGAATAAAAGATACATACTACTACATATAAAATAGACAACCAACAAGGACCTACTATATAATCAATATTTTGTAATAACCTATATGCGAAAAGAATCTGAAAAAGAATTTATATATGTATAACTGAATCACTTTGCTGTACACCTGAAACTAACACAACATTGTAAATCAACTATACTTCAATAAAAAATAAATTTTTTTTTTTTTTACAAGTGAAGTCTGTAGACCCCACCCCCCCACCCCCCAAGGGCTTGATTCCAGATGTTCACTCCAAATGCAGATTCCAGAGCTCTGTGTCCAGAGTTTTTGATTTAACCCTCCTGGAGGGGACCCAGGTAATCTATACTGTAGCAAGTTCCTACAGGATTGCTGATGCATGATAATTTGATTGAGAATCTTTTTAAGTTTGTCAATTTATCTATGAAGCTTGACAAACAGTAGAAAACTGGACACTAAGCTGTACCTAATGGAGTGCTTTTCAGGGGAGAGGATGAAGAGCACAGGGTAGATGAAGTTCAACAGTAAAAAAAAAAAAAAAAAAAAAAGACATACCTTGAAAAAAGAAACCTATTTTATCCTATTCTCTAGGCTTCTTACTCATAGAAAACTGAAATTATTTGTTTATTAGATATCCTTTGAGAAATGCCTTATAAACATATCAGTATAACATCTCATATATGTATACACAGCCCATTGCAGGGGGAGAGGGGTAAAAAAGAATGGGGACATACAATAGCATTGGCCTGTCACTTGCTCTTTTTCACTAAAACATATCTATAGTTGATTATTCCATAAGTACACATACAGATGTCCTCATTTTTAAAACAGTTGCATGTAGTTCTATAAGACATTATACTTTTATATGGTATATAGCTATAATAAATGTAATTCATCTAATTCATTGCTGAAATATATGTTGTTTCTAGCATTTGTGATTACAATGAACGATGCCTCCCAACATTTCAGAACTACTGCTCCAAGTAATAAGGGTAAGGATGGTTCAGTCTTTCTCTGACTACAGGAAGGTGTCATGATCATTATCAGTGTTATGTGCCATTCTCTGAAATGGGCGGTACATACTGCAGCACACAAAAATTTTGCTCTTAGCACCTAGCACATCCTTCTGTCTACTTTTCTATGTGATTTCTTTGCCTTCTAAGAAATTTTTTTCTGTCTTTCAAGAGATAAGAGAGAGACCCTTTTCTCTTCTAAAACCCTACTCCTTTTTACTGCCCTCTTTTTTCATCCTCCTCTCTTTGCGCTGAATGTGCTTTAGTCTTCTACACGATTGAGGGTCACTGCAGGAGGATAACTGATGCTCTCCCATGCTGTATACATGGGGTTTCTGGCCACTCTTTCTCTGTGTGAAGAAATCCAAACATCCAATATGATAAAGCACTATATAAGTGGAAGAAATAAAAATAACAGAGTACAAGGATCTATTAGATTTAAGTGGCTGTCTTTCAGGTGCTAAATAAAATTTGGCATTCTAAATAATGTTTGGATGCCTTTTTCTGAAGAGACACTGGAAGTTATATAATAATATTGCTGCACTGCACAAATACTAGTTTGACCCAATACTAACACACCAAACATAATCACTTGCATTACATAAATCTATATGTGCCTGAGGTATGCATAATGTTTGTTTGTTTTTTTAAATTTATTTATTTATTTTTGGCTGCGTTGGGTCTTCGCTGCTGCGCGTGGGCTTTCTCTAGTTGTGGCGAGCGGGGGCTACTCTTCGTTGCGGTGTGTGGGCTTCTCATAGCGGTGGCTTGCCTTGGTTGTGGAGCACAGACTTTAGGCACGCGGGCTTCAGTAGTTGTGGTGCACGGGCTTCAGGAGTTGTGGCTCGCGGGCTCTAGAGCACAGGCTTAGGAGTTGTGGCGCGCGGGCTTAGTTGCTCCGCGGCATGTGGGATCTTCCCGGACCAGGGCTCGAACCCGTGTCCCCTGCATTGGCAGGCGGATTCTTAACCACTGTGCCACTAGGGAAGTCCCTGCATAATGTTTTAGAGTCTGCAAAACTCTTTTACATTCATCATCCTACTTTTAAAGCTAGAAAATATTCAATCCATTTTAATACCCTATTGATAAACAATGCCTTTTGAACTTCCAAACATGAAATGGACCACTTTAAGTGTTTCCATTTAGCAAAGACTCATGTATACCTTACTCCATATATATTTCTTCAGAGTGATAGTTGCAATGAGAAACAGCTTAAATTAATAGCCATCTCTGTTTTACTTTTCTCCTCTGTGAGATAATTTAGTTTCTAGGCACACTTTTCTTATAAGTAAGCAGCCACAAAAGATTAGAAAAGAATTCAGCACAGTGAATTTTCTTGGCAAAATAACATTAGCTAAATGGTGTCTATTAAATCACCTGTGCCACTGGCAGCTGGTTTCAGTGCTATCCAATAAATGACAAAATAAGCTTTTGCGAGGATTTTTCAATATTCTGTCATGTGGTTATAGATTTCAGAGCTTCTTCCTGTCAGTTTTATGCTGCATTTCTTTACAAAACTGACAGGTAGCTGACAGGGCAAGAAAAGTTAGAAATATTTGGCTGGTGGTGAAATTAACAGAATTTTTCCTTTGGGGGAGTAAAACATTTATTCTAAGTGCAGAAAATAAGTTACAGCTTTCAGGAATACTCTATTTCTCTTAGTCAGACTGCCTGAAATCATATCTGTCTCTTACTTACCCTGGGCACCTGATCTAGCCTATCTAGAAAACTGTCTAGGTAACTAACGGTGCCTCAGTTTCCTCATCTATCAAAAAACCCTCAGAAGGTTATTACAGGGGTTGAACGAGCAGTTCTGTATAAACCATTTAGTACCATGCGGGGCATTGTAATTGTAACAATAATAGCTTGGATTCACATGGCTCTCTTTTAGGTCGTAGGGATGCATATTAAATAATCTTTTAGAGCCACATTTACAAAAATACACCTGGGGTTGTATAATGATATTCTATTATATATTATATATATATATATATACACATAACTAAGGGCTGTATATTAAGCCCTTAGTTTTCCAAATAATATTGTAAGCATTAACAGTGGACAATAATTTTAATCCATAGCTGGAAATGGAAAGACTACTGAGAGAGGAAAGAAGAAAAGAATATAAACCTATTGCCACTGTGGTTTATCGTGATCTTTGCCATTCTGGATCTATCTACTAAAGTATTTACTTCTATCTTCACTCACAACTCACTCTTCTCCTAATTTAACTTTTACAGCAACGCATCTCATCTGCTTTCTCACTCAGCCACCCACAGTTACTGACAGCCGCCTCCCTCATGCAGGAAAATTGCTGATGTCTTCTCAGGGAAGAAGGCAAAAAAATGCTACACTTTGAGCTAAGCAATCAGAACTTGGAGCCACCATGAGGGAAACCAAAGGGAAGGGGATTTCATTTTGCTTCCTATGGTGCTGTTCTTTCTAGGAGCTTAGGACTCTTTTCTACCTAAACAATAGGAAACATACGTGCTTATACTCTGAGTGAAAGAAGGAGGTTGGAAAGTAATGGACAGCAGCTACAGAAACAGGAGAGAGAAAAAAAAATTTTTTTTTAATCCAGGAGGAAGTATGTGAATAAGGAAGGTTATCTTAGGAAGAAGCAAAGTCCTCAAATGACATAACCAGTTACTGAGCCCCACAAAAACAGGACAATGTATCAAGGCATTAACAGAGGCTTGATGCTACTGTCCCTGGTGAGTAAGTTATTATGATGCTTCACTTGTGAGCACAGACTCGTGGTCAAAGATAAACTCATGTTTGTATCATTTCCTCGAAGTACAATTAACATTTGAATTTAGTTGCAATACTTAATTTAACTAAGAAATAAGTTTGGTTATATTTTATCCATGCTGTACTTAAATACTGTTCTCAAGAAATCATGCTTTGTTTTAAGGTTAGAGTTTAAGGACTAATCAGAAAATAATAAGATGCTCATTGAATAAATGGCCTGGCAATGATGTACTATCCACCAAGAAAGAGCCTTGCCCACATCCTCAGGGTCTAGGCAGAGAGGAACATGAAGGGCTGTCCATTATACTGACTTCAAGTCAAATGCAATCAGTGTTAAGTAATAACATATATATACACATAGATACATATATGCATATGCATATGTATATGTGTGTATATACATATACATACACATATACGTATATATGTGTATATATACATATACACACATATATAAAATATATATGGAGAGAGAGAGAGAGAGAGAGGACCTAGCATGGTAAAGAGAAATAACAGTCCCTTTTCTTAGTAATAAGGAAAAAAATTTCATCTTCTACCTCAGCAAGAGGGTCAATGGGTAAACAGTAGTTATATTTTCATTTTCTATATACCTCTCAGGAAATCAAACTAACCAAAAATGCATCTGGAAACTGTCTGCTCGAATCCTGTATTCTCTATCTTGTCTGACAGAACGGAAACTCCTTGCAGGCACAGCTGTTCTTTTGCCACAAATTTGAATCTGAACACCATAAATCCTCAGGAAAAGTTCCAGAGAAAAGCTAATAAAACTTTCTAGTGAAAAGTTCTACTAAAGCAGGGGTCACATTTCAGTTCACATTTAAACCCCACAGTGGCAAACGCAGTGCCTACCTTCCCCAGAGCACATGCTCCATAAATATTTACGGAATAGGTGCTGAATCAATTTTAGCTGAATAATGAATAACAGCATTCCTAAAGAGTTATTCAGGCCATTGCTGATCTGAAATGAGTGAGGTTAAGTTTCCTTCCTGTCAGAGATGCATACATTTTCCTGCCCTCCTCCACCTCTTCCACCCCATCTGCAGACACCTGCTCTCAGGAGGATTTCTTGGAACCTGGCCTCCCTGTGGAAGTCCTGCAGGTGAGAATGAATGCCTGCAACAATTGCTCAATCCTGGGACCTTTGCAGCAGACCCCAGACCACTAAACTGGCAGAGAAACTGCTTCTTGATTCTCCCTGCAGGTATCAGCTTCTCTTTCCCGGACCCCTCACAGGCCATGGGCTAACACGCACGGTTCCATTTTCAGAGCTGACAAAAGACTGAGCTCCAAAGGAATCGGTCATTGGAACTTCCCTGTTTCCCTGCAGGCACTGGCTTTGTTCCCCAGAGCCAGGAGGGAATTGGCAAACACCTGCAGGTGAGTGAGAGGACATCGCTCACTGTACCGCTGTGCCAGAAAGTGTGTGCAGCTATTTCAAGGTGAATGTCAGATGGTAGTGAGGAAGACGATAAATGGAAGAATTGTTACTATTCATTACTGTACCATTAAACTGTCAGGAAGAGAATTAGCAATATTTTTATATGACAGATAGAAGAGTTAGATATTTTAAAATATACGCTCTATTCATCTTCAAGAAAATCATACATTATATATGCATGAGCTTTCTGAAGATCGTGAATGAGTGGCCGAATATTTCTTTACTGTTTGATTCCAGGCTCTTTATCTATCTGTAAGTCAATATTTAAAATTTCTATGAAAATTACCCATTTTTGGCACTAGCATTTTGTTTTTGCAGAAACAGAGGGAGTGACCTAGAGAAATGTTGTAGGAAAACTCTCTCCAGTGGGAGGTGTGTTGTCAGGGACCTCTCCATGCCAGCAGGTAAAGGAGGTTAACTCCTGACACTGCAACAGTCTATAGAGTCCCTCCCACTCCAGCTGATTGCTGGGCGCCCACATAGAGCTGTTAAAGAGTTTCACTATCACCCTGGATCCACTCCCTTTCCCATACTCTATTGAATCATGGATGGACATCAGAAGAGAGCTACACCTCTCTCTCCCAGGAAGCTGGAATTGGTACCCAGAAAACAAATCATTCTCTCTGGGAAAATCTGTAGCAAGTAAATCAAAAGACTGTACAAGAGCGCCTTAAATGGCAGTGGACTTGGGAGAGAAATCAGAGCAATCTGGTTCTTCAAGCAGAGTGGGAGTGGGGGGCGGGGGGCAGGAGGAAGAAATGTGGGAATAGAGCATCCTGAATGCATTACAATTGCCAATTCTTTGCTTTCCTGAAGATGACGGCATTACTGCATGTTATGGACTAAACTGTGTCCCGCCACCATCACCACCACATACACAAGTTCATACGCGGAATTTGCTGTTGAAGCCCTAACCTCCAATGTGACCTCTTTATTACTTTAAAGAGGTAATTAAAGTTAAATGAAATATGAGGGTGGGGCCCTAATCCAATATGGCTGCTGTCTTTATAAGAAGTGGAAGAGGGCTTCCCTGGTGGCACAGTGGTTGAGACTCTGCCTGCTAATGCAGGGGACACGGGTTCGAGCCCTGGTCCGGGAAGATCCCACATGCCGTGGAGCAACTAGGTCCGTGAGCCACAACTACTGAGCCTGCGCGTCTGGAGCCTGTGCGCCGCAACAAGAGAGGCCGCGATAGTGAGAGGCCCGCGCACCGCGATGAAGAGTGGGCCACGCTCGCCGCAACTAGAGAAAGCCCTCGCACGGAAACGAAGACCCAACACAGCCAAAAATAAATAAATAAATAAATAAATTTTTAAAAATAAATTAAAAAAATAAAAAAATAAAGAAGTGGAAGAAACACCAGGGATTTACACTCACAAAGGAAAGGCCATGTGAGGATACAGCTAGAAAGTGGCCATCTGCAAGTCAAGGAGAGAGGTCTTTGGAGAAAGCAAACATGCCAGTATCTTGATCTCAGACTTCTAGCCTCCAGAAATGTGAGAAAATAAAATTTGATTGTTGAAGCCACCCAATCTATGGTATTTTGTTATGGCAGCCCAAGCAGACAAATACATTGCTTGTGGGTTCTGAGAGATAACAGCATAGCATTAAAATACCATCCCCTGTTTTTGCTTATCAAGGTTGGAGTTGGTTTCTGTACTTGTACCAAGAAGCACTAGTTACCACATTCTTATAAACATTGTATTTTACATGTTTATCTCATGTGTGACTCTGGGGGATCTAATTGTTTGATGGCAAATTTGAACTGACACTCCGAAGTAATGTTTTTCAAGGATCGTTCAAATTGATAAAAAATCCAAAATACATTCTGTCACGCTGGTTTTTGTTGTTGTCGCTTTTAACAATCTGAGCCCCCAATCAAATATTTCAGAAAGACCTCTTTCCTGTAACTTGGTTTAAATATAGGCTCGTTCTACAGGCCCGTCGAGCCTCAGAAGAGAGGTAGCAGCCTAAGTTCTGAAGTGAATGGCAGCTCTGACATTTCTCTGAAGGTTGGGTATTGGATTGTTCTGGTTACAGAAAAGAAGATTCACAAGTTGTTAATCTTAAACAGTATGTCTTTTTCAGGGCTTGTAGGTTTCCACAGTTTATGAGGACACTTCCTTCCTCTGTGTTCTTTCCGGTGACAGCCTGAAGCAGGAATAGGGAGCTCTGCTTCGTGTCCAATTAGTTCTGCTTTTCCACGTTTGAATAAATGGCCTCTGTCTGCCAGTGAATGCTCGAAAGTAGTAGTCCTAATGACATGCTGGACACGACTGTAAGCTCAAATAGGTATCCCATGTGCCAGACCAACACGCTGTTGTCTAAGCCTGGATCCTCCACAGTCAAAGTTCAGGCAGGCCCTTTTAATAATAATGAATAAGTGGAATTCCAGCCAACTAAATATTTGAAGAGTGCATTTCCCGATTTACTATAAGAACTCAGTGAGCACCAAAAATGATCAGGAAAATTCTCATTGCACTGTCCTATGGAATTCAGCCTAAAAATTATCCATATTCAACTACAAATCTACCATAAATCAAAATGGCAATGTTATCCAAGGTTGTCTCTGTACAATTTTTAAAAAAATATCGTCTGACAACAGACCATTAGTTCACCCAATACAACCCTTTCAAAGATAAAAATGAAGATATAAATTTTACCTGGATAAAAAAATGAAGATATACATTTAAAAATAAATAGCATTAGACTAAAATTTGAGTCTCTTTCCACTTCAGATGCTACTTCTATCACGACAATTAATTTTACACAACAAAGGTAGATTAACAATTACCATACAAAATAAATAATGATCAAAAACAAATACATAATGTATTCCATGCAAGGATCCAATACAGGTGATGTTACTGCCATTTAAGTGATGCAGAAATGGAAGCACAGTGAGCTTATGTAATTTGTCCAAGGCTACACAGTGACTTGTTGAATTAGACAGCTGACTCAAAGCTCTGACTAAACTACGCATTCTTAACCCCTTCACTCTACTGCCTCTCAGAAGTGCCGAGAACAGTTTGGAAGGGAAACTCTGAAGATCTAGGTCCCATTACAAGCTAGGCCAGTAACCAGGCATCTGACCCTGGTTGAGTCCCTTGTCTTCCCTGAGCTTTATTTTCTTCACCTATTAAAAAAAAAAAAGAATGTGGTTGGACTACACAGGCCCGCCCAGAGAGAATGTTTGGCTCTGTCCAGTAAAAGTGATTCATCTCACGTATAAGTAAATGAAATTTACTATTTGTTCATATTAAATACATTTTAAAATTTGGGAAAAATGTCATGGACCAATATTATTTTAGGTTTGAGAAATTTGGGCTCTTTCATTTTTATGGAAAATACATCATCACCTATCTAACTAGGTGTATTTTAAAATCCTTATGTGATGTTTAACTATAGCCATGCAAATTGAAAAAGGAAACATTTTCTCAATTGCTTCAGTTTTTATACCTTATAGTCCATCTGTTGCCACAGCACTGATTGTGATATCAAAATTGCAATTAGTTACACTCAGAGACAATCAGGAAAAAGGCCAAGGGAGACTGTGTCTAGGTCTCAATAACCTGTGATTACTGTGAAATGGGAAGTTTAAAATCAAGAGACCTGGTTTCAGGCTACAGCTTTGCCACTTATTAGCTATGTGTCCTTGGGAAACTTATTTAATGGAATAATAATTTAAGAGCTTGAGTCAAATGATGTGTGGGGAAATCCTGGCTCTGCCAGTTAACATGGGCACACTGGTTAACTTCTCTGTGCCTCTGTTTCTTTAGCTATAAATTCAGACATTATCACTGCCTAGTTCAGAGGGGTTGTTGGAAGGATTAAATAAAATGTTGTATTTTATAAAGCATTTATCAAAGGGTCTCCTTCCTATCAAGGGCTCAGAGTTAGGTATTATGACTAGTATCTGTATTTCGGGTGCGTCCATTGCTAGGTAAAGTTCTAAGTAACAGTTAAGTTTCTACATCTTTAAAATAAGGATGCAGTAGTATGTACCTCACATGACTGTTGTCAAGATCAGATGTGGGAACCCAAAGAAAATTATTTTGTAAACTGAAAGCATTAAATTTGGTCATACCATTTGGTCAACATAAGTAAATTGTTATTATAAGATGACCTTGTAATTATTTAAAAAATATTTACTGAGTGCTCAGAATATAAGACACTGGACTAAGCACTACGAAGAATGTAAAACAGATGTGGGTTCTATGCTTAAGTGATAACACAAGAATATCAGTACCTCTAATGACAGAAGATAATGGGTGTCAAATCCATACTCCAGTCCAAGTATTAAAAAGGATAGTCCAAGTGCAAAAGATATCCTGGAGAAGGATTGGATAAGATTGGTAGTCTTAAATCTCTGCCATTATTATTCTATGTTCATATTTCAGAAAGATGAAAGAAAGTCTAGTGACTCTTAAATCAAGTTTACATTTCTGAATCTGATCTTCAAAACCTTTTGTAATCTGATCCAAAAGACAATCTACTATCGCACTACTCACTAACTCTCTATTGGTTTCCTCTGAGGGCATCCAAAACACCAGGTTCCAATTTCATGTCTTGGCTATTCCGAGTTCCTGGCTTGTTCTCCGGATCTTCTGTTCATACATACTAGATTATAACCCATCCCTTAAATCCCAGCTCCATCAGGAAGTCTTCCCTGATGAGCTAGACCTTATCACTCTCTTCCATCTCTACACACATCAGTTCCTGATGCAGTAGGTTTGCAGTAGGGTCCCAAATTTTGCATTTCTAAGCTGATGCTCATGCTACCGGCCCAGGGACCATACCTAGAGAGTCTATTCTAGTGGAATGTCTATCTTTTTTCACTGCTATATTGCCAGTACTTAGAATAAATATTTATGTAATAAAAGAATAAATATAAGACACTTTGTTAATTGACAAGGGGGAGTCGTACTCTTTCCTTTAAAGATGTTATAGAAGGAAAAGTACAATTCTACTAAAAGGTAGAAGGGTTTCTATCATCAGAAATGTTAAGATAAGGAATGGTTTACATCCAAAGGAAAATGAACTTACTTCCAACCTAGAGAAAGGAGGAGGAAGATTAGGGAGAACTTTGTGGAGTAGTATATTTGATCTATTCCTTGAAGGACCCACACATTTATTTTAAAAATGCCTATGATAGCTAAAAATATTTTTAGTAATTATCTTTGTAATTTGTCTAATTAATCTATGGTGAATCCTTTTTAAAGCCCTCAAAGTCAACAGAATCTTTATATTCTGATGTAAGATTCGATATTTGGAAAAAGCTAAACATCATATTTTTTGCCAACTCTTATCAGAAAGTCAGGTGATTTAGCTGCATAACTCTGTTCTTGGTTGAAAACAAGGTATACATTTGAGTTAAGTCACCAATTTTCTGGTATGACTTACAAATGGAGCCATGAAACAATTTCAGGGCAGTAGTTTAAAAATCATTTTGAACACTGGAAGCCTCGATGGATTAAGTTTATAGTTTCTGAAGGTGATTAGTTTGAAGAATGGCCCCCATTTGGCCGTATGCCCTGATATGTTTGTTTAAAAATCACTCTTAGTATAGTTGGTATTTTGATGTAGTGAAAGAATTGATGTCTGAACATGAAAGATGCTATGTACATTTTTCTTCAGATTGCATACCATGCTATAAATTAGATATCTAAAGTTTAAACATTATGGAAACAAAGAAAGCAATGTAAAATGGAAGTTCTTCCAAGGCAGATCTATGAAAAAAAGTATGTGTTGGTACCAGGAGATACACAGTTTCCTAAGAACTCTTGGTAATTCTGGGCCACCCAGTTTAATAATAAATATTAGTTTATGTGTCCTGCGGATTGAGCTATGTGCTGGGTCACACCGGACCTCTATGAAGGGGGGCTATATCAAAACATTCTTCTAGTTTGGAATACGGGAACTAAAGAGAACATACAAGGCCTCTGACAAAAAGCACACTCTTAGAGTCATGGCTTTTCCCTTCTTGTTTGTCCCCAGAGCTCCTCAGCTACTCTGTTCACCCATCCTTTGAGCCCAGGGTTTCTTCAGGGTAGGGTCAGCATGTCCTAGCTCTACTAGGTCAGCATTAAAAGAGTAATAGATTTTTTAAAGACCACCCATATCTTATACCTTTTAACAGAGTGTACTAAGCTTAGTTTGGCCTGATACAAATGAAAAAAACCCAACACTTCAAGTCCCTTTGTTTAGACCAATGATTCTTAAAGTGGGGTCCCCAGGGCAGCATCATCATCATCACCTGAGAATTTGTTAGAAATGCAAATTCTCCAGTCCCACCCCAGAAATACTGAATCAGAACTGAGGAGGGGAGGTGGTGAGGCCCAGCTACCTGACTTCACTAGCCATGGGTCTAGGTGGTCCTGACATATACCAAAGTGTGAAGACCACTGGTTTCGATTTTATCAGCAGCAGCAGTAAAGAAACTCTCACTATCAGATAAGCTGCACGGACTTTTATGAACTTTACAACTTATTCTAATAGCCTATTATCATCCGCTTGATAACTACATTTAACATACACACAATTACACATGTAATCGACATCTAAGTTGTCCTCGACAGAATGCGTGTTAAAAAGTCATGGCTTGGGGCTTCCCTGGTGGTGCAGTGGTTAAGAATCCACCTGCTAATGCAGGGGACATGGGTTTGAGCCCTGGTCAGGGAAGATCCCACATGCTGCGGAGCAACTAAGCCCCTGCGCCACAACTACTGAGCCTGCGCTCTAGAGCCCATGAGCCACAACTACTGAGCCTGTGTGCCACAACTACTGAAGCCCACGTGCCTAGAGCCCGTGCTCCACAACAAGAGAAGCCACCGCGATGAGAAGCCTGCGTACCACCACAAAGAGTAGCCCCTGCTCGCCACAGCTAGAGAAAACCCACAGGCAGCAATGAAGACCCAATGCAGCCATAAAAAAAAAAAAAAAAAGTCTTGGCTTTCTTAGTAAAGAGATGGTATGAAAAGGAGACAAATGAACCTAAAGAACTTGTTTTTAGTTTTCTGAAATGATACCATCTTCAACTCCCCTCCACCCCTGCCCCACCTCAAATAAAAGAATCAGGGGGAAAAAAATTACTATCAAGTAATACACTTTATCATTTGCAGATATAGGCTATCATACATCTTGAATGAATAGCTATGTCCAAGCCTGTTTTAAAGAACTATTAAAACACTTGAAGGTAAATGGATGCTTTGTCTGATTTGTAGCTAAACCCTCACACTCATTTCAGATCTATTCATTGAACTATGATACCCAAGATTCATAACACAATTTTTTGATGAAACGTAAAGTTTCATAATCTCCTCAAAAGGCATACATAGAATAAAATGGTTCTCTGCTTAAGAGTTAAGACTTAGGCTCTGCAGCAGTACAGTTCATAGATATGTAATGCAATCTATATATGTAATTTTAATTTTTCTAAGTAACCACATAAAAAAGTAAAATAAAATGAGTGATATTAATGTTAAATATATATTTTGTTTAATCCAATGTACTAAACATATCACTTCAACATGAAAAAATAAAAAATTAATGAGATATTTTTACCTTTTTATACTTAGTCTTCAAAATCTTGCATGTATTTTACAAGTATAGTACATCTCAATTAGAATGCTAAATTTTAACTGAAAATACTTTTTATTTAAATTTAATAAATTTTATCATTGCAAAAGTAGATTCCATACTCAAGTTGTTCCAAACATACTAAAAAGTTTTCCAAAAGCCTAAGTGAATACGTTTTTATATTAAAATTAATAAAAGTAATGAAATTAAAAGTTCAATTTCTCAATCACACTAGCCACCTTTCAAGTACTCGACAGGCTACAAGTTGCTAGTAGCTACAATATGGGGCAGAGACGCTCTGGCGCTGTGAGGGACCAACCTGGGTAAGAATTCAGGCTTTGCCGGTTATTGGCTGCTTAGCAAATTGCCTAGCCCTCTCCAAGCTTCAATTCTATTCCCTGTTAAACAGGGGAAAGACCCACATTCCACATGTTTCAACTTCTGCCAGCAAAAATAGCAGCAGAATAGAAACTACAGTTTGTTTTCTCCTTCATAATAGAGGTAGTGAAATCATTTCATCAATTTATAATAATCAGAACCAATCTAAATGCCTACAGTATAAGAATGGTTAAATACTTTAAACTCATCCGCTGTAGCCCTAAAATTCAATTAATTATTATTATTAATATCGATTAATATAATTAAGAAAAAAGTATCATTATGAATAGCTCGACTGCTGAGTGCGTGCACAAAGATAAACTTATAAGGACCAGACACCTATCGACAGCGGCTGCCTGAAGCAACAGGATGGGGGCGGGGATGGAGCTAGCACACGCCTTCAGCTTGTATTTCTGGGCAGTTATTGTCCAAAAATGCTTTTCTAAAAAGGAGCTATTACTTTTGTATTTTAATGAGAAAATCCCAAATCTGCTTTGAAACGACTACACTTTTCCCTCACTGTCTGCACTGTGATTTTAAATATAGCGTAAATGTACTCTAATAAGGAGAAACTGCTATACGGAAATACTTGTATCAGAACGCAGAACACGCCCCCTTTATCTCTTTCAGTTAGCGGTTTCCCGCCAGGCAAACGGAAGCAAAACCGCCCTTGACGTCATGGGAGGCGGCCTCTCCTAGTTACCATTGTGAAGTCTATGCGGCCATCTTTACTGTGGTCAACCCGCACCAAGCTTTTTCCTAGCGGGGGTGGTGGCGCGCCGTGGAAATGTCTGCAGAATAAGAGATGAGAAAGGAATCATAAGCCTCAGTGAAGCACCAGGGTCAGAACGCCTTAATTTAGTTAGTGGAACGTAGAGGTGCAGATGCCGCGGATTAGCGGAACGATTCAAGCAGAGTAGGTCAGTTTCTGCCCGGATTTTGAAAGCCGCTTCCGTTGCGCGGCGGAAGTGTGAGTCGCAAGAGGACGACTCGGGGAAGAATCCGCTCTCCGCTGTGTGTGCACAACCGGAGTCATGTCTAGTTTGACGGTGAGAGACCCGGCAATGGATCGATCACTGCGTTCCGTGTTCGTGGGGAACATTCCGTATGAGGCAACTGAGGAGCAGTTGAAGGACATTTTCTCCGAGGTTGGTTCCGTTGTGAGTTTCCGGCTGGTATACGATAGAGAGACGGGAAAACCTAAGGGTTATGGCTTCTGCGAGTACCAAGACCAGGAGACCGCGCTTAGTGCCATGCGGAACCTTAACGGGCGGGAGTTCAGCGGGCGAGCGCTTCGGGTGGACAACGCTGCCAGTGAAAAGAACAAGGAGGAGTTAAAGAGCCTAGGGCCTGCAGCGCCCATCATTGACTCACCCTATGGGGACCCCATCGATCCAGAAGATGCCCCTGAGTCAATTACCAGAGCAGTCGCTAGCCTTCCCCCGGAGCAGATGTTTGAGCTGATGAAGCAGATGAAGCTCTGTGTCCAAAACAGTCACCAGGAAGCTCGAAATATGTTACTTCAAAACCCACAGCTGGCTTATGCGCTGTTGCAGGCGCAAGTAGTGATGAGAATCATGGATCCAGAGATTGCTCTGAAAATTCTGCATCGCAAAATACATGTCACACCACTCATCCCAGGCAAATCTCAATCCGTTTCTGGCCCTGCCCCTGGCCTTTGCCCAGGACCTAATGTTCTGCTGAACCAGCAGAATCCTCCAGCCCCTCAGCCTCAGCATTTGGCCAGAAGACCTGTGAAAGACATCCCTCCTCTGATGCAGACCCCTATCCAGGGTGGAATTCCAGCCCCGGGCCCAATTCCAGCTGCAGTTGCTGGACCTGGCCCTGGCCCTGGCCCCTTAACTCCTGGTGGAGCAATGCAGCCCCAAGTTGGAATGCCAGGGGTTGGTCCGGTGCCCTTAGAGCGGGGGCAGGTGCAGATATCAGATCCTAGAGCTCCTATGTCTCGTGGACCCATGACTGCTGGTGGCCTACCTCCTCGAGGACTGTTAGGGGATGCTCCAAATGACCCACGTGGAGGAACTTTGCTTTCAGTCACTGGAGAAGTAGAGCCCAGAGGCTATCTTGGCCCACCACATCAGGGTCCTCCAATGCACCATGCGTCTGGTCATGACAGCCGGGGCCCTTCCTCACATGACATGAGGGGAGGGCCATTAGCAGATCCCAGAATGCTCATTGGAGAACCCAGAGGACCCATGATAGATCAAAGGGGTCTACCTATGGATGGTAGAGGTAGCAGAGATTCTCGAGGGATGGAGACTCGAGCCATGGAAACTGAGGTCTTAGAGACACGAGTAATGGAAAGAAGAGGAATGGAAACCTGTGCAATGGAAGCCAGAGGGATGGAAGCGAGAGGCATGGATGCAAGAGGAATGGAGATGAGGGGCCCTGGCCCCAGTTCAAGAGGCCCTATGACTGGGGGAATTCAGGGTGCTGGTCCTATTAATATGGGGGCAGGTGGTCCTCAGGGACCCAGACAGGTCCCAAGCATTTCAGGGGTGGGAAATCCTGGAGCTGGCATGCAGGGGGCAGGTATGCAAGGAGCAGGCATGCAGGGGGCGGGCATGCAAGGGGCAGGCATGCAGGGGGCAGGCATGCAAGGAGCAGGCATGCAGGGGGCGGGCATGCAAGGGGCAGGCATGCAGGGGGCGGGCATGCAAGGGGCAGGCATGCAGGGGGCGGGCATGCAAGGGGCAGGCATGCAGGGAGCGGGCATGCAGGGGGCAGGCATGCAGGGAGCGGGCATGCAAGGGGCAGGCATGCAAGGGGCAGGCATGCAAGGGGCAGGCAAGCAAGGTGGAGGCCAGCCTAGCAGTTTTAGTCCTGGGCAGAGCCAGGTCACCCCACAGGATCAAGAAAAGGCAGCTTTGATCATGCAGGTTCTTCAACTGACTGCAGATCAGATTGCCATGCTGCCTCCTGAGCAAAGGCAGAGTATCCTGATTTTAAAGGAACAAATCCAGAAATCTACTGGAGCTTCTTGAAAGGTTTTAGAAAATACTTGGCAGTAGTCCCACAAAGGTTTTCTGTAGCACAGAGAACGGTGGGTGCAGAAAGCTGACTTCGTATCCCCACACTTGAATGATTAGGAGTTCCTTCCTCTCAGAACCTAATCTCATTTCTTGTAGTCTTCTTAGTTTTTATTTTTATTTTTAATTGTGGGGTAGGGGGAGGGGGGAGTGGGTCTATTCACTTTAATTCACTGTAAATAATACAAAAATAACTGAACATGATTATAGTATACCAAATAAGATTACAAAGGATATGCAGCATTGTTAAAAGGGTCTACAAGGTGTTAAGTAAATTTTTATAATACTGAGCAAAACAATGTGAAAACTGCACCTAAAGACTAAAAGATGACCTGTTAAAATGGTAATGTACTAAGATAGTTTAACATGTTTGGTTGTATAAGAAAATAGAGACGTTTACCTCAAAATTACAAGATAATAGTTTTTGGTAAGCCATTTAAAACACAGAATCCTATTTCAGGGGCAACAGAATGCTGAATAGGTTAAGTATTGTACTGTTTTGGAATTACTTCAGAATGTTAGAGCTAAACAGATAATTCTCAACTTGTGGTATTGGAATTGTTTTTTTTCTGAAGCTATGCTACCTGAAAAATCAAGGAATGCATCTGATGTGATGTTATTTCATTTATCCCATCCTTCAAGCAATATTTTGGCCTGGCCTTGAGACTGACAATTTTGCTGGGACAGTTCTAGGTCAACGAGGTTACTTAAATCTGCTCTGATGAGACTCTCTCTCTCAGTACCTTCCTATTTCTCAATAGTCTTTAAGCCCTAAATCTGAATCTGAATAATTCTCTCACATCCTTCCCAAAAATCAGTGTGTAGGAACCAGTTGATCTGGATGAATTATACATAGCATTGGACTTTTCATAAATAATGGAAGGTTTCATGCAGTAAAGCTCTCTGTTTTCTGGTAACTAGCTTCCATTACACAGATCTGTCTGGTCAACCAGAATCAGGAGTTAAACATCTTAGTCTCAGCAACATTTAAAATGCCTTTTAATTTTCTTATTTCAAAATCTGCTTATCTGTCACCATCTTACCAGAATAACTGAGGCCAGGTAGGTAAAGATATTCTTGTAGCCTGAAATCTGCTAAATTGGTTATTACTTTCCTTTTACAAGTAATAAAGCCATTTAATCCTAATATACATACCCATGAGACATACTTAAAAATCAGTAGGAAAGTGGGGCTTACCACAGTAACTTTAGATCTACTACTTAATTTGTCTTTAAGCCTTGAGGATGTGGAGACAAACATTTGTGTCACAGAACAAGTAGTAATAACAGAAGTATAAACACTTAAATAACCAGGTGATCTTACTCAGGAGAAGAAAAGCCAATACCTAATTACAGAGGGAAAAATTTCTTAATACAAGGAGAGAGCAGAGGCTTAGAAATTGAATTATTTTCCCGTTGCAAGGTTTTTACATCTTAAAAGGATAATTCACTCTTTTTATAAAGTTCACCTCCCTACGATGTTTCCTGCTACCTATTTTACTCCTGTTTTATTGTTCATACTGTTAACTTCCCCATGTTTTCTATATGCTTCCCCTTATTGGAGGGGATAGCTCTCCTTTATGTGTATAGTAGTTCTGGTTAATACTAATTCAGAGTTGGCTTGATTACTTTGAAACTGTAGTTGCTTTATCTCAAAGCTTTCACTGAAAGGCTCTAACTGAAAACTATTAAATGTTTTGCTCTTTGTTATAGTAAAATCGTACAATGGAGGCTGAGTTTAGTATCTGATGTTTATTTTTAATAAATGTGTTATTCAAAAGTTACCTCTTGAGAGTTCCATGGGGCCTGAATACTTTTTCTTTCAAATAAAAAAGGCAAATCTAAAGAAATTACAGGACTGAATGGAAATACCTTTTTTAAGATTCATTATCTATAAAGTTCCACAATTGAAATACCTATATATTATATATGCCAATCATGTTTTTCTATAGTAGGTATCAGTAGCAACATCTTGGATACTCAGCTGTTAGGCTTCCTTTTGTTTGTATTCCCCACTGAGAACGCCTCTATCCCAGGAACACCTTATAGGTACTGTATCTTCATTACCGACAGCACTTGTTATATTGCAATGCACTATTTTACTTTTACTCTCTACCCCCCACTCCCACTTTTAATAGACTGAATATGGACTGTCTTACTCATTTCTGTATTCGCCATAGCAAAAATTGCAGGTGAGAAGGAAGAACAAAACATTTTATCAGAGTTTTAGTGGAAAAAAAAAATCCCATTAAGAGCACATAAATTTCCCTACAAAGGATTTAAATTCCACACAGAACAAATGAGCTATAACAACTATTTGCATTAGAAAATAAATCAGAAATAGATAATACAAGCAATCTCCTGTACTCTGATAAACTGAATAAAATCGGTTCTCTCCTCATTTCCAATTCACGCATGGTCTGACTGTCCCAGTACTGAAGTATACAAGCAGTGCATGTCTGCTACAATCAGAATTGTGTTTTACTACATAATTGTTGGTTATAATCCTGGCATCCTGCATTTTCCCAAATATGGATAGACTAAAACGAAAGCAAATTGATTCATAATAACAATAGTTGAAGATAGTGAGGTGAAACACTGATTTGCAAATGCCTCTTTATGGCTTATTCCTCTTGGGCAGTGCATGGTTTTTGGAAATAATCAACTTTAATCAGTGCCTGCTCATAGCCCTTTCCCTCTTACATTACTGATTAATATCAAAATACATTTTAATGTTGGTTGTATCCCAAGACTAATGATTTGGGTCCATTTGATAAGATAGAAGCCAATGTGAATCTCAGGTGAAGGTAGGCTAATCCAAGTAAGATCGTGTTATGACTTTTCAACTCCTCAGAATTCTAAAAGAAAACATTTTTTTTTTTTTTTATAAACAGGAACCTTAATATAATCACAGCTTCCAAAGCTTCTTGCTTTTCCATGCTGTGATGGGACATTAGCTAAGCACACAGAACCTGATTTCCTATGGTGTGTCAGGCCATTCTCTTAGGGCTGATGAGGTCTAAGGATAATTACGTGCAACAACCTACTGTGGCAGATAAACTGAATTATCAGTTACATCTCACAGTCTTCTCACAAAAGAATATGTCAGCCTCTCAGTGCTTTACACTGCCAGCTAACCGCCAGACAGATTTCTGCTTGGAGCTTGCTTTTCTCATCAGTCTTTTGTCAAGAATGCTCTATAGTCAAGACCTAATTCATTTTAAGGAAATGAATATATTTAATTAATAATTATTAATAATATTGTTAAATATTATTGATAGTGTGACTATTACATGATGTTGGTATCTAATATGCTAATATATTTCATATATATAATGTATATTTCAGATCTTAACTGAACCAGATCTTTTAATATTTTCATTTGCTTCTGTCACCTTAAAACAAAAGTTTTACCCCCGTGGTTGAAAGTTCAGCTTCACAGATATTCATATTACAAATTACCTTTCTCATGAGATATTAATGGACATGTTTCTTCTAGATATTTTTGTACCACAATATAAAGCTTATGCCAGTAAAGGACATGTAGTGTATCAAAAGTGACTTTGGGTAGCACTGTCAAAAATAACAAACCCGGTGCTTATTAAATGCTGTACATAAAAATACCAAACTATTTACCTAGAAAAAGAACTGAGATGTTCTGATTGATGATAACTCTTTATAACCAGGAGTTGATTTAGTTCCCAAAGGTAGGTGACTAATTATCAAGGAGTTAGGATAAAATATATAACATTTTCAACCATAATCTATTTTGTATTATTCAATATGTATAAAATCTGCAGACATTTGAAATCCATCTCATATGTGTCACAAAGCTTGGTCATTTAAAAAAGTCTTATCTGCTTGATTTCTTATTTGTTGTCTTTCACAAAGGTAGAATGGTTAATTTCTTGGGCATCAAGAAATGAAACCAGCAGTTTCCTCCAAATTATTTTGTTTATTTAATTAGCTGTTTTAATCAAAATTCTGTCTTATTACATTACTAATATTCTTCAATGATTCTACTGCAAAAGCCTGTAGGCCACTTCAGTGTACCTCCCAGCCTTTGACTGCTTTCCTACCTGAGTGGATTTGAAGCAACTTGTCCTAGTTAGGAATCTACTTATGTATTTATCCTTGGACATTCCACAGAAAAAAATACATCTGCAATAACACACTTCCCAGTTCCATCTTAAAGGTTCACCTTAATAATATTCAAAACATGAGCCACATTAAAAATCATATATTTGAATTAATGTGATGGAAGGGCCTATATAGGGCTAGATGGGTACATTTATATTCAAAAAGTCATATTCTATATCCCAAACGTCACCCTTGGTCACATGTTAAATAATACAGCAATACAAATAAGAAGGACTAAAAAAATTGCCAGACACAAACCTGGCTCTAAGAGGGTAAACACAACCATTGCCTATTAATAGAATATATTTCCTATCTTTAGGTAATCCTTTAGCCAAAATGATTTCATCATTTTACACGTATCAGTCATCAATCAGAGAAAAAGATCCTCATCTATTTTAAGAAACAGAGAAATTACGGTATTGAAATCTCTAGAATCACATATCTCCCCCCATCCCACCACCATTAATTTTGTCAAAGTTTTGTCCTGTAGAAGCTTTAAATGTCTTTGGACAAGGGACCCCACATCTGTGGCCTGTGGGCCAATTGAGCCTGAAGATATGTTTTGTTTGACCAGCCGAGGTTCTCAAAACTTTTGAATTTGAATGCATTTAGGTACAGCATATATTCTCCTATTTGTCCAAGAGCCCAGCTATTCCCTGGATCTTATGCTAGGTTTGATTCACACAATTACTTGCCAGTCCTTGTAATACTTGGAGTTTACAACTCCTGCTTTTACTCTGTATAAAAACACAGCTATTAGATTTGATTGAAATGTTTAGTGCTTGTTTTTTAGATACCACATGTCAGTGAAATCATACAGTATTTGTCTTTCTCTGTCTGATTTATTTCATTTAGCATAATACCCTCTAGGTCCAACCATGTTGTCACAAATGGCAAGATTTCATTTGTTTTTTTTATGGGTGAGTAATATTCCATTGTATATATATGCCACATCTTCTTTATCCATTCATCTATACATGGACACTTAGGTTGCGTTTATATCTTGGCTACTGCAAACAGAAGAAATCTTGAAACCATAAAATTAGCATGCTTATGTTTCAGTGAGAATAAACTGTCAATAGAATTCTGCTGCTAAATATTTTTCAAACATCATCTACATATTCCTATGTACCAAAAAGAAAGGACCAATAAAACCAAAGCAGTTAAAAGTAACTGCCCAGCATTTATTCTGTTAATTTATTTTTAGTAGAGTTACTGAAAATGGCATCAAAACTGTATGCTGTAATCTGGGCCTTTGAACTTTGTCTTTGAACCTGATCATAATTAAGGGTACAAATTAACCAAATCAACATTTGTAAATTAAACAAATAATGTTTTTTGCCCTTAAAGGAAAGTTTACGTTGGGTTTATTGACTGAACTCTAAACATTTCTAGCAAACAACAATTTAAATTCAAATCAAGGCCTTTCAGGAAGTGACATCAAAGCATCATTGTGAAGCTGTGAAGATGACCTTGGAACATGTGAATCTGAATCTCTCCTTTTCACACGTGTTCAGACTACTTGTATTCTAGTAATCTGGCACTTTGTTTGCCTAGAGGGAAGACAAAATTTGCTTAACTAGAATGTTTTGTGAGTTGGAAGTGAAATGATTTATAGGATCTTTGGTTGGTGGGGATTTTGTTGTCATTGTTTTCAGATAAACAGGTTTTAGCATTTCCTCCCCCCCTCCCACCCCGAGTTAGTGCCTCTGCTGGGAGGTGCAAACTAGGCAAACTAGTGGAGCCTTGAACAAAAATGACCTTGGTTTAAAATGGCCCAAATCTGCCCCTCCTGAGGAATTAGAGCTGGATTATCCTGGGGAGAAAAGAGGCTTTTCTGCATCTCTTGTCCATTGTCCTTTTTGCCTAGGATGATTCATAAAGAGAAGGAAGATAGATGAGCTGGCCACTGACTCAGCCAGGGTCAGCCAAGGCAGGATTGTGAAAACTCATCTCCTGTGATCACTGTGATGAAGTTGAGCAAATTATCAGGGCTGGAAAATGGTGTTTCAACACAAATTCACTCTTCAAAAATAGAAGAAGGAATTGCGGGGTGTGGGGGTGGAGGTTTAAAATTTTGTTTTCACTAAAGCCCTGCCAGAAACGCAGACCTACGCGACATGAAAGATGATAGCTGCCGCCCCCAGCAAGCAGTGCCCACTCCAGCTCATCTTCAGTCCCTCAGTGTGTCTTTTGGTCTTACCTGCCATACCACTAAAGGCTTTTTTGTTTTGTTTTTATAAGAAAAGGAAGAAAAATTCACTTACATTGATATAGACCTGGAATATAATTGTTTAAATTATTTTTACTTTAATACGCATTTTTATTTACATAGTGATCAAATATTTTGAAGTGGGCTTCCCTGGTGGCGCAGTGGTTGAGAGTCCGCCTGCCGATGCAGGGGACACGGGTTCGAGCCCTGGTCTGGGAAGATGCCACATGCCGCGGAGCAACTGGGCCCGTGAGCCACAACTGCTGAGCCTGTGCGTCTGGAGCCTGTGCTCCGCAACAAGAGAGGCCACGATAGTGAGAGGCCCGCGCACCGCGATGAAGAGTGGCCCCCGCTCGCCGCAACTAGAGAAAGCCCTTGCACAGAAACGAAGACCCAACACAGCCATAAATAAATAAATAAATAAATTTATTTTTAAAAAATATATTTTGAAGTGATGAAAGGAGCCTGTAATAGTGGAATTTCAGGCGTCAGCCACAGGACTGGGGGTAGGGGAGATATTTGTCTTTGAGGGAGGAAGGTGGTAGCAAGGGCCTTTCAAATGCTCCAGAACCAACACAGATGTCAGTTATAAGTTCCATGCCCTCTTCTGGAAGGTTGAGTCATGGTTAATATATAAAAAGCTTCTATCAAGGAGCTACCTAATGCCAGGCACTTGACATACATCATCTCCAAGCTGACTAAAATCTGGAGGCAGTAGGAAGAAATATGCTTAGGGAAGTTATCTAGTTTGCCCTCAGTCACGTACCTTGTAGGAGGTTGAAGCACCAGTGAATCTAAGTCTGTGCAACTCTCAAGTCCTGCTCTTCCCCATCACATCATTCTGCTTTAAGAAGGAGATAGTGAGGAGACAGAACAGCTTTCACACTAGGGACTGAATGTGAAGAATAGCAGGCATCGTTTCTACTAAGTGACGAAGTTTATCACTGTCTAGAAAAAGTGATTTTTAGGCAACAGTGAAAGATTTATAAAATCCATCTTTTGTTCTTACTTTTTCTTCCTCCCAAGAATCAAGTACTAAACCTGGGCTTTGGTAGAATAGAGAGGAAAAAAATGAAATACAAAACTAGAATGAAAACATATTATATGGAGTTACAGTAAATCATTTATAAGAAATATATAAAAAAGTTTATCTTCTGGAGAGTTCTAGTCAATATCTAATTTAAACAATACTGAGATTTATTTTTCCTGTCATCTTTTTTTTAAAAAAAAGTAATAATATACAGTTTACATACCGTAAAATTTTCCCATTTAAAGCATTCGATGCAACGTTTTTTAGTATATTCATAGAGCTGTGCAACCATTATGACAACCTAAATATAGAACATGTTCACCACCTCAGAAAGAAACCTTGAACTCATTAGCCTCACTTTTTTTTTTTTTAAATTAATTAATTAATTTATTTATTTATGGCTGTGTTGGGTCTTCGTTTCTGTGCAAGGGCTTTCTCTAGTTGTGGCGAGCGGGGGCCACTCTTCACGGTGCGCGGGCCTCTCACTATCGCGGCCTCTCTTGTTGCGGAGCACAGGCTCCAGACGCGCAGGCTCAGTAACTGTGGCTCACGGGTCCAGCTGCTCCGCGGCACGTGGGATCTTCCCAGACCAGGGCTCGAACCCGTGTCCCCTGCATTGGCAGGCAGATTCTCAACCACTGCGCCACCAGGGAAGCCCCTAGCCTCACTTCTTACTCTCACTCATCTCTCCATTCAGCCCTAGGCAACCACTGATCTGCTTTCCATCTCCAAAAAAATAGTGCTGCTATCAACATTTATTTGCAAGTTATTGTGTGCCCATTTGTTTAATTTCCCTTGGGTATGTACCTAGAATTGCTCCATCATATGACAACTCTATGTTAATGCTTAGAGGAACTATCAGACTATTTTCCAGAGTGGCTGCACTGCTTTATATCCCCACCAGCAACAAATGAGTGTTCCAGTTTCTCCACATCTTTGTCAACACCTGTTAATTTATTTTTATTATAGCCACACAAGTGTGTGTGAAGTGGAACCTCCCTGTAGTTTTGATTTGCATATCCTGGACGGCTAATGATGTGCTTGTTAGCGATCTGTATATCTTCTTTGGAGAAATGCCTGTTCCATGTAATCTATTTACTATAAATAAAATGTATAAATAAAATGTTTTATGATTTCAGCATTTCTATTGTAGGTAACAGATCGTTAGATGACAATTTCTAAATCAGGAAGAAAATTAGTTCTTTCGTGATTTAAGAAGAGACCTGAAATAGGAGAAGTCAAGTTACAGTAGTAGAAGTGAGAGTTTTCAGTTATGTTCCTATAACCCTTTTGGAAAATGTAGGTTAAGAAGTATCATGGCTTATATCTCTTGGTGGGGTTTAGGACACATGAGCCCCAAATATGTCACCTTGGCATACTGAATGCTTTAAGCTGAAGGAGTATGAAAAAATGGCAGAAGCAGGAAGGTCACTTTGACCTTCTGCCTTCTCCCCATAAAACCCTCCTGTGAGAGGTGCCTCCCTATACCCCGAGGAAAGGGGCATCCTTATCTCTGAAGACAAAGAGGTGCTGAGAAGAACAAACAGGCCTTGCTAAGTTCCCCCCAGTTTGCACTTGACTCATACCCTTCTGACCCATCATATTTCTACAGGACTGCCCGCTCTCCATCAAACCTAGCGTGAAAATATTCAGGTCTGTTTCTGTGGGTCTTCATTTCCTTATGAAGAGTCCTGTGTTACGTAAAACGTGTATTAAATCAATTCGGTTATGTTTTTCTCCTGTTAATCTTGGTCAGTTTAATTTTCAGACCCAGCTAGGGACCCGAAGAGGGCTGAGGAAAACTTTGTCCTCCCCTCCAAGGTGAAGACATTAGTTGACTCTGAAGGGAACAGTGGGTGTTTTTCCAGGGAGGCAATGCGATATTGTAACAGAGAGCATGGTCTCTCCCTGTGTTTAAATTCTGTCTCCAGCAATACTACCTATGTGACCCATTTCTCTTTCTCACTTTCTGTCCACCGAACTACCTCCTAGCGTGGTTGAGAGAATTGTTTAGTAGCACACTTTGCACCATGCCTACTCTTGATATGTGCTAGATATTGGTATTATCCCTAAAAAAATAAAACTGGGGACACAGAAGCCATAAGAGCAGCATGAAAACATGACCCAGCTCTGTTTATTGCTCTGTATGCCCTGAAAACAAAAGAAAAAAAGAGAGAGGAATAGAGCATGGGAGGAATTAGCTCGGCTATGAGGACCTCCACTTCAGGAGAGAAAAGAAAGAACCCCCAAGAAAAGTCTATTGCCAGAGAAGGAGGCATTTTAAACCAGAGTGATCTGTTCTGTGATTTGGATGAAAAGACTGTAAGATCAGGACAGGGAAAGAAAAATATCACCTCTCTCCTTACCACTTTCTTTATATTTCCTTATATAGTAAAGCCGTATTCTGTACAAGAAGAAATCTAATACAACTTTACAATGGTGAAGGCAATCTTATGTTGAAAAACCCTCTAACAGCTGACTCTGTTTGACCCAAGAGGTTTCAAGCTCCTGAAATCTTGTTTTAGACAAACCAATAGAAATGGAATCACGGTTTTATCTAGTGTGAGCTTTTATGGCTTATATATTTCTATTTCCTATAATTTTATCCAGTACAATACAGGATAGATTTTAGAAAATGTGTTTCTCTTAATCTAAAGCAAACTTTAACAATGCAATAGAAAAAGTTTGAGAAAATATTTGCACTATAGTGTTATATTTAGGGTACATGTATCTTAACTGTTTTGTAAAGCTCAGCCCTTTCTTCATGCTTTCAAAGATGATACACATTATGCTATAGTATCATTTAAAGCTTTCAGCATAAATGCACCAAAATATTATGATTTAATCAATCCCTATTTAGTATTCTGTGCTTTATACATATCAAGTGTTCCTCAGCCTGACTTAAGAAAATGATCCTACAGAGTTATAGACACGTATTGGAAAAAGCTTTTACAAAATACAACCAGCTTAAGTAAAGAGTGTTAACGTATACAAATCCTATAAATATGCTTATTTTGCCAAAAATTGGAAACTACCGCCAATACTGAATTACATTGAAATTCAAAGTTACAGATCTTTTTTTTAGTGGCATGCGACTTGTATTTAGGAACTCCTAATGAAACTCTTCTTCTTTAACGTTCACTTGGCATTAATTTAGCAAATACTTTTTGGTTTCAATAAGCAATTTTATGTCAAGGTATTCATCATGTTTTGAAGCGTATTTACTTATGACTACCATATTTCTTCTCAAAATTTTACTTAAAAAAAGCAAGAGCAAAATGGGTAAATTTCCAGTTTATGAACTTGTTACTGTATCATTAAATCTAATATTCGATATCAGTGCTTGCAATACAGCAGCCACTAGCTACATGTGGCTACTGAAAACTATTATGTTTAATGAGACCGAGAAAGCAAATTTGAAATTATTCAAATTTAATTAATTAATTGATTAGTTTCCACATGTGGTTAACAGCTAGCATATTGGGTAGCACAAATTTAGAGGACGTGAATTACTTTAGGGCTAGATATCATTTTGGGTAATGGTTCAAAAATCACAGATAGATCACCTGACTGGGTATTTCCACCACGAATCTTCAGTGTTAACAGCATCATTAAAACTGCTAGTCAATAATTAGTGCCCATGCACTTAGATCAATAAATACACCACCTCTTGTGTCATAGATTCTCACACGATATGTAGTATTCAGAAGACAAGAAGTAAAAGTATACATAGTTCGTTGTATTCATTTATTCTTTCAGTCAGTATTTATCTAATGCTCCCCACGTGTCAGGCAATGAGGAATCAACACAACAGAAAAGAACACTGATCCCACTGATTTTACATTTATTCAGCATCTATTTCGTCCCAGGTACTCTGAGCATATGCTTTGCCCTGAAGGAGGTTAGTCAAGAGGGGAGAGCCCCCAAAATAGAGGGCAGTACAGGGCACTATAGCACTGCAATACGATAGCAGCACAATTAGAAGAATCTGAATCCATAAGCAGTCAGGGAAATTTTCTTGCAACAGAACTGAGTTTTGAAGACTGACAGGGGTTAGTGAGGAGCCATTCCGGGCAGAGGACTTGTCTGAGCCAAGGTGCTACAATGAACTAGCCTGGTGCTATCAGAGGACTATATAGCTGGTTTCAGTGAGGAGGAAAACGTGAGGGAGCAGCAGGAGATAAGGCAGGGTCTAGATCCCCAGTGACTCCAGAGATAAGCTAAAGAGTTTGATCTTTGTGCTGAAAGATATAGGGTGAAACTCAAGAATTTTCGGAAGGAAAATGAAAAGTTCAGATTGACATTTGAGAAAGGTCTCTCTGAAAGAGATCAATCATGAAACAAATCAAAGGAATCCAGGTGGAAAATACTTTGGTGGCTGGAAGTAACCTGCCAGCAAGCTTTTTATGGGATTTTTTTAAAGAATGGCTTTGTTTTTACAAGAGTGAGACATTTAGCAATGTTAGCCATCAAGAACCCAGTCAAAAGCCATTAAGAAAAAGAGAGTAAATGAATAGGTTGCTCCTTAGGCACTACGCTTGTAAAACAAGTCCTTTTGCAGAGGCTACTGGCTTGGAACTGTATGTACAGTTATTGACTTAACAATACAGATTTTATATAATATTTCAGCAGATATATAGCAATAAGAGAAGAAAGACACTTGCAGGAATAAAAAACAATAGCTGAAAGTGAGGGAGGAATAAGATCTAAATGTCAGAAACCTTATCTTCACCACTGTATTCTCAATATCTAGAGTAATACCTGGCATGGTACCATGTGTTCAATAAATATTTAATAATATTCATAAATATCAATAAATGAATGCATCATAAAGTTCATGCAGAAGAATTAGGAGATCAATAATTCACCACAGTAGTCCCAGGAGTTATATGAGTACATTACATCCCAAAGGCAATGACTGATGTTCACCCTGAGGCCCTTGTTGCTACTTGTGCAAAGTCCCCTCTTTTCTTATGCAAAGTCCCCTCTTCCTATAAAACAATGCAATCTAAATAACTAACCCCTTATCACTTGAGGCGAAGATAAGCCATGCACCATCAGGCTCTATCTAGAGGAGTGAGTCTCACATCAGATGCATATCAGAATCTCCTGGAAGTTTCTGAAAAACACGATTCCTGGTTCCCATTCCTAAAGATTCAGATTCAAGTAGATCTAGGGTGGTGTTTGTATGGTCAGGCCACTCAAGACGGCTGTTCTCTTGCTCTCTGTATATCTCCTGTCTCACCAGTGCCTGCTTCACCTACACCCTAAGCAAAGGACTGCCCTTCCTATGCACTTGCCCCAGGTCCCAGCTGGTGATTCTTCTTAACAAAGGGGCGGTGAGGGGCGTGCCCCTCTGCTGGTTTCCCTGGTAACTAATGAGCCCATCTGCCGTCAATTCCCCTATAATGGGTAACCTCCTCTTCCCCCAGGGAGTGAAGACTGCCACCATGTCCTACCCGCTCTCAGCTGCACACGGTGGGGTGTTGCTCCAGGACCTTGCTTCAGACGTGTAAGCTCCCCGCTCCGTTAAACTATTGATGTCTCTGTCGCTGACTTCAGGCTCTTTCTTTGGTCTTGAAGCTGGGCAAGCCCAGTCCTCGTAGGCCTGCGGGATGCAAGCCCCACAGTGGTGATGGTGGTGGTAGTGATATGTGCTAAAGATTTTTATTTTAAAAAATCCTAATCCCAGCCATGTTTGGACATTACAAATATGTGAATGTCCAAATGTATTCTTTTTTTTTAATTTTTAATTTTTTTTGAATTTTATTTTATTTTATTATTTTATTTTTTTAAATTTATTTATTTTTGGCTGTGTTGGATCTTCGTCTCTGTGCGAGGGCTTTCTCTAGTTGCGTCAAGCGGGGACCACTCTTCATCGCGGTGCGCGGGCCTCTCACTATCGCGGCCTCTCTTGTTACGGAGCACAGGCTCCAGACGCGCAGGCTCAGTAGTTGTGGCTCACGGGCCCAGCTGCTCCGCGGCATGTGGGATCCTCCCAGACCAGGGCTCGAACCCGTGTCCCCCGCATTGGCAGGCAGATTCTCAACCACTGCACCACCAGGGAAGCCCTGATTTTATTTTTATACAGCAGGTTCTTATTAGTTCTCCGTTTTATACATATTAGTGTATATATGTCAATCCCAATCTCCCAATTCATCCTGTCCAACTGTATTCTATTCCCTCACATAGAAGGTAAAATTTGCATATAAACTACTTGCTTTGGTCAGAAGCTTCCCAGACCCTCCCTATCAATGGCTTCCCTTGCTGGATGCTTGCGGGGAGCCTCAGAATGGAGAGATAGCTTTGTGAAGCTAGCTGCATAGGTTTTGCCCTTTACATTTGTTAATGATTGTTTTTAAGCTAAGCTTTGAGATCATGCTGAGAAAGCAAGACCTCTTTCTCCCTGAATCCACTCAGCTCTTCATTTTCTAATTAATGTCTTATCAAACTGTTATGACTAAACGTGCCAACAGTGAGAACAAAAGACCTCTCCCTGATCTTTAATCCTCTCCTCTTTCTCCTTTACTTGTCTCACGGGGAAGAACAAAACCTACATAGTCCAGGTCCGAAGTTTCAAGATTTGCAAAAAAACCCCCAAAAAACTCTTATCAGAGAGGTTGACCATGAAACAGAAATATGGGATCTTCTGTGTCCCTTTCTCACCTAGGATTTTGCCCAATTTCCTCTCCTTCCATTTGGCAACTCAGGGCTTTATTAAAGATGCATTGAACAGGCACACGGATATTGAGGTTATTTTTCCAGGCTATCCCCAAAAGCTAGTGCCTCTCTGAGCACAAATAGATGATGAGATCCTGGGTTCTGCCCCAGTGACTGGCATTATCTTTGGACATTGTGGCAACTGAGTCTAACGAAAGCCAGGTTGTGGATTACTGGCAGCAGAGAGAAGTACAGTTACTGCCGTATGAGTCTATGCTGCTTCCTCAGAATCACTGGTGAAAGTATTTATTAAGGTGCAAAATTCACACAGTTCTGTTGTGGCAGACCTGTCCCAGTCCAGACCAGATGTTCCTAAAAACCCACTATACCCTTCTTAAAAAAAAAAAAAAAGAAAAAGAAAACCCAAACCTTTACACACTGCACTTATAAAGAAGGGACAGCAGAATCGTACATCCTGTCCCAGAGCCGTTCCATTTTAAAATCCAAAAAATGCATTGAGGGTTTTAACCAACAGGAATACTGGCAAATGTGCATCAAATAAATGTACAAGAATGTTCATAACAATCCAGCAACCCAGATATGTATGACAGTGGGGTGGATACGTGTGTAACAGGGAAGAGCTAAATCGGACTCCACGTTGGACCTGTTTCTTTGACTTTAACCTTTGCTTTTCGTTGCTTTTGTTACTGTAGTCATATATAATGGCCTGCCTCAGGGAACCCTGCCCACCTGCGAATGGCTGCAAGAAAAAGGAAACTAACACATCCCCTCTCCGAGGCTGGTCATTCCAGATGTTTCGCAAGACTGATGGCCCTTTGACTTTACTTCCTCACCACCTCTCCCTCTCTGATGCTATAAAAGAAACTGGCATCCAGACCCTGATAAGATGGTTTTTCAGAGACACTAGTCTGCCATCTTCTTGGTCTGCCGGCTTTCCGAATAAAGTCCTGTTCCTTGCCTCAGCACCTCGTCTCCGATTCATTGCCCTGTCATGTGGCGAGCAGAGCGAGCTTGGACTCGGTAACACATGGCACTGTATTCATTCAGTGCAATACTAGACAGCAATAGAAATGAGAAGTACAACCACGTGCAACAATATGCCTGCCAGGAACATGACCTTGATCCAAAGAAGCCAGGCATAAAAAACTCAGATTGTATAATTCCATTCCAAAAATTAGGACAAACTGGTAAACAACAAGGTCCTACTGTATAGCACAGGGAACTATTAATATATTCAATATCCTGTGATAAACCATAATGGAAAAGAATATGAAAAAGAATGTATATATAATATATATATATATCTATAACTGAATCACTTTGCTGTATGGCAGAAACTAACACAACATTGTAAACCAACTGTACTTCAATAAAAAAACCGAAACAAAACAAAATAGGACAAAGCAATCCATGGGATAAGAAGTCAGGATAATGGCTACTTCTGAGAAGAAAGGAAGAGATAATTATTGGGAGAGGGCACATAGAGGGCTTTGGGGGTTTAAAATGGTGGGAGTTACGCAGGTATATTCACTTGGTGATATTTAATTGAGCTGCACACAGGATTCGTGTGCTTTTCTTCATGCTATATTTTAATAAAAACTTTAAAATTCCTCTGAGGCTCATCTATTTCGGGATGATCATTTAATTACATTAGCTTTGAATCAAAGCCAAGAGATAAGAAAAAGAAAATAGACAACTTAGATCAATGAGACACCTGCTACCTGCTATTACTTTAAAATAGATGTCACATAGATCTCCTCAGCCAGTGGTTTCTGACTCATTTGTGACCATAGGAAACAGTACAACAGTGTTAGTTAGGCAGGGAAAAAAAAATTGGGTACTTAAGATTATAAATTCATCAAATATCTGTTTTGGCAGATAACACCTTTATAAAGGGAAATGGCAGTAGAAACCTCTTCAGAATGAAAGAGTCCCGTTGAGAGTTTCCTCACCTTCTTTGCTTCTCCTGCCTCCTTCTTTGACCATTCTCTGCTTAGGTAAACAGTAGAGGGAAAATGTTGAATTGAAGTAGATTTTTTTTTTCTTTTAGTTCGTTAGTAACTTTTTGCGACTTTGAGTAACATGTAATGGCTTAAATGAGGCTCTACAGTGCTCTTAAATTTTAGACGCAGGGTTGTTTGGTTTCTTTGGTCTGAACCAGTGCTTTCCAACAGAACTTTCTGCAACGATGGAAATGTTCCTCTACGATGATTATGGTATCCACTAGCCACTAGGGTACTTAGCACTTGAAACGTGGCTAGTGCGACTGTGGAAATTAATTTTTCCTTTAACACAATTTTAATTAATTTAAATATAAATTCAAATAGCCATGTGCACCCAGTTGCTACTCGATTGGCCCATGCATGCCTTGACCAGCTGATCTCACATTCTCTCATATCATAAGGTCCATGATGCTTTCTGAAATGATGAAGTGATGCTGAAATGACTGGAGCCAAACAAGGATTAACTGGAAAGATTTCAGAGAAGGCAAAAAAGGTAACTGCAGTTTACTGGCTTACACAGTTACCAGAAGGAAATGGATTTCTCTGGAAAACCGGTCAAAGAACGATAGAATCTCAAAATTTTTAGGAGTTAATGGGTCATCAGGAAAAGCAACTTTAAAAATTTTAAATGTATCCTGTTAAAAACAACAGGCCCAAAGTGCATTCATTTATGTTAAACCACGTCACCAAACCGAGACTTAGAGTTTCAGCTCTCCCAGCAATGGAAACCAGCCAAGCAGGAATCAAGTAAGGTAATCTGCCATCCCCTAAAGGAGAGCAACCTTGCAATAACCAACTTTTTTTTTTTTGCTTTTTTGCTTTTTTTTTCTTTGTCTAACTTCCCTTCTGACTATAAAAGTCTTTTATTTTATACAACTCTGTTCAATGGGATGCTGCCCTATCCGAATCGACTTTTGCTCAAGTAACCTTTAAAAAATTTTCATATGCCTCAGTTTATCTTCTGACAATCCAAATTAACAAACTTTAAACATCTGTATAGAGGAAACAGAAGGTGAGGGCTAAAGCAATAGAGTAGCAGACCAGAAAAACTCTGACTTTGATTGGAACTGAGTTGAACCCTGTGCGCACCTGTCCCCCTGCCACCCCAAGTACAAAGGCCCCTCCATGCTCCCTGCCTCTAGTTGATAGAAAAGCTGGTCTCCCAGGCCCCCCCAGGCCTCCCTGAGTCCCAAAAGAGCAGGCTCAAGCAGCTAAGGATTAGGACAATAGACTCACAGACCCAGCATCTGATGCACAGTCCTGAGTTGTTTTATAGCTATTGTAACTGTCACCAGAAGGAAAAAGCTAACTGCATGATGACCAGATTGCCCCCATGACATAAACGGCTCCATCTTGAGCAATACTGAATCTATGGCTAGGCCTTAAGAGAATGGAATTAACGCTATTGCTCATAAGAATCTATATCTTTGTGGGCATGAAAATAATTGTAGCTTGTTCTGCCCATATATGTAAATGGGCAAGTACAACTGTCAGCAAAGAGATGCTACAGACCCATGTAGACATCTTCCACTCTAAGAATACGGCGCCCTATGTCAGCATGAAGTTACAGAAGACGGACCTTTGCCCACGATCCGAAGGAAATGGAATGATGTTCTGACATGTGGGAATTTGTAAGAAGCTTCTGGCAGGAAAAAGCTCTTTGCAGGAAAGAGCTCTCTGCATGAGGCCCGTTTTGTCTTGTCACTAACCTTAAACCAGACACCTTCATGCTCTATTCATCTCCAGCCCTAGCACAACTTTCACATCTTTTGATCACACAATACTTTGCCTAACGTGTTGGTTCTTTCCGTAGATCAAAGAAGTAGAAATAAAGAAGTCATTAACAGATGACCAGATCTCTTCCTCAGCTACCCCTTCAATAATCTCGTGAATAAACTGTGAGAACAAGACAGCATCTAAAGAAAAATCACAAGAAGTCGACAAGCCTACACACAAGTCTGCACACAGTGGGGGACGACTCTGACCCCCTACCTCAATGATTAACGGAGATTACCTCCATGTCTCTCTTTAAAAACTTCCATAGCCAAGCAGAATCTTCAGAGGTGGTTTTTGGGGTACGCTGAGTCCACTAACTCCCCAGATTGCTGGCATTCTGATTAAAGCCACCTTTCCTTTCTACCAACATTTGTGAGTATTGATTTTGTAAGCAGCGAGCAGGGGGACCGGATTCCCTAACAGGATTTGGTAAATAACTGGCATCAGCATGCGGGTTATCCTTTGATCTCAACTTAATATATACTTCTGAGTAAGTTGTTGTAATGTCCTTGCCTGGAGGCTGTGGCACACAGAGGCACAGCCCAGTAGTTCAGATACACTGGAATATAACTTTTTCTTATTTTTTGGATCTGACAGTGTTTGAATCTTTCCCTTGTTGGATTACATCTTGACCTGAGCAAAACTGCAATTTTACTTCATTTTATTTGTTATTTGTAGGAATTAGTCTTTCTCAACAAGGTCAGCAAGACATGACTCTGTAACTCATTTTACTCATTCCTGCTCTGCCAGTATACATACCGTAGTGTACCAACTCACAAGTGTCTTCTGGTCATCTTCCAAATAGTTTAGAACACAGTGGACTTAATAGAACAGTGACCTTTTAAACCCCTTTTATGATTACTGGGGCAGTGGTATGATTCACAGGCTATCTAATAGTAAGATTGATGTCCCAACTAAGTCTGAAGGCTTACAGCTATAAAGTGACCTGAAGAATTTGTTGTAAAAACTTTTCCTCACTGAAAATTACTCTGTCTTCCTCTCATAAAGCAGAAATATACTAGTCTCTTCCTTTTAAGACACTGAAACATTTGTTTCACTCATACAAAAACTGAAATAAACTAGTGTCAACTCTGGATTAAATATCCTGCTTCTTCAAGTCTAAGATCTCCCTGTCACCTTTTAAATTCACATATTACCATTTATATCCTAGGATATATCTTAGGATCAATATGCAAAAGAAACTTGCCAGCCTCCAAGTAGAGAAGCCAGTTTTGACAGAATTACTATTGCCCAACCTGTTAATCAGATTTTAGCTAAGCTAGAATGTAGCTGGTTCATCCACACTGTCTCTTCAATTTAATTACTTATATTGGTAGTAGTACATTTAGTTAAATTTCAACATACATTAGGATCCTAATCATCTTTTAAAATGTCTCCAAGAAGATTACACAGCTTAGAAGTGTTGAGATGTAAACTTATTCCTTATTCAAAAGACTGTTTGTCATCCATCAGGCAGTGGAATTAAAGGCAGGAGAAACTGCCAAGTTTCTCAGAAGGTACCATCAAATCTTCAAATTTAAAAGAGGTAGGTATACTGACTTATACATCCTGATGGACCCTCAATCAGATGCCAAACATCTGTCAAAAACTTCCAGCTCACTTTTAAGAAAGGCTATTTAAATTCTAGTATTGCATTATTTAAGGGAACGAATGACATTACAAGTTGAATTAAAAAAGAAAAGAACATAATCTCCTGGTATTCTCTGATATACGTCTATATTCTAGTCAATGTTTAAAGCACCAAAAGTTCAACAGCAGAGTCCAAGTTATAAAAATCAGCATACTATAGGGATACTATAACTAGTTGCTTATGGCCCAAAACATATTAAAAATCAATTGGTAGTGTTAAAAACATCTATTTTCAAATTTTGATCATGATAATACAGATGAAAGTGATTTGCGATTGGTTAAATATATGTGTATTTCTACTGCTAATGGACCATATATACTGGAAAACCCTACATCCACGCATGCATTTTTTTTTTAAATCCTTCAAAAACAGTGAGATCACAAGATGAGAAAAGAAATCAAAAGAGGTCAAAAACAGAACTGTAAGTCATATCACATTATTCCTTAGATTTAAACACACCAGTAGCTTCCAATATCATTCAGTGTAAAATAAAAAGACTTAATAGTGGTCATCCTTCACAATCTTGCCCTTCCTGAAACATCTCAGCAGCACAACCACCATACCCATCTTTCTGACTTCATCGCCAACCAATTTCCTCTTTGTTCTTTAAATAGCTCCCATCTCAGGAATTAGCACTAGTATCCATTCACCCAGATATCCACCTAAGAATTCCCTCATTTTCACTGACTGATGACCAAAGGTCATCTTATGATACTGGCCTTTTCTGACCACTCTTTATAAAATATTATTATTATCTTCTTCACTTTGCTTTATTGATTTATTTTAATAGCACATTTTACCACCTTTCATATTTAGTTTTTAATTTGTTGATATTCCAACAAATGTGAGCAAGGGTAATACCAACAAGATGTGAGCTAGGTGGAGTACAGACTCTTGTTTAGGGCCTGGCATCAGGCAAGTTCTCAACACATGTTTATTAAACAAAGGAATGAATACAGAGTGGTAAACATGAAATGGTCTTGGGTTGCTCTGGGTGTTTTCTGTAATACAAGAACCAATACAAGTCTTGGGTTTCAATGGCACCATGGTGATGAGAGACAAAGCCTTGGGTCTGTGCTACGTGGAAGGTACAAATGAGATTCTTGCATAAATCCTGTACCTACTAATAAGGTTATACCTCAGTGTAAAGATGAGGTAGAATAATCCACCAGCCTGCGAAGGGGGTCAACAAAGTAACTGACTGATTAGGTATTGACTCAGGATATGGAATAAAGAAAGAAGAGAGGGCTTCCCTGGTGGCATAGTGGTTGAGAATCCGCCTGCCAATGCAGGGGACATGGGTTCGAGCCCTGGGCTGGGAAGATCTCACATGCCGCAGAGCAACTAAGCCCGTGTGCCACAACTACTGAGCCTGCACTCTAGAGCCCATGAGCCACAATTACTGAGCCCGCATGCCACAACTACTGAAGCCCAAGCACTCTAGGGCCCGCGTGCTGCAACTACTGAGCCCACGTGCTGCAACTATTGAAGCCCATGCTCCTAGAGCCCGTGTTCCTCAACGAGAAGCCACAGCAATGAGAAGCCCGCGCACCGCAGTGAAGAGTAGTCCCCACTCGCCGCAACTAGAGAAAGCCCACTTGCAAGCAATGAAGACCCAATGCAGCCAAAAATAAAAAATAAAAAAATAAAAAATAAAATACATAAATTTAAGAAAGAAGAGAAAACCTTCTTAAGAAACTGTAACTAAGCACTGTCCTCTAATTGGTCAGCTGTTTTAATGTTTACTACCTGTGTGATGCAGAAAACCTTGAGGCAAGATATCTCAGGTAAGTAGTGGACTGGGTTATACAAACATAAATTCTCTGTTCAGAAAGGCATGTAAAATCCAGGTCATTGTGATTTCACAGATTAAGTTTCAGCCAAATGTGATCTCACATGAAGGAGAGTCAGAAAATCAATAATATATTAGATACAAGGACTTCAGCTATTGAACTTATAAGACATGGATTTTAAAATAACAATGTTTATAATGTTTTACAGAAATAAAAGAAGTAACTCAAAGCCTGGTGAAATATAAAATATAAAAAATATAAAATATAAAAAAACTGCCAAAGAGATTTGAAGAAATATCAAAAAATTCTAGAAATAAAAAGTACAATAATTAAAATTATAAACTGAATGGATGGTTTAAAAAGCAGTTTAAATATGAGAGAGAACTTAGGAGACATGTAAGATTAGAGTGAGAAGGTCTAAAATACATTAAACTGGTGTTCCAAGAAGAGAGCACTGAGAGACTAAAGAGAGAGCTTACTCTAATTGCTAAAGGCTAAGAATTTCCAGAACTGGTAAGACAGGATAACAAAAATTTTTCAAATGGGATCAATATAAGGAAATCCACACATAAAAATATATATCTTAGTGAGAATCCAAGAAAACAGACAGTTTTAAAGTAGCCACAAGGAAAAAGTTACAACAGTATACTAGGTTAAATATTCCCTCCCCCCACCCTCCCCAATACTCATGTCCTTCCTGGAACCTCAGAATGTGACCCTTTTTTGGAAATAGGATCTTTGCCACCACAATTCGTTAAGATGATATCATACTAGAGTAGGGAAGGCCCTAAATTCAATTTTACTGATGTCCTTATAAATGAGAAGAGAAAGAAACAGAAACATACAAAGGGCAGATGGCCATGAGACTGTGGAGGCAAAGACTGGAGTGATGGGTTTACAAGTCAAGGAATGCCAAGGGTTGCTGGCAACCACCAGAAACTAGGAGAGAGGCATGGAATAGGTCCTCTCCTAGAGACTTCAGAGGGAACATGGCCCTGCCAATACCTCGACCTTGGACTTCTAGACTCCAGGACTGTGAGAGAATATATTTCTGTTATTTTAAGCCACGCAATTTGTGATAATTTGCTCTGGCAGCTCTATGAATCTAATACAACCACCTACAAAATAACTGCAATTAGACTGCCATCCTAACAGTAACTACAGAGCTGGATGACAGCGTCATCTTCATGTGCTAAATGAAATGGGCAATTGACTTAGAATTGTGTACCTGGCTTCTTTATTTAAGAATAAAAACAAAATAAATACATTTGTAGATTATAAAGCACAATATAGCATGAGCAGACTCCCACAAATTCAACTTCTAAAAATCCGCTTCAGGAAGAAGGTAAATTATCCTATAAAAAATCTCTGAGGTACAAGATAGAATGGTGAACAAATAAACAGGTTAATATGTAGGGAATATAAACAAACATTGATGGTGTAGAACAACGAAAATAGCACTAACTTGAGGGTAAAAAAATAAGATAGAACAAAAATTGATGGACATGATCAGAATTTAAACTGTTTAGTATTATTCAGGAGTAGGGTAGAAATATTGATTGCTGAACTTTTGTTGATTTTAAAATGCATGTTACATTTTTAACGTTAATTATTTAAAAAATAGTAATAGAGTTATAAGGGATGAAACAGTTGAAAGAAATAATGGAATATTAACAATAAAAAATAGGTATGAAATGACATAACTAGAGAAAAAAGCCGGGCCGATATAATTTGAAAATAATACTGTAGAAATACTTCTAAATACACTGGTAATCACAGTAAGTATAAATGGATCAAACATACCAGTTAGAAGACAGATGGTCATAGTGAATTTAATAATATACCATATGATATTTCAAGTGATATACCTACAGTTCAAAGATACATTATCGTTGAAAATAAGGTAAAAGATATGCCAAGCAAATAATAATCATATACATAGATTTGTCAATATCAAAACATGGACTTGAAAAGAAAAAAGCAATAAAAGGGATGAACAGTGACTTCATAATGATAAAAGGGACAATTAATAAATAAGATATAGTAATACTAAACTCGTTTGTATCAAATAATATAGCCTTAAAATACGTAAAGCAAAAATCAAAACAATTATGTACAGAACTACCTCTAAACAACAGATTTTAAATTATTCCATTCCTCAAAAACCAAAAGAATCAAGTAAGAAAAATATTTATAAGGATATAAAACTTTAAATATGTGATTAATAACTTTAATAGCCATAGATAGAACACTGGCTCAGAAATTAGAGAATACTTACATTCTTTTAAAGCATGCGTGCAAAATTTATGAAAACTGACAAATTCCTAGGCTACAAATCAAGTCTCAATGAATTATGAAAAAATGATATCAACCATATTTTCTGACCACAATTTAATTGAAGATAAGTAACAAAAATTAAACTGAAAAAAAGAAACATATATTTGGAAAATAAATTATATACTCCTGGATCAATGAACTGAGTTTCCAAATTGATAAGTTAAAAATAGACAAATTAGATGCTGTTGTTAGACAGCAATTTCAAAGTGCACATTAATGGTGCTAATTAACTGTTTCTAATTAACTGTTTCCCCCTAAAATTCGTTATTAATTCCATATGAGGAATTATATTTACGTTTTTAATTTCAGTGGGAAAAAAAGAGTACATAGGAACACAATTCAAGTTCTATTTGAAAAACACTGGGGTAGTGAATTATTGTATCAATATATAGTTGAGATTAAGTAAATATACATTTTCAGGTAAACCATGAAAATGACACCTCCCAATAACAATATAATTTTGAAGATAAATGACATAATGCATACATAAGCACTTCCTACTAAAGCTACCTTCAATTATTTTTGGAACAAAACAAAATAAATAAAATAGGTACTACAACTACAGATCTACACAATATCTTTATTTAAACATAATTTTGCTCAGTAATTTTAAGTATCTACTCGCTGATTCTAATCGCAACAATTACTGTGGTTGCCAAATTGTAATTTTTTACTTCCACCCTTACTTTTACATTTATTAATTGGAATTCTACTGTAAGAAAGAGCTGTTCCTTTTGTCCTATTTATTGTTTATTCAATCATTTATTTGTATCAGTATGAACTCATGGGTATTTATTTGATGCTATGGGTAATAATTCATTATTTTCCTTATTTATTTTGTCACTCAGATTGTCCAAGATTTGGTCATTGGCAGCTCCTTCAAGTTGGCTTCTATGTTTTTTCATATTGCCACTGCCAATTTTAAAGCATTTCCTTACTTTCTAGTGGTAGGAGAGATCTCAGGCTCATCTTGTACTCTCTCTGCACCAGCACTGAATCAACCATTTCTCCAATGAGCCCTGGTTCCTTTTACTGCAGAACAGTACTGAGAAACCCAAATCTGGATACTAAATGTACTTGTCCCTATAACTCATCGTATCTTAAGAAGCAAAAATAAAATTGTATCCTTCTTTTCTATCTTCAGGGCCAGCTATAATGGAAGTGACTGCCATAATGGCTGTCAACATGCACAGAGTAGGATCCACCCAATTATAACTTTTGGTTGAATCCAGGGACTGTATTTGTGTCTGTGTTCTGTGCTCGTCATGTAGGCCTGGAAACACTGGGCATTCTGTACTTGCCACTTGACTTGTTTTAACAAATCATGGAATTTTGATCTAGCTCACAGGTCTGTTTTTTTTTTTTAAATAAATTTATTTATTTATTTATTTATTTATTTAATTTCGGCTGCATTGGGTCTTCGTTGCTGTGCACGGGCTTCTACTCTTTGTTGCAGTGCGCAGGCTTCTCACTGCGGTGGCTTCTCTTGTTGCGGAGCATGGGCTTTAGGTGTGCAGGCTTCAGTAGTTGTGGCACACGGGCTCAGTAGTTGTGGCTCGTGGGCTCTAGAGCTCAGGCTCAGTAGTTGTGGCGCATGGGCTTAGTTGCTCCGCGGCATGTGGGATCTTCCCGGGCCAGGGAAGTCCAGCTCACAGGTCATTTGTATGGAGCCAGAATAATACCTTCTATGCTTACAAAAATATATATACCTAGGGGCTTCCCTGGTGGCACAGTGGTTAAGAAACCACCTGCCAATGCAGGGGACATGGGTTCGAGCCCTGGCCCAGGAAGATCCCACATGCCGCAGAGCAACTAAGCCCAGCGCCACAACTACTGAGCCTGAGCTCTAGAGCCCGCGAGCCACAACTACTGAGCCCACGTGCCACAAACTAATGAAGCCCATGCGCCTAGAGCCCGTGCTCCGCAACAAGAGAAGCCACGACAGTGAAGAAGCCCGCACACTGTGACGAAGAGTAGCCCCCGCTCACCGCAACTAGAGAAAACCCATGCACAGCAATTGAAAACCCAACACAGCCATAAATAAATAAATAAATTTATTTATTAAAAAAAAAAATATATATATACACCTAAATCCTAAACTCTAAAAAGTGGTACAAAATATAGCAAAGAGACCCGTCCTTATTACTGTATGTAGTTCCTAATCCAGTCCTGAGTCAGAAGATAGAATGCCAATTTAGACTCATTAAGCTTCCTGACATACTTTAGCAGAGCATAAATAAGTTAGACTCTGAGTTGAAGTTTCCTGTGCCAGATTCTTGGCTCCAGCTCACTAACTGTAGGTCAAATGCTCTTCTCTTCCAATAGCTACAAGCAGGAAAATGGCAGCAGATTTGAAATTTAAATGACCTCAGGCAATGCACTGACCTAAATTTTTCTGTCAGTGATTTAAGAGGCATTCAATGGCTCCAGGCAGGAACAAAAAGATAGCTGGAAAATTCTCCTCATGAATAATCTCAAACAACTTCAGGACCACATTTTGTCTTCAGGTCTCTGCACATAACTCAGTAATGTTTTCATCTTGGGGAAATCAACAGGACCTCAGCACTGTGAACACAGTACTGAGCTCAAAATAGTCAGTGCTTAGGAAAAGACAGATGATGCCAGAGCCTGGAGTCTGAAAGATTTAGTAAACAAGCAAATAGGACTTTGGAGATACATAGAAAAAGATAAGAAAATCTTTAATAAATTTGAGAACCCCAGAAATATAAATAACACATGGATAGGAAGCCTAGATGAATAAGATCAATACTCAGAGGGATGCTAGGATGCTCAGTTAAAGGTGTTTATGGTCTTGGAACCCTTAAAAAATAAAAGGAAGTCTGAGTACCAAAAACACTGTTGTATAATGGTGAAATGCTACCCTCCTTTTTTTTTTCTCAGTGAAGAATTTTGTCTATATCTAGATCAGCCTTACAACACTCAAGTACAAATTCCAAGTTTAGCATGCATAAAGCATTCTTTTTTTTTGAACTTTTTGGGTTTTTATTTATTATTTATGGCTGTGTTGGGGTCTTCGTTTCTGTGCGAGGGCTTTCTTCTCGTTGCGGCAAGTGGGGGCACTCTTCATCGCGGTGCGCAGGCCTCTCACTATCGCGGCCTCTCTTGTTGCGGAGCACAGGCTCCAGACGCGCAGTCTCAGTAGTTGTGGCTCCACGGGCCTAGTTGCTCCACGGCATGCGGGATCCTCCCAGACCAGGGCTCGAACCCGCGTCCCCCGCATTAGCAGGCCGGACTCTCAACCACTGCGCCACCAGGGAAGCCCGCATAGGCATTCTTAATTCTCAATAACAGAATAAAGGCTCTTAAAATAGTGTCCTCATGTTATTCTACTTTGGTGTCATTTTTAAAGGAACCATACAGTAGATAATATATTTGAAATCTTTTCATAGACATTCCCAAGGAAAGTGTGTTTTACATCCTGCAGCAAAACAACTGGGTTTTTTTCATTCTTGGAAAATAAAATGCATCAGTATGGTATATTGTAAATATTATATTGCTCTTAACAGTACATTGGTATATAATTAATTATACTTCGTGGTGTTTAGTTATTAGATATTATTTTTGCTGATAATAGAAATGAGTTTTCACGAGATCTCTACTGAACTGCATTTACCAATAGCTTTTAAAGAGCCAGCCAAGGAACCATGAACTCTGTGCCTGATGAAATAACTAAGCAATAACCGTATCTATCATGTGGGTGGATTTATGATATGAAATATTGTCCCAGCAAAGCACTGAACTAGCAGATATTTTACTTTGAGGGTAAGTATCATTTATAGTACCTTTTTCCACTGAATGCTTCTTTGAGGAAAAATAAAAGGTGATCTGTCCATAAAACAGCTATTGAGGAAGTTAAGCATAATGGAGCAGGGAACAGGCGACTCATTTACATCAAACTTGTCTTGCAAGAATTCACTCACTATTGCTTTTCAAACCAACAGAGAATCTTAAAAAGGAGTCATTTCAAGTTAATTCCCAGCTAGTGTCATCTATTCTTTAAGTTTTCTTATATTCTTTCATATGTGTCAAAAGCTATCAAGTGGTCACTCAATAGGGCTGAGCTTGTGGTAGAAGGGGTCAAAGATTGATCTGATTTCTACTGATACCTACATCTAAGTAGCAGGAATGGTGCCCTGCCAATGCTCGTCAGAATAAAGAGGAGCTAGGGTTTGAGGGACAGGACACAAGAAATGGATGCCACCATACTTCCGCCATAAGAAAATCTTACTATTATATGGTAAATAAAAGCATAAGAGCTTCACTAGTCAATTCCTTAATTTCCATTCAATTTTCAGTCTTCTAAAATTATGGATCATTTAACCTCACTTAAAGATTATTTACTCTTATTTTTTAATAATAAATATCTGTTATAATCACCGTTGCTCAGGACAGTGCTGTCCCTTGTACCATAGACACACACACACACACACACTCACACACACTCACACTCACTTGTAAATATCTCTAGCTTTCTCTACCTCTATTTATCTATCAATTGATAATTTTCTTCTCTTCTACCAAAACAGAAACTCCTTGAGGTCAAGGACAATACATCTTATCCTCTTTAATATTCTCCTTAGACTAGAAATTAATACAATGTCTTTTACAGAGCAGGCATTGAAACACTGTATATATATATATATATATATATATATATATTTTTTTTTTTTTTTTTTTTTAAAGAAAGGAAGGAAGGGGGAGAGGAAGAAACAGAGGAAGGGAAGAGTAGAAAGAAAGAAAAACTTTTGAAATGATATTCCAAGAAATACAAAACTCACTTGCTAATCTCATTTCTCTTCATAACATGGGCATAAAATTTTTGACTAAAAATGTATGGTTAGGTGCAGAAGATAATCTTAGCCTACAAAAGAGAAAAAAAAATTTAACACAACATGGGTGCCTTAAATAAAGTTTCTTTCATGGCTGGATAATGGTTCATTGATCATAAGGTCTTTAAATATTCAGATGATTAGGCAAGGAAATAAGATCAGATATGATCAGTAAAATGGCAATTCAGCACAATATAGATCTTTAAAAATTTTAATAACAATTATATTGGGTAAGGCAGTGTAAAATAACTTCAGGGCCAAATAATCAAATCATTTCATGCTGCAAATAAAATATCTTGTTACTTTAATTTTTATCTGTTAAAAAATTAACTTTTTAAAATTTATAAAACTTGCTTTAGATTTTCCTGTCATTTAGATTTTTAGTTGCTCAACCCATCTATATCTTCACATGATACAAATTAATTGTAACCTAAATAATGATTCAAGTTGTTACAGATGTGAATTTCATGGGATCTTCTTTTTTAGCTAATAATGAAAAGGGGAGAATTCACAGTCAGAAGTGGCAACGGGTTTGCATAGTAGAACATTTGTGGATGTGATCTCGCACATTGTGAGATCTGCATCACAACAATTTTCTGATCCCAACTATGGGCAGATTTTAAAAGTCAACAGATCAGGGACTTCCTGGTGGCACAGTGGTTAAGAATCCGCCTGCCAATTCAGGGGACACAGGCTTGAGCCCTGGTCTGGGAAGATCCCACATGCCGCGGAGCAACTAAGCCAGTGCGTTACAACTACTGAGCATGCGCTCTAGAGCCCGCGAGCCACAGCTACTGCAGCCCGCGTGCCTGGAGCTCATACTCCGCAACAAGAGAAGCCACCGCAATGAGAAGCCCGTGCACTGCAATCAAGAGTAGCCCCTGCTCGCCACAACTAGAGAAAGCCCGCACGCAGCAACGAAGACCCAACTCAGCAGAATAAATAAATAAATTAATTAATTTTTAAAAAAATCTGTGGATAGGAATAAATATATTCTTTAAAAAAAAAGAAGTCTACAGGTCAGAAGGCAGGGTTGATATACTCTTATAAAGCAAAAGAATCCATACTCAGCACTTGTCTTATTAAATGTTTGCTCAAATCACTGCAAAAGAAGATAATATTTTACTTAACCTTCTTAATTATCTCCTTAAATAGGCATTACTTTCTTCATTTTTAAAAATCAAAGAATTGATGATCAGAAAGTTTAAGTACATACAGAGTTAGGATTTAAGTCAGTCTGCCTGGGTCCAATGCTCCTCCTAATTTTGAACCAAGACCCAGTTTTGAAAACTTTTTGAACCAAAACCCATTTTCAAAGAGGGTACTGCACTGACTCTCAGTTTCTAGATCTGTAAAATGGGAATGATAATACAAACTCCCAGGGTTGGACTAGCAGTTCAATAGAATAGCCATGAAAATGCTTTCAGCTCAGTGATTGATGATGGAGTAGGTGAACAATGAGAGTGTCTCCCTTTCTTCCCTTCCCTTCCCCCCTCCCTCCCTCCCTTCCTTTCTTCTTTTTTTACATTTACCAGTTTATTAAAGGATATGATAAAGGATACAGATGAGCATCCAGATGGAAGAGCTGCATAGGGCAAGGTATGTAGGAAGGGGCCCGGAGCTACCATGCCCTTTCCGGGCACACAACTCTCCCCAAGTCTCTACATGTTCACCAACCCAGGAGATCCGAAAGAGTATTTACTTCTAAAAGGTTAATCATTTTTTGAAGTTCTTGAGTATTTCCACTGGGCAGTAAGCAATCTAATGCCAATGTTAGGACAGTATCTTAAGGAAAAAGATTCCTCTGAAAGAACACAAATACTTATTTTCTAAAGAAAAATATTTCTATTTTGAAAATTTGGCTCTACAAACTAATTCACGAATTGATGTCATACAACAGAAAGAAACAATAATTAATTTGACTTAGTCTCCTAGATAATGTTATTGTTTCAGGTTTTCCCAGGGTATTGATGATACCTTGTTGAACTGTGTATTTTGTCAAATTGAATTAAATATATTCCTTAGCAATCTTGAAATTATTCTGCTTTAATTTCATAATGTACTTCACTTAAAGAGAAAGAAAATATAAATTATGTGCCAGCAAAATAAACCCACCAGGTTGCTTATCTCAAAAATATTAACAATAATATTTCTCGGCATTTAAATTCACAAAAAATTTAGGGAGGCAAAACTAAAGAAAAACAAAGGACCAAAACAAAGAATTAATTTTCGACTAAATATATTTTCAAACTTTTAAAAAAAACTGTACAAGAAGTGATAACTTATTAGAGATCTAATAACTTTCCTTAACACTTCTAGAGTTTAGAATAGCGCTTTACCTAGAGAGGGAGAAGCATACCAAAAAGGTTTTCGTTTTTTTTTTTTTTAATTAATTAATTTAAAATTTTTCGCTGCATTGGGTCTTCGTTGCTGCAGCGAGCTCTCTCTAGTTACGGTGAGCGGGGGCCACTCTTCGCCGCGGTGTGCGGGCTTCCTGCTGCGGCGGCCTCTCCTGCTGTGGAGCACGGGCTCTAGGTGCACGGGCCTCAGTAGTTGTGGCATATGGGCTCAGTAGCTGTGGCCCACGGGCTCCAGAGTGCAGGCTCAGTAGTTGTGGAGCATGGGCTTAGTTGCTCCGCGGCATGTGGGATCTTCCTGGACCAGGGATTGAGCCCATGTCCCCTGCGCTGGCAGGTGGATTCCTAAGCACTGCACCACCAGGGAAGTCCCCAAAAAGGTTTTCTAAACAGCTTTAGGGTAGACATGAAATTGAATAAAAGCCATATATATATATTTTTTTTTTCTTTTTTTTTCCTCTGAAGCTGTCATCTTCATCATAAAGATAGAGATAGAAGTAAGCTCCAACATGAAAGCCTTATGTGAAATGTGCAGAACAGGAAACTGGCCTTTGGTGGGTTCCTTCACAGTTTCTTGACACAGCCATGGCATCCATGCTATTCCACAAGCTGAAAACATCTGCACTGTCTTTGATTCTTCCTGCTCTTCTGGTTCAGTTTTCATCATTGCATACCTCTCCTGTTGCCATAAATTCTACCTGTTAAAATCCGTCATCTATAAACGAAATCTAACCATGCCACTTTGCCACTTCGCAAACATTTGATAGTTGCTTGTGTTCCATAGATTAAAAACCAAACTTCCTAGTAGACCCTACAAAGTCTTCCACAAGCCAGACCCAACTTACTCTTCTACTGCACTCCACACTCCACCCAACAGACTCCATTCTTACTGGCCCTGGATATTACCAACCCCAAAAGAACCTTGTGTCTACCTTTGAACTTGCTGGAATGCTCTTTCCCCATGATCACCTTCTTTCTAGGCTCAATTAAAATATTCCTATTTCTGAAGTTTTCCTTGATAGCCTAGTAAGAGCTTATGGCCTCTTCTATTTGCTTGTTTTTTTACTCATTCATTGATTGTACTTTTTATAATCTGACCATATAATATAACATAATACTTGTACACAAGTGAGTTGAGAAACCGTCTTTCCCAGCTATTATATATGTCCCCAAGGCCTAGCACAGTAACTGGCACACAGTATATATTCCACATGTGTTTAATGATTAGCATCTTAAACCACCATAAGATTGAGTCTTACACCACATTTGTGTTTCAGATTATGTAGCACATAATTTTCTGCGTGTGTGTTCACTGTTCATAAAGGAGAAATGGAATATACCATGAAATCGTTTGAAGGGTTATTTTAAAATTTTTATTGTTACCCTTAAGAATAAAGACATAGAAGAACATTTCCACATAACTCATAATGACCAGTTCCTGTATTTTTACGCTTTTATCTACACAAATAAACACTTGTCTAGATCAACCAGTATTAAAAGGTCAACTTCAACTTTTAAGTACACAAGTAAAATAGGGGGTTTCACTGGATTAACTGGTTAAGTTAATCAAGATAATGAAACATCCTGAAAGCACTGGTTTTGGATCAGCTATATACGTAGGGGAAATAACTGTTGCATTGCCATCCATCCACTCATCTTGCCATCCATCCCTGTGTTATTTACTGAGTGCCAATTATGTTCCAGACATTAACCTGATTATAGAAATACAAAGTTGAACATGTGGTCCCATATATCTGGGCTTTTCTTTATACATGGGAGCACTCAGTTTGCTAAATCAACCAAACACTTTTTGGAAAAAAACATTCTAACAGCAACAACAATAACAACATCTTTGCTCACAGAATGAAACGAACTCATTTGAATCCTAATATGCTGTTGATATTCCAATTAAAAACATTTACGTTTTCTTGAATCCAAATAAAAAAAGGACTATATCAACAGCAAAAGTGAGCAAATAACATTTGCAACAGCAATGAGAGATATCCTAATAATTAAACAAATACTTTGTAATCACAGAAGTTATGAAGCATTGCAAGAATGGCATGCCTCTCTTTTCAGCCACTGTCAGCCATAGCATGCATCACCAACTGGACCATAGGCATAAAGGTGTTCAATTAAGCAGCTTAAGAAGGATCATTTTTCACTTCTAGCTGTGAATCTACATAACAAAGTTTTTCAATAATAAAGCTTCAGAATTGTTCTAAATGTATTCTGAAGTTGCTGTATGATTAGAGTTAAGATCATTCAAACCGGGGTATCAAGGACAGAATAATGATGAGGGGGATACATTTACCATAAGTGATTCATAATTAGTCTGAAAAACTCCTGCAACTACTGCTTGGATAATGTTCAATCTTTTAAATACACCATGATAACCTTCATGTCTGTGCTGTCTTTTCACTGCCCCAAAGTAATCTAAACTCACTTCATGGTGCATTATTTTTTTTTTTATTTAATTTTTATTTTCTATTGGAGTATAGTTGATTTACAATGTTGTGTTTCAGGTGTACGGCAGAGTGACTGAGTTATACATACACATATATCCATTCTTTTTCAGGTTCTTTTTCCATATAGGTTATTAAAGAATACTGAGTAGAGTTCCCTGTGCTATACAGTAGGTCCTTGTTGATTACCTATTTTACATATAGTAGTATATATATGCTAATCCCAAACTCCTAATTTATCTCTCCCTTCACCTTTCCCCTTTGGTAACCATACGTTTGTTTTCTATGTCTGTGAGTCTGTTTCTGTTTTGTAAATAAGTTCATTTGCATCTTTTTCTTTTTAAGATTCCACATATAAGTGATATCATATGATGTTTGTCTTTCTCTGACTTACTTCATTCAGTATGGCAATCTCTAGGTCCATCCATGTTGCTGCAAATGGCATTATTTTATTCTTTTCTTATGGCTGAGTAATATTCCATTGTATATATGTACCACATCTTTATCCACTCATCTGTTGATGCATTATTAACCCTTCCACGTTCATTTTTTTTTTTTAACACCTCTCTCCTGAGATCACTCAGTTTACCAATGGGCTACAAAGAATGATGATGACGATGGTAATGATGATGATGGAGGTGGTGGTGAAGGTGATGATAATGATAGTTGTTATTATTCAGTTATAATTCTGACAATGACGAATCTTTTTTTTTTTTTTTTTTTGGCTGCGTTGGGTCTTTGTTGCTGCACGTGTGCGGGCTTTCTCTAGTTGCAGAGAGCTGGGGCTACTCTTCGTTGCGGTGCACAAGCTTCTCATTGAGGTGGCTTCTCTTGTTGCAGAGCATGGGCTCTAGGCACGCAGGCTCAGTAGTTGTGGCTCGTGGGCTCTAGAGCACAGGCTCGGTAGTTGTGGAGCATGGGCTTAGCTACTCCATGGTATATGGGATCTTCCTCGACCAGGGCTCGAACCCGTGTCCCCTGCATTGGCAGGTGGATTCTTAACCACTGCGCCACCAGGGAAGCCCCACGAATCTTAATTCTAACTCTTCTCTTCAACTTTGCTGTGTCATTTCTTACTGCTGTCTTCTTGATCCCAGAAACCTTCTCCATTGATTATTTTTTCAACATTGCCTCTTCCGGGATTTCCTTGAGAACTTCTGTGTCTCTTCTTTCTGCAGCTGTTTTTCAGAGACTCTATTATTAGTTCTCCAGAGCAGTACATTTCAAACTTTAACGTACACATGAATCATCTGGGGACCTTACTGAAATTGCGTATTCTGATCCAGTAGGTCTGGAGTGAGGTCTGGGATACTGCATTCTAACTAGCTCTCAGATGAAGATGATGACGACGATGCTGACGCACAGATCTCACAGTGGAGAGCAAGACTCTGTTACGTGCTCTTTAATGCGATAGCTACCAGACACTCGAGGCTACTGAACACTTGAAATGTGGCTAGTCCTAACTGATATATGATCTCTGTATAAAATACTCACCAGAATTCAAAGATCCTGGTATGAAGAAAAAGAATGTAAAATATCTCGTTCATATTTTTATATTGATTACATGTTGAAATGATAATAGTTCAGATATGTTGGATTAAATAAAGTATATTATAAAAATTTCACGTTTATTTTTACCTTTTTCAGTGTTCATGATAAAAAATTTAAAATTGCATATGTGGCTCACATTATTTCTATTGGTCAGTGCTGCTCTAGTCAAAGGCCAATATTCCAGGGACTTCCCTGGTAAAGCAGTGGTTAAGAATCTGCCTGCCAATGCAGGGGACACGGGTTCGAGCCCTGATCTGGGAAGATCCCACGTGCCCCAGTGCAATTAAGCCCGTGAGCCACAACTACCGAGCCTGCGCTCTAGAGCTCACAAGCCGCAGCTACTGAGCCCATGTGCCACAACTACTGAAGCCTGCATGCCTAGAGCCCGTGCTCCGCAACAAGAGAAGCCACCGCAATGAGAAGCCCGCGCACCGCAACAAAGAGTAGACCCCCACTTGCCACAACTAGAGAAAGCCCACGCACAGCAAAGAAGACCCAACACAGCCAAAAATAAATAAATAAATAAATAAATTTATAAAAAAACAACAAAGGCCAATATTCCAAAAGTCAATGAAGCTTAGAATTCAGGGTCTCTCACTTAACTGGCTCCTTCCAAGGCCTGTGAAGGGCTTTAGCAGGTTTGCATTTGTAATTGTGTATTCTTTTCCTTAAACAGTATACTTCAACTTGCATAGGATTCAAGCTTCATAAACCTGAATCAGCTTTATTGACTGCACGTGAAATAATTTACTGCTAGGGTTTCAACTCCTGATACCGTGCAGAGAGCTAGCTATACCCATATCCCTAAATTTTCCCTGCCCTTCAGCCTTATATTCCCAACTGCCTGAGTCATCCCATTTTAGTCATCACATCATCATAACCCTTTATTCTGCCTGACAACAATTATTCTTATTTGTGGTAAATTATTAATCTCCTTGGGTATTTGTTCATGCTGTTCTCCCAGCCAGATGGCTCAACTCCTCCAGGCCCAGAGAAACCATACTTACACTCTGAAGGCAACTTCAAGGCTCATCTCTAAAACGCATCTATTTCAGATCACAATGATCACTCCTGCAGTACATCTGTGTAAACTGTCATTCTTTTGTGGGGTTTTTTTAACAGGAATATTGTCATTTTAGGGTTTCTCTATGCTTATTCTTCACTGCATTTCACCCCCAGCCTTCAAACACAACTATTTTCCAGTACTTTGAAGAATATTTAAATTATACAACGAGCACACTTATAAAACAAGCACTTTTACCCCATGCTTTACTGAGAACTTTAACAGAAAACAACATAAAATGGCCAAATCGAATGCAAAGTGGACAGACTACGTAATAGATGTGGAGGATTCCCTGGTGGTCTCATTCTGAAAAACCTATTGCCCACTGTAGCTTGACGCATTTGTCCAAGAGTGCATGGAAGATAGAGGACACCTGCTTCCGGTACTGAACTCTTGGTTCCCTATGGCTGGATGGAGTCTCCACTCTGCCCAGTCCCATCATCTGCTCTCCATGTGCCAACAGGTACTCTCTGCCAACACTGGCTCTGTCTCTCTGGCTCTTCGGGCTGTGCTATCTTCCCTTCCCATGTTTTGGGAAGCCACAGACCTTGCAGTAGTTACTGCTCACATAGCCTGCTCACCACCAATAGCACAAAGTAACAAACACAGATTCTGAGACTGTTTTGTTCTCCAGGATATTCTCAGCATTATCTTAAATGAATACTGAAAGGGAAACCATAATACTTTAGCTGGTAGCCTCGAGCTCTTCATTTTTTCTGCATCAGAGAATCACTTTTTGTGTCATTGTACCTTCCAAGGATCCTATTACCCATTTATTTTTTCATGCCCCACTGTCTGTTATATTTAATTGACTTTCAAAACCTTAATTTTTAAAGCAGTTTTTTCTTATATTAGTGTTCTTTCTCAACAGATATAGGCTTAAGAAAGATACAGTCATAGTTTGCATACATTTGAATCTGAAGAGGTGAATTCTGTAAAGAACTTTACTACCTTAGTATCTGATGACCTACATTCAAATGTTGACTCTGCCGCCTGCAAACTATTTGATCTAGGATGAACGCTTAATCACTTTTACATCCATTTTCCCATCTGTAAACTGAGCACAAATATAAAACTACCTCACAGGGTTTTTGTGAGGAGTAAATAAATCAGTGCATAAAGAGTGTCCAGCACAATGTCTGATATTTAATAAGTATTTGATAAATATTTGTTTCAGTTATATTTAGTAATAATGAAAGCACCTAGCAGAGGCCTGGAATATAAAAGGAATTCAGTAAGTTATTGATTGACCAGACTGAATTTTCCACATCTGAGTACACTGGTACACTGGTTTCCATCATCAACTTAAGTTCTTACTACATGCAAATTTTGCACTGTACACACGTGGCACGATATACACAAATTCCATATCTACTCAATCACCAACTTAGTCATTCACCACAGGAACATCCACCAGGCAAGAATATATAACTCTAATATGTATCTTCAAAACTGATTCTCTGGACTATTCTTAATCGTTCCTAATTTTTCCTAAAAAGAACATATAAAAATAAGCAATTAAAGCAAGAATATAATTTTCTAAACCAATTTAGAAAATTTGGTTTACTACAAATTGCCCTTGGAGTACGAGACATATGGAGAAGGACAAACACTTGTTGAGTAGATCAGATCCTTTGCTACAGCAAGAGATAAGTGTGCATTTCAGCCAGCTATGCCCTAGAATAAGAAGCCATCAACATGATTTAAACTTGCGTTTTGGGGTAAGCCTTCAAAAGAACCTGAGTATATTCACATATGTAAAGGACAAGGAGATATCAAGGAAAAGGGGCATGCAAATATCCTGTCATGTTATCACTGCTCTATTATCTAAGATGAAAGACCACAACAAAGATAAAAAGCAACATACACACACCTCTCAACTATCAAGGACGGTAGATGAGAAAGCCTTTGTAGGAAACACACATTACAGTTTTACTACTAAAGTCAAACTCAAAGGTAACAGAGAGCGCACATGAAGCAAATACAAAACACCTGCCAGAAGATCAAAATAAGATTTAACCTGAGGAATTCAAAAGCTTCTGTCTGTGGGTATTGAGAAAGTCATTTGTGCCAACAGTTTATCTCTGATAGATTTGAATGCTTATGTGTAAAGAAGAAAACATGATGAATGGGCTCCCCAGGTACTAATCCCTTTTGATGTACTTCAGTCCCATTTGTCTAGAAGCCTGAGATGTTTTCTAATTGAGGGAAGTCAATCTTGTTTCTAGCAAAGGAGGCACCTGGGTGACCTGGCAATTAATGGAAAAGGAGTACACATTTCCAGTTGTACCTTAAAATAGATTATTCTCACCTTTTTTGAAGTTATGCAATCTATGTCCTGGATGTAGAGCAGGGAAAGACACAAAGTGTTCTTCTGTTCATTTACAGCACCATGGATGGTCATTATGAAATTTCAGGACTCAGGATGGTGAGAATAGACGGCGGTCATCAAGACCAGGGAGAATTTCTGATTCTATCCCCTTAACCTGCTCTGATTAGTTGCTTCTCTTATTTTAGTTCAAGCTAATTTTAGAAGATGGGAGGAAGGAGTGAAATACTGGAGGAAGATATGGGAAGGCACATCAGTAGGATATAGTATATGGGGATGGACCAAAACCCACTAGCTCTGTGAACTAATCATGCTCATTAGTTTTAAGTTGGAAGGTTTTCCAAGAGAACACCATGAAATCTCCCAGAAGTGGAAGACCTATATCACACTTAATAGAGAGTGCCTTTTTTCTGTAAGAAAAGATGTTTACCTTGTATACATGGAATTATTTTAAAAAAATGATTGAGTGCTCTGTTATTTTTAGTTTAATCCCTCCTCAGAGTGAACTGTCACAAATTTCCCTAAAATTCTGTATCATTATTGAGTCCTCCTCATATTCAGAAAATGAACAAATACTTAAGTATTTCTGTTTTGTTTAATATTTTACATGCAAAACATCTGTTTGTTCTTTTTGTTTTTCCTCTTTTTTATCTTGTTTTATTTTTTCCCCAGCCTTTATGGAGATGTATATCAGGTGGGGCAGAAGCCAATGGGGCAGAAGTTGTTTTCCCAGAAACTGGAAGATGACCATCTTTCACTCTGTCCATTGGTGCGCTTGTCACTTAACTCCTCATGTTACAGCAGACTATAAGGATCTCTGAATAATTTTTCATTTGGTTGTCTGCTCTAGAATAGTAAAGATTTGGGGCAGCTTGGGGCTATCTTAAGAATCAGGCTTTTTGGTGCAATTCTTAGAAATTGCAGCTGAGAAATATGACCTATTTCACCCAATAATTGCTGTTTTCCCTACGCCCTCAGAAAAAAAAAAAAGTCCTTCATTAGAGCAATGTTGAAAATGTACTAATTTCCATAAAACCAGGCCAATTAAATTGAATGAGACCCTAAGGTCTAGTAGTTTCCATGTTTGGTTTTTTTTCTTAAACCAAATTATATTGATGTTAGCGATGATAAGAATATTACTAATGAATGCAGTAAATGTAAGCAATTATTCTGTACCAGTTACTATGATAAGTCTCAATACATATTTTCTCAGTTATTTTTCATTACAAACTGACATATATTCAGGTATTATTATTATTACCCACGCAGTACTTTTTACACTTTATTTTCACTACAACTTGATGTACACACAGGTGTACTATTATTCCAATTTTACTGATGAAGAAACTGAGGAGCAAGTCCCAGGTCATAAAGATAGTAAGGAATGGTGGAACTAGAATTTGAACCCATAGTCTGAATCTAGCGTCAGTTCTTATAATCATTATCTAGTATTGCCTCCCAAACAAAACGTTACCCAGAACTCCCTTATATAAAAATGCCTAAAGCAGACTTCTCAGCTGGAAGCAATATTGGGATATTTTAAGCTCTGTTCATTTTGCCTCCGCCTTGCTTCAGCTACAACTCTGTCCCTTACGCTTTCCCTGAATTTTTTAGATTCCGCAAAACAGTCTGAAAATCACCAATGTAATGTGAACCTCATTTTATACTAACATTCAAATTACAGTAAATCAAGGATCAGCAAACCATAGCCTTTATGCCAAATACTGCTGTTATTTTTGTAAATAAAGTTTTATTGAAACACAGCCATACCCATTCATTTAGGTATTGTCTAAGGCCACTTTCTCCCTACAAGATACTGTTGAATATGTGTGACACCACCATTTGGCCTGCAAAGCCTAAAACATGTAGTATTTTGTCCTTTATAAAAAAACTTTGACAACCTCTGGAATATATTTTAACTACAGTTAAAATATATCCATTTGAGGTTAAATATACTCGGTTAGCAACTTGAGGAAAATGTTGAATGATATATTTTCAATATAAATTGATAATATAATTGTACATTCCAAATGGCAATATTTCTCCTATAAATGGTCCACATATTACATTTGGTTGATATGTTTCTTGAGTTCTTAAGTATCTTTAAATAATTCCTCACCTCTTTCTTTTAAATCATTTTAATAATAAACTTTATTTTTGGAAGAAAAAAATACAAAGATAGTACAGAGAGCTTCCATATACCCACTGGGAAAACCGAGTTTCCCCTATTATTAACATCCTACATTACTATAGTATATTTGTTATAGTTACTGATACATTACTTTTTAAAAAAATTTTATTTTATTTATTATTTTATACAGCAGGTTCTTATTAGTCATCAATTTTATACACATCAGTGTATACATGTCAATCCCAATCGCCCAATTCAGCACACCACCATCCCCACCCCCTCATAGCTTTCCCCACCTTGGTGTCCATACATTTGTTCTCTACATCTGTGTCTCAATTTCTGCCCTGTAAACTGGTTCATCTGTACCATTTTTCTAGGTTCCACATACATGCGTTAATATACAATATTTGTTTTTCTCTTTCTTACTTACTTCACTCTGTATGACAGTCTCTAGATCCATCCACGTCCCAACAAATGACTCAATTTTGTTCCTTTTTATGGCTGAGTAATATTCCATTGTATATATGTGGCATATCTTCTTCATCCATTCGTCTGTCGATGGGCATTTAGGTTGCTTCCATGACCTGGCCATTGTAAATAGTGCTGCAATGAACATTGGGGTGCATATGTCTTTTTTTTTTTTTTTTTAAATTATTTATTTATTTATTTATTTATTTTTGGCTGTGTTGGGTCTTCGTTTCTGTGCGAGGGCTTTCTCTAGTTGCGGCGAGCGGGGGCCACTCTTCATCGCAGTGCGCGGGCCTCTCACTGTCGTGGCCTCTCTTGTTGCGGAGCACAGGCTCCAGACACGCAGGCTCAGTAGTTGTGGCTCACGGGCCTAGGCGCTCCGCGGCATGTGGGATCTTCCCAGACCAGGGCTCGAACCCGTGTCCCCTGAATTAGCAGGCAGATTCTCAACCACTGTGCCACCAGGGAAGCCCCCGCATATGTCTTTTTGAATTATGGTTTTCTCTGGGTATATGCCCAGTAGTGGGATTGCTGGATCATATGGTAATTCTATTTTTAGATTTTTAAGGAACCTCCATACTGTTCTCCATAGTGGTTGTATCCATTTACATTCCCACCAACAGTGCAAGAGGGTTCCCTTTTCTCCACACCCTCTCCAGCATTTGTTGTTTGTACATTTTCTGATGATGCCCATTCTAACCGGTGTGAGGTGATACCTCATTGTAGTTTTGATTTGCATTTCTCTAATAATTAGTGATGTTGAGCAGCTTTTCATGTGCTTCTTGGCCATCTGTAGGTCTTCTTTGGAGAAGTGTCTATTTAGGTCTTCTGCCCATTTTTGGATTGGGTTGTTTGTTTCTTTAATATTGAGCTGCATGAGCTGTTTATATATTTTGGAGATTAATCCTTTGTCCATTGATTCGTTTGCAAATATTTTCTCCCATTCTGAGGGTTGACTTTTTGTCTTGTTTATGGTTTCCTTTGCTGTACAAAAGCTTTGAAGTTTCATTAGGTCTCATTTGTTTATTTTTGTTTTTATTTCCATTACTCTAGGAGGTGGCTCAAAAAAGATCTTGCTGTGATTTATGTCAAAGAGAGTTCTTCCTATGTTTTCCTCTAAGAGTTTTATAGTGTCTGGTCTTACGTTTAGGTCTCGAATCCGTTTTAAGTTTATTTTTGTGTATGGTGTTAGGGAGTGTTCTAATTTCATTCTTTTACATGTAGCTGTCCAGTTTTCCCAGCACCACTTATTGAAGAGACTGTCTTTCTCCATTGTATATCATTGCCTCTTTTGTCATACATTAGTTGACCATAGGTGCGTGGGTTTATCTCTGGGCTTTCTATCTTGTTCCATTCATCTATGTTTCTGTTTTTGTGCAAGTACCATATTGTCTTGATTACCATAGCTTGGGAGTATAGTCTGAAGTCAGGGAGTCTGATTCCTCCAGCTCCGTTTTTCTCCCTCAAGACTGCTTTGGATATTCGGGGTCTTCGGTGTTTCCATACAAATTTTAAGATTTTTTGTTCTAGTTCCATAAAAAATGCCATTGGTAATTTGATAGGGATTGCATTGAATCTGTAGATTACTTTGGGTAACAGAGTCAGTTTCACAGTATTGATTCTTCCAATCCAAGAACATGGTATATCTCTCCATCTGTTGGTATCATCTTTAATTCCTTTCGTCAGTGTCTTATAGTTTTCTGCATACAGGTCTTTTGTCTCCCTAGGTAGGTTTATTCCTAGGTATTTTATTCTTTTTGTTGCAATGGTAAATGGGAGTGTTTCCATAATTTCTCTTTCAGATTTTTCATCATTACTGTATAGGAATGAAAGAGATTTCTGTGCATTAATTTTGTATCCTGCAACTTTACCAAATTCATTGATTAGCTCTCGTAGTTTTCTAGTGGCATCTTTAGGATTCTCTGTGTATAGTATCATGTCATCTGCAAACAGTGACAGTTTTACTTCTTTTTCTCCAATTTGGATTCTTTTTATTTCTTTTTCTTCTCCGATTGCCGTGGCTAGGACTTGCAAAACTATGTGGAATAATAGTGGTGAGAGTGGACATCCTTGTCTTGTTCCTGGATCTTAGAGGAAATGCTTTCAGTTTTTCACCATTGAGAATGATGTTTGCTGTGGGTTTGTCCTATATGGCCTTTATTATGTTGAGGTAGGTTCCCTCTATGCCCACTTTCTGGAGAGTTTTTATCATAAATGGGTGTTGAAATTTGTCAAAAGCTTTTTCTGCATCTATTGAGATGATCATATGCTTATTCTTCTTCAATTTATTAATATGGTGTGTCACATTGATTGATTTGCGTATATTGAAGAATTCTTGCATCCCTGGGATAAATCCCACTTGATCATGGTGTATGATCCTTTTAATGTGTTGTTGGATTCTGTTTGCTAATATTTTGTTGAGGATTTTTGCATCTATATTCATCAGTGATATTGCTCTGTAATTTTCTTTTTTTGTAGTATCTTTGTCTGATTTTGGTATTAGGGTGATGGTGGCCTCATAGAATGAGTTTGGGAGTGTTGCTTTCTCTGCAATTTTTTGGAAGAGTTTGAGAAGAATGGGTGTTAGCTCTTCTTTAAATGTTTAATAGAATTCACCTGTGAAGCCATCTGGTCCTGGACTTTTGTTTGTTGGAAGATTTTTAATCACAGTTTCAATACTTGTGATTGGTCTGTTCATATATTCTATTTCTTCCTGGTTCAGTCTTGGAAGGTTATAACTTCCTAAGAATTTGCCCATTTCTTCTAGGTTGTCCAATTTATTGGCATAGAGTTGCTTGCAGTAGTCTCTTAGGATGCTTTGTATTTCCACAGTCTGTTGTAACTTCTCCTTTTTCATTTCTAAATTTATTGATTTGAGTCCTCTCCCTCTTTTTCTTGATGAGTCTGGCTAATGGTTTATCAATTTTGTTTATCTTCTGAAAAACCAGCTTTTAGTTTTATTGATTTTTGCTATTGTTTTCTTTGTTTCTATTTATTTCTGCTCTGATCTTTATGATTTCTTTCCTTCTGCTAAGTTTGGGTTTTGTTTGTTCTTCTTTCTCTAGTTCCTTTAGGTGTAAGGTTACATTGTTTATTTCAGATTTTTCTTGTTTCTTGAGGTAGGCTTGTATAGCTATAAACTTCCCTCTTAGAACTGCTTTTGCTGCATCCCATGGGTTTCGGATCATCGTATTTTCATTGTCATTTGTCTCTAGGTATTTTTTGATTTCCTCTTTGATTTCTTCAGTGATCTCTTGGTTATTTAGTAACGTATTGTTTAGCATCCATGTGTTTGTGTTTTTTACATTTTTCTCCCCATAATTCATTTCTAATCTCATAGCATTGTGGTCAGAAAAGATGCTTGATATGATTTCAATTTTCTTAAATTTACTGAGGCTTGATTTGTGATCCAAGATGTGATCTATCCTGGAGAATGTTCCGTGCGCACTTGAGAAGAAAGTGTAATCTGCTGTTTTTGGATGGAATGCCCTATAAATATCGATTAAATCTATCCGGTCTATTGTGTCATTTAAAGCTTCTGTTTCCTTATTTATTTTCATTTTGGATGATCTGTCCATTGGTGTAAGTGAGGTGTTAAAGTCTCCCACTATTATTGTGTTACTGTCAATTTCCTCTTTTATAGCTGTTAGCAGTTGTCTTATGTATTGAGGTGCTCCTATGTTGGGTGCATATATATTCATAATTGTTATATCTTCTTCTTGGATTGATCCCTTGATCATTATGTAGCATCCTTCCTTGTCTCTTGTAACATTCTTTATTTTAAAATCTATTTTATCTGATATGAGTATGGCTACTCCAGTTTTCTTTTGATTTCCATTTGCATGGAATATCTTTTTCCATCCCCTCACTTTCAGTCTGAATGTGTCCCTAGGTCCGAAGTGGGTCTCTTGTAGACAGCATATATATGGGTCTTGTTTTTGTATCCATTCAGCAAGCCTGTGTCTTTTGGTTGGAGCATTTAATCCATTCACGTTTAAGGTAATTATTGATATGTATGTTCCTATGACCATTTTCTGAATTGTTTTGGGTTTGTTTTTGTAGTTCCTTTTCTTCCCTTGTGTTTCCCACTTAGAGAAGTTCATTTAGCATTTGTTGTAGAGCTGGTTTGGTGGTGCTGAATTCTCTTAGCTTTTGCTTGTCTGTAAAGCTTTTGATTTCTCCACCGAATCTGAATGAGATCCTTGTTGGGTAGAGTAATCTTGGCTGTAGGTTCTTCCCTTTCGTCACTTTAAGTATATCATGCCACTCCCTCTGGCTTGTAGAGTTTCTGCTGAGAAATCAGCTGTTAACCTTATGGGAGTTCCCTTGTATGTTATTTGTCTTTTTCCCTTGTTGCTTTTAATAATTTTTCTTTGTCTTTAATTTTTGCCAATTTGATTACTATGTGCCTCAGCCTGTTTCTCCTTGGGTTTATCCTGTATGGGACTCTCTGCGCTTCCTGGACTTGGGTGGCTATTTCCTTTCCCATGTTAGGGAAGTTTTTGACTATAATCTCTTCAAATATTTTCTCTGGTCCTTTCTGTCTCTCTTCTCCTTCTGGGACCCCTTTAATGAGAATGTTGTTGCATTTAATGTTGTCCCAGAAGATTCTTAGGCTGGCTTCATTTCTTTTCATTCTTTTTTCTTTATTCTGTTCCGCAGCAGTGAATTCCACCTTTCTGTCTTCCAGGTCACTTATGCGTTCTTCTGCCTCAGTTATTCTGCTATTGATTCCTTCTTGTGTAGTTTTCATTTCAGTTATTGTATTGTTCATCTCTGTTTGTTTGTTCTTTAATTCTTCTAGGTCTTTGTTAAACATTTCTTGCATCTTCTCGATCTTTGCCTCCATTCTTTTTCTGAGGTCCTGGATCATCTTCATTATCATTATTCTGAATTCTTTTTCTGGAAGGTTGCCTATCTCCACTTCATTTAGTTGTTTTTCTAGGGTTTTATCTTGTTCCTTCATCTGGTACATACCCCTCTGCCTTTTCATCTTTTCTATCTTTCTGTAAATGTAGTTTTTGTTCCACAGGCTGCAGGATTGTAGTTCTTCTTGCTTCTGCTGTCTGCTAGTGTTGGAGGGTCTCCTGCAGAGGAAGGGGTGGGTGGGTGTGGCTCACCGTGGGGACAAGGACACTGGCAGCAGAAGTTCTGGGAAGTACTACTTGGCGTGAGCCCTCCCAGAGTCTGTCATGATTCATTATTATTGATACATTATTATTGATATATTATTGATACATTATTAACTAATACATTATTATTATTGACACATTATTAATACCTAATTGATACATTATTAACTAATGTCTGTACTTTATTCAGATTGATACCTTATTATTAACTAATATCTGTACTTTATTATTAACTTATGTCTGATTGATACATCATTATTAACTAATGTTTGTACTTTATTCAGATTTCCTTCGTTTTTAATCTAAGGTCCCTTTTTTTGTTCCAGAACCCCATCCAGGATACCACTTTACATTTAGTCATGATGTCTCTTTAGGCAACTCTTGACTGTGACAATTTCTCATATTTTTTTTTGTTTTTAATGACCTTGACAGTTTTGCTGAGTAGTGGTCACTTATTCTGTAGAATGCTCCTCTACTGAAATTTTTTCTGGCATTTTTTTCATGATTAAGCTGAGGTTTTAGATTTTGCGGAGAAAGACCACAGAGGCGAAGACACCTTTTCATTCCATCATACCAAGGGTATATGCTATCCACAGTACTTATCACTGTTTTTACTGAACTTGACCATCTGTTTGAGGTAAAGTTTGTCAAGTTTCTCCATTATAAGGTTACTTCCCCCCAACCTTTCCACACTACATTCTTTGGAAGAAAGTCACTATGCTTGGCACAAACTTAAAGAGTAGAGAGCTATGTTTTACCTCTTTGAGGGTAGAGTATCTACATAAATTATTTGGAATTCTTCTGCGTGGAGATTTGTCTCTTCTCCTTCATTACTTATTTAATTACTTATTTATATCAGTATGGATTCATATATTTTATACTTTGGGTTATAATCCAATAACACTTTATTTTGTTGCTCAGAGTATTGTAGCTTTGGCCATTGGGAGTTCTTTCAGTTGGCTCCTATGTCACTTCTATATACCCCCATCCCCTTTTCTTTAAAAAAAAAAAACAGGTCCTTACTTTCTGATACAAGATGTTCCAAGCTCATTTTGAATATTTCTTGCCCACTCCTATAATTAGCCATTTCTCCAAAGAGCCCTGGTTCCTTCTGTTAGAGAACAATATTAGGAACCAGAGTTTGGGTGCTAGGTGAGCTCCTTTCTATTGGAGTGCTGTGACTTCTAAGTCCTCTCAGTTGAAAGAGCAAGGAAATATACATGTGTATACTAACCTTTGTATATACACATATCTGTAAATATTTCTATATGTAACCATCTGTATATTTAAGCTAAACATGAGTTCATACTGATGCCTCCAACTCATCTACTAACACGTAGATAATTCTAGCCTCTTCCCCTTGTTTATCTGTAAACTCCCACTCTTAACTGTGAGAATATGGCTCTCATCACCTGCCATCCATTTACTTAACAGTTCAATTCTAAAATAGATGTATAGAAGTATCAGAATTGTTAACCCATATCTTCAAGTTTTTCCCCTTTTTTTATGCCATTGACTGGTTGAAGAAACCAAGATATATTTTTTCAGCCTTTACCCTAATAATGCAGTATGTGAAATTCCACTTAAAGATTAAATTAGTCTGATTCTTGTTCATGAAGGTCACTGACTTACATGTCCACCATCTAATCTCTCCATGCTTTACACTGGAAAATTTACTCTGAATTTTCCCTAACCTTAAACAGTTTTACCCATCTAAACATAACAATAAGGCAAAAGAGAATTTTCTTTAAAATTATTAAATAAATCAGAGAATTAAGGTGGAGATTTTCAGAATAATGACACTCTCTGCCACTAAGTTACATCGTAATTAAAAAGAAAAAAAAAGGTCAAATTTGGGGGGGCAATCATAACTTGCCTGTTTTCCTCTCTAGGGTTGAGTCAAGCCAGGTCTCTCTTTAATTTTCTCATGGTTATGCTGAAGTGGTTGGAGAGATGAGCTAGTGTTTCATTTCTCACTACCTTTCTTATTGTTTTCCTTTTGTATCAAAGGAAGGGTGGTGGTGCTGGGACACTATCAGGCAGATCTGGCCTCAACATAATATACTGAGATTTAGAGAATTTAATAAACATATGAGTCATTGGAATTATCCCTATGATTTTATCCTGAACAACAAGTTTTTTATTTTTTTAAATCACTGTAGTTTTATGTTAAAAATAAACCATAAGGTTAAAGAGTTATAGAAGGAATGGTCTACAGTTAAGCATTATTTTTATTTTGAAGGATCATAGACACTGCATTGTTTGCTAGGTTTAGAAATCACATGCCTACAATGAGTATGTTTTACATGCCAACCCTCATGCATTCTCATATTTGTGGAAGAAAAAGATTGGGTGAATTTCCTGAGCCAGGGTCCTAGCCTTCACTCAGGACATTTCCCTTCCCACTTCTCTCCATCTATCAAATCTCACCCATTCTTCAGAATCCAGTTCAGTCCACCTTCCTCTAGGAAGCTTTTCTAATTATCTCTGACCACTGACCACTCCCTTCTGGATATCCCATAGCTGTAATTGTCTGTTGTATTAAACACTTGGTGTTTAATTAATTTAATAGAACTATGATTTTGTATAGTTCTATTTCATGATAAAAATGTGAAGTCTTAGGGTATGACTTAAATCCCTAAGGAAGTGAATGGTGTTATATTTTCTTTACTTCTCCATAGCACCGGATATCTTGCTAATCCCACAGGAAGCACTGATACCAACAGATCAATATCTGTAATAGTTCAGTTGGGTTTGATGGAATGGAATTCAGACAAAACAATGCTTTAAAAAGTTTGGGAACTTCAAAGAGCCTGTGGCAAGCCAGAGAGTCCTTCCTGGGAGATGGCTAATAAAAGACCAAGAATTTGTTTGCTAATGGTCCCACTAGCTATGGGTGAGCTAAACGTCCTTCTGTCAATTCTACTCCTAACCCACTCTCACAATTTTATTTCAATTATTTCTGTTTACTTCTGACAATCGATTCTTAAATTGTACTTTGTTTGGCAACATGGGAGTAGAAGAGATGGAATTTACACATTTTTTCAAAGGAGAATAGATTTGGACAAAAAAAATTAAAGTTATATCTAGACAGGTAGGAAAACAAATGTTTCCAGAGAGAGAGAAAACTGAGATTTTTTTTTTTTTTTTCCTGCTAGTATTTCAAGGAGATCCTACTCTTTGGAAACTATAAAAGAAAAAAAAAAAAAAGAAAAAATCCCAAGTTAAAACTGCCAGTAAAATTAAAAGAACCACTCTGCAAAAAATCAATGGAGAAAAACTGTAGCTGATTTTTGGGTCAATTTAACTTTGCACTCTGCTTCTTAGTTAGAATGTATTTCTGTTTATTGGTTATGCTTATAGATAAAGATAAATTTAGATACACTTTTTTAATAGCATGATCTTTTCTGTAAATTTTAGCTTTGACCAAGGACCAGGTTTGATTCTAAGACAAAATCTGAGGGGCTTAGGACATATTGGTTGGGCTACTTTTCAAGTCCCCTGTCCTCCACGATCTGGAGTGGACATTTGTCATTTTGTGCCTGTCCTACATCCATTCTCTCTTCCTTATACCAACTGTGATCACCCTTGGGGGATTACTCCTGCCCTATTGTTACTATCCTGTGGGAGAGAGGAGTATAGTAATCTAGGTGACTGCCTTCTGCTTGGGGTGGCAGAAGGGCCAGATTCTCTTTCTCCCTTTGTCAACAGAGATGGGGAATCAGCACATAACTTAGACTTGGTACAAAGAGCTGCTCTCTTCCAAGAGATGAAATTTTGATCCAATAGTGCAAGAAGGAAAGAAACACTTGGCTATAAATCATCACACTGCAAGTCAATGGGATAGTTTCTATTAGAAGACAAATTCATACTTCCAGCTTCTAAGGATCTCATGTTTCTTTTGATTCTAATTCATTCCCAAGCCTGGTCTCCTAACCTGCTGTTGATTCTATCAACGTTTCCAATACATTCCTTTCTGCTTATTAGCTCAGTTGATTTCTGTTTCTGCAATCAAGAAACTTGTTTAGGACCCTTTATACATCTTCCGTCTTGACAAATATCTTGCTTTTCACTGGAGCCCAGTACACTGGAGTCCCCAGGTAATGAGAGGTAATGTATAATTCCCTGCAAAGGAGGCCAGTCCCTTCTGCTAAATCTCACCAGGGAGTCTCTGTTTCCTTCTCCCACTGGAAGCCTGTTTAAAAATGGCTTGAAAAATTACTTGAAACTCATGCTTAAAAATTCATTCTCAAACCATCTCTCAATGAATCAAAAATGTTCCACTTCATTAACTGCTCATCAGAAAGCTAAGTGTTTGAGGAATTGGCCATAATTCTCAAGGTTAAAGAAAGGCACATTTAAATGTCTCTTTGACCACAAAATAAAGAATGCTGATGGCATTTTACTGCAAGGCCTTCTCCACAACTCCATAATCCTGGAGCACAAGGTCAGCTTGATTCTTTTAATTATTAAGACTGGTGCTCAGAGATTGAAATTTGACCTTTTAATTTGACAATCTTCCATTCACCATTGCCGTGTATATCATGAACAATGTTATTGGAATAATTCCATAAACCACACATTTCTATATCTCTGCTTATATTTCATCTGAAAACAAAGTGATTTTTGTCATGAGGTTAATTTCCATGTTATTGTGGCAGAAGCAATTCAGCGTAGTGGTTAAGTGTACAGACTGCAGCCGGATCAACAGAAAAACCATTTAAACTAGAGTCTGAAAGACAGGTAGAATCTGGACATGGACATAAAACAATGGGAGTAAGGGGGTGAAGTGGGCTTCCCAAGTAGAGGAAACAACATCAGCAAAGCATAAAGGAAAAAAAAAATAACATCGGGTATCACCAAGTGCTTAATACGTGCCCAGCTCTGTTCTAAATGCTTTATATACATTCATTCATGTTTCTTTTTTGTTTTTAATAAATGTATTTTATTTATTTTTCTTTGGCTGAATTGGGTCTTTGTTGCTGCACGCGGGCTTTCTCTAGTTGTGGTGAGCAGGGGCTACTCTTCGTTGAGGTGCGTGGGCTTCTCATCACGGTGGCTTTTCTTGTTGCGGAACACAGGCTCTAGGCATGCGGGCTTCAGTAGTTGTGGCTCGCGGGCTCAGTAGTTGTGGCTCGCGGACTCTAGAGCGCAGGCTCAGTAGTTGTGGCTCACGGGCTTAGTTGCTCTGCGGCATGTGGGATCTTCCCGGACCAGGGCTCGAACCCATGTCCCCTGCATTGGCAGGCGGATTCTTAACCACTGCGCCACCAGGGAAGCCCCATTCATGTTTTTTATCCCAGCAGTGCTACGCCATAGTAGCCATTATTATCAGTATTTTACAGATGAGGAAACTGAGACGAAGAGGGTTCAAGTAATTTGCCCACAGCCACACAGGGAGGAGCTGGAAAAAGCAGGATTCGTAGCCAGGCAGCCGGGCTTCACAGTCTGTACTCTTGAATTGACCCTATGCAGTACTGCCAATTGTAACGTCACTAGAGTATAGGGTATGTTAAGGGGGATGATAAGGAATCAGGTTGGAAAGGTCTTGTTGGTCCAAACTGCAGAAGACCGTGCATATCCTGATAAGGAGTATGAAAAATATTCTGAACTCAGTAGAAGGTCATTAAGGCTTTTGAGCAGTGGATGACATGATTATAGAGTTATACTTTAGGAAGAATCTGGCAGTGGTAAAGAGGATGAATTGAAGGGCGACTAAACATATGAGTATGAGTTAGGTGGCTATTCTCATAGCTAAGGCAAGGGCTGAGAGAGTTTGAATTACACAAATTTTTCAAAGAATCAGTTTAGGGTAACAAACACTGAGGTCTTCCAACGTGCCAGGAATGGGAAACACAAAGATGAATTTTGCCTATGTAGCTTAGTTAACCCCCATAAAACCCTGTACATGTTAGGTCCACAATACAAAGTTCGTTAAATGAATGGTTGTACACATATTAGGGGCAACTTTGAAGAGCATGACTAAGTGTGGTCAAAAGCTAGAGGCAATGAGAAGGAGGAATTTATAGATAATATTCACTCCTGAAACCATTTGTGTCATTGCCTACTATATTTATTGGGTTAAGAGTGCATTGTACAGGGCTTCCCTGGTGACGCAGTGGTTGAGAATCTGCCTGCCAATGCAGGGCACACGGGTTCAAGCCCTGGTCTGGGAAGATCCCACATGCCGTGGAGCAACTGGGCCCGTGAGCCACAACTACTGAGCCTGAGCGTCTGGAGCCTGTGCTCCGCAACAAGAGAGGCCGTGATAGTGAGAGGCCTGCGCACCGCGATGAAGAGTGGCCCCCACTTGCTGCAACTAGAGAAAGCCCTTGCACAGAAAGGAAGACCCAACACAGCCATAAATAAATAAATAAATAAATAAATAAATAAATAAATAAATAAATAAATAAAAATTTAAGGGAAAAAAAGTGCATTGTACAACTATATATTTCTGATGGGAAAAAAGTCACTTAATAAGCATGTTTAATTAAATCTTATGAGAATCCTAGAGTCCAGAATAAAATCTGTGGGCAAAGAACTTTTATAATGTATTATGGTGGCAAAACACTTGAATTTGAAATAGATATGGCAGCTGGTCTCATTTTATACATCTAAAACCTCAGTGCCACAAATTTGCCTATATTCTATAATATTCAAGGCTCCATTCCCTAATAATTGCATATACACATATATAATTTTAAGAAAAGGAATCATGCCTCTCAGTCTCCAAATGCTGTAGCACTTGAAAATTTAAACAATTACAAACAGAATTAAGCAGTATTTACAGGGCCCTACTCAATATCTGTCTATTATCACACATATTTTATGACAGACATTTGTTTTTTTAAAAATCTCACCATACTATCTCCATGCTTATTCTCTCATAGTGAGGTTACTGCTATTACCAGTGAATACTCTGAAATAATAAAAATAATACATTGTACAGTACATACTATAAAGGAACTGAATGTTCTGTATTTGTTATTTAATACAGTTTCCCTTTCTAATATCACAATAAGATAGAATGAAAACAAGTAATACTTAATAGACTTTCCTCCTCTTACAATTCAGTCATAGAGAGGTTAACAGTGTAATTATCTAGAAAATGAAAGTAAGTATAAGATTTTATCATATATAGAATCATGAAGGGCCATGATCTGTCATGGCCTGCTGTGCTCATTTGAAATAAAGGTTCTAAATGTACCAAATTATTTCCTGATATTTCTATATTCTAATTCAGCATCACAAATATTTTTTCAATATCTTAAATATGAAAAAAAAAGTGTAACCTGAAAAATATCTTCCTATACAACGTTTGCCAAACATCCACTATATGCTGGACATAGATTTACTTCTTGAACTAATCTTTCCTTGGTTAGTTCCATAGGCTACATAATCTTCTCTATAATCAATATACATTCAGTCTCTCACTTTCTGCAGCCCCTAAACACAGATTTCTATGAAACATGAATCCAGTGGAACTAGGAACTTGAAACTAAACAAAGTAAAGTTCCTCTGCTTACTGCCTAATTCCAATTAAGTCCTCCTTGATTTAGTTTAGATTCTGGGCATGTGGCCCAGGACTTAATTTCATGGTTATACTAAATCATGGGCACCATCAGCAGTGTCCTCTTCAATTCAGATTTACACACTTGCACAGAGTCTAGCAAGTAACCCAAGAAGGAAGGAAAAATGCAGAACTTCTAAACTGTGCTGAAATAATTTCCTTACTAATGATTGAAAAGCTTACTCAAATCCCTTGATTGTTTTGTTTTTACTAAGTAAACGTGCACCCAATAAGAGAGTATTTATGCACACTATTGGCTTTCTCAGGCTTAAAATGTGTGGAGAAATTTAGAACAGTAAACAGAGATGAGAATACAATATAATGAAAAGTTTAAAAATCAAGGAATTTGAGATTATCCAAATCTTAGTAAAAGGAATAAGGAGGTGACTTATTAACTTTTAAATATGTGAAAAGTATGAAGAATATGTCTGCCAACTTTCCAATTTACCAGATATAACCAAAATAGGTTTAAATTCAGAGAGATGACACAGGAAACTTTTTGATTTTTAAGTAGTAGCAGCTTCAGTTTTTAAGCAGATTTTTAAGCTGAAGTGAGTTGTGTTTTTTATTTCCTTAAAGAAAGTTAAGAATAAGATAAAATAGAAGTTTTGATCTTGTATAGAGATGGCTTGACTCTTAAATATTATAACCTCAATAGAAGTATTTTCAATTTGTGGAACATAAAAAAATTTAGTAGGTATTACACATTCTTGTTAAACTTGTGTCCATTTCCAAAAGATGATCAAACACGACAAAACATCTGCAATCCAGATAGCTAAACTGTATTTTTGTGAATTTCAGGTGACTTAGAACTTTGTTTTTTAATGGCTTACAGGGCATCAGCAGCATCAGCAAGCCCGGGAACTTGTTAGAAATACAAATTATGAGACTCCATCCTTGACCTACAGCATCAGAATATTTACTGCAACATGAAAGTTTGTTGATTCTTACGTACACTCAAGCTTGGGAAGCATTGACTTAGAAGGTCCAATTGAGTGGGTCACCTAAATCTTTCATATTCAATTCTGTTGGAATCTGTCACTACTGTACTTTGAAAATATTCAAGATCCAATTGTTCATTTGTACTCAGTTTGTAAGGAACTGATGTTGATAATATCTTTGTGGCTTTCAAAGCATAGGTTCCTCAAACCAAAAAAGGGTTTAGCTGCCATTCACTACTACTTATTTTCCTATTAAACAGTTTATGGAATTAATTTGAGACACTTGAGAATGTGATACTATTAGAACAATTATAACAACTATACCAAAATACACTGACCTTTACAGAATATTCTAGGCTCAGTCAGCAATAGGTAGTTACTAGAGTCTAAATGGAACCGGTTTGCAGGGCAGAAGTTGAGACACAGATGTAGAGAACAAATGTATGGACACCAAGGGGGGAAAGCGGCGGGGGGTGGGGGTGGTGGTGGGATGAATTGGGCGATTGGGATTGACATGTATACACTAATGTGTATAAAATGGATGACTAATAAGAACCTGCTGTATAAAAATAAATAAATAAAATAAAATTCAAAAATTAAAAAAAAGAGAGTGTAAATGGAACCTTGTAAAAGAGCTAATAGATCTTTGTGATTAGATTTTGTAATATACACTTTCAGTAATCAATTGTTGTATTCACCAGTATTCATTTAAAAATTTGTTTTTACTTTTTTCAACTTTGAACAATAATTAAAGTATACTAAAATGCACATAAAGTATATAATTTAATTTGTCTTGACACATATATACACCTGTTACTATCCATTTTAAATTAAATATTTTATTTAATATAAGCAAATGTAATAGTAACTCTGTGATGTACACATTACTAAGAGTTCCATTCAAGTTTCATCAATGTGCCAAGGCTAAAATCATGCACTATTTATGATCAGACTGCTTAAGCAAAGATTACTATATAATCTTGGTTTAAATATGAAGGGAAAAATCTATGGCCAGGCTTTAGCTTAAGCATTAATACTTAAATGGCCTCCATATGGGTTCATCTAGCTGAGATCCATTTGGACTAAAACACCGATACTATATTGTCTATTATAGTGTCATTTAGGTTGTGAATTTAATCGTGTAGTAGCTTTAGAATTTCTAATTTTATGCAGTTTTTGTGTAATAGTGTGATTATAAGATACTACGGACATTAAAATTATTTTTTACATTAATTATCATGGAGTAGTATACTGAAATTACCAAGGCAGAAATATATAACTTATTTATCAGAGATAATTTGGATTAAATCACTATATAACTCTAATTAATTAGTTTTACACACCAAAAATTGGGTCTGAATTTTGGTAGGCAATTC